>NC_066581.1:139366850-139969072 GCF_024323335.1 Lathyrus oleraceus | reverse complement strand
GCTCAAAGAAACCTGCAGGGAATTAGAGGCAAGGAAGTTGAACTTGGAAAAATTGATTAGCTTTATGGAGATGACTGAAGGTGATGTGCTAGCTGATGGTGGAGAATTTGGTGAAGCTGCTGCTGTTGCAGAAGAAGCTGAAAGACAAGGTGAAGATGGAGAAACAGATGCCAGTCCTGATGATGGCACAGATGATGATGCTGACTCTGAGTCAGATGACTAGAACATTTCATGTGTTTCTGATAATTGCTTGTATTTTTATTTTTTTTGGTTTGTAATACTGAGTGCTGCTTTGGCAACATTTTTGACAAAAAGGGGGAGTAACAATTGTACCCCAGGACAACAGATTTCTTTGAAGTTGAAGGTCCTCTAAACAAGAGGTTATGTTGCTGTTTGCTCTCTGCTTGATCTTCTCTTGTGCTGCTGCTGTTTGAAGATTAACTTCTATGTTTGCTAAGTGTATTAGCTAATTTGATTCTCTGCTTGGATGTGTGCTTTATGCTGCTGTGAACTCTGTTGTGATGCCAAGTTGTTTTAGCCAAAAATTTGCCAAAGGGGGAGTTTGTAGATGTTTTTGATTGGCTGCATTTTATGTTAAAACACTTACTGTACTTAGATGTCTTTACTGATGTCATGACATGCTTAAGTAGTATGCTGCAGGATTAGCTAATACAGGATTTACTGGATGTCAAACTGAATGTTATGACATTCATTCATGACAGCATTTTCTGGATGTCAAACTGAATGTGATGACATTCATCCCTGACAGCAAATGCTAAAGTATAGGCTAATTTTTCTGTTATGTTTCAGTATTTATATCAGGCTGATTTTCAAGAAACTAACAGCTGTGCTAAAATCAAGAGACCTAGCATATAGCCTATTTGTTAGCACCCTAATGTGTGGAAATTAGGTTAACTTGCTTAACCCTAATTTTATGAAATTCAAGTTCAAGGCCCAAGTACTGCATTATAAAAGGATGGCAATCCTACTTTCAGTAGTTTAGATTGAAATTGCATTGGGTAGGTCTTAAGTGATAGGATTAAACGGGTGGTTTAAGTCCTGAATTAATACCTCTTATAGTGGATTTCCTCCCTGGCTTGGTAGCCCCCAGAGTAGGTGTGTTTGTCACTGAACTGGGTAAACAATTCTCTGTGTCATTTACTACTTTTTACATTTACTTTCTGCATACATTACTTGTCTGCGCAGAATTGGATGTCATAACATCCAGTGTGACATCGATAGTCTGTTACTAGAATTTCATTACTATTAGAATAGTAGAAACAATGTTTGTTTTAGTTATGTGATTCTATGCGCGTAAGATTCGAGCCGAATGGTTATCGTTATGATTGTTTGCATATAATCCGTTGTATGCTTGAGTGGATTGTTATTCGGTAATTGTTGTTGTGTTGTTGCTTAATTATCGTGTATGTTTGGATTCAATGGATGTTTTGATGGATTTTCAGGTTATGATGTTTGTTTGTTTTTCTTTCTAATGAAAGAGATGAAGTTTAAATTGGATGAAAAAGAGAGCTCTGTTTTGATCTACAATGCCATATACAATGTCCACGGAAAGGAAATAAAATGCACTTTTAATTTGAGATAGAACTTTTTTTTTCTTTTCCAATTGAAACTTTTTCTTGCTTTTCAATGTGTGTGGTTGTTTCCATATTAACGTAGAAAGATATTTGGGGAGAGTCATCTTTCCTTATTCTTAATCCTTAGTTTATTTTATGTATTTTTATTTATTTATTTATTTTTCAATTATGATTGTGACATAGGTTATGAGTTGGGCCCAATGTTCTGTCATGCATTCCCACTTTTAGGTTGCTTGCACCTTTCTAATTTCATTAATTAAATTTAATTAAGTGATTTCATATTTGTAAATGAATTAATTTTGATTATTGTTAAATATTATAAAAAATTAATGTTCTTATTATCTTTAATAAAAAGAAAGTCATTTCAAAACCATTTTCAAATTGATTAAATCGATTCGATTCAATCCAAATCTTCTCCTGATTAGAACATAACGTAAAACATTTTCTTAATCAAATATGAAAGAAATGGATCCTTGGAGTCTCGCACTCCTTGAATCCTTGAATGATTGCTCTCGAGGCACACATCTTGGGTTAGTCGTTCATTCACTTTTTCATTTCTAAAACACATAATAACTTGGACAAAAAGAGGGACCATTGGAGTCTAGCATTCCAGTGGAACCCTTTAACAACCTATTGAAAGTTCATCATCCCTTAAACAACTTTCATAATTAACTTAATGAAAAAGATGTTATTGGAGTCTAGCATTCCGACAATATCCCAAACAATTGGTTCCAAGGCTCACGTCTTGCTCTCACCAAATATTCGTCATTCACCTATAAAAACACTCAACACACCTTTAATCAATCAAACCTATCATTTCTCTCCCCCGTGCGATTAAAAGCTTTTCATAAGCGAACATTTAACTTATCCTTTTTAATGTGTACAAACTTATGCTTAAGCCTCCACCTCGAGTAAATAAACCATGTTTTACCGTTAGAATGCGATCTAGATACGTGTTCAAATCAATACACCATTAATCTATCAAAATATTTTCAAAAAGAGTGATGCTTAATCTTTTCTAATGCATATGCAAACTAGCGTTTAAGTCTCCACCGCAAGCATGCAAGCCCATGTTTAGCCATTAGAATGTGATCTAAGTATTCACTCATTAAAACAAATCAATAAACAAATTTTAGTTTCCCGAACTACGAATGCTATGATTTCCTTATTGAACTATAAGGATGTGTAAGCACGATATTGCGAGATCTTGGCGAGCACACTAATAAAAAAACCCTCTATTTTCCCCCTTTCGAGGTTCTCCTTTCTCTTCTCTTTTTGATCTTTTATTCACTCGAAGAAAAAAAATTACATTAGCTAACATTCAAATCGCAAATTAGACTAAAAGGTTCCTGTTGAGTATAACGGACATGAGGGATGCTAATACCTTCCCCTTGCGTAATCGACTCTAGAACATGAATATGGTTGCGGCGAACATTATTCTATTTTTAAAAGGTTTTGTCAATATTTTCCTATTCCTTCATTCGGATAAATAAAGTTTGGTGACGATTCTGTTCGAGATACGACACTGCCCCGCCCCCAAACCCGGTCGGGGCTAATAATTGGTCCCCCACCCCCGCCTCCATCGAGGAACGGGTTTCCCCGTACCATCCCTACCCCCACCTGCATAATTTTTTAAATATATTTTTTTTCCAATAAAGATCAATAATTTAACTAAATAATTGATTATTTTATGAATGGTCATAATGCTTGATCATTTTTATTTTTTTTAAAATAAATAATAATTATAATAAACATGATTTTGTAATAAAAAGATGTATAAATGAGTAATAAAATTAATAAAATAAAGGAAATAAATTAAATTTAATAGGCAGGTGTGGGACGGGGTGGGTACTAGCATCCCCTGCCTCTCGCACCCGGCCCCATAAATTAAAACTGGGTTTTACCCATCTCGTGCCCGCCCCTAATTAAATCGGGTTTTCCCCATTAAAATTTCATGGTGTGGGTAGCCAGACCATGGCATGGGCGGATTTATTTGCCATGCCTACCTTGGGGGATCCAACAAATATAATTTCCTCTATGGGCGGCAAGGATCCTCCCTCGGGGGACCTGACATAGATAATTGTTTGTCTCTCATGGATATGGTTTTCCTGCATATATATGACATGATAAATTAAACATAGATAAAATAAGGATGAGTTGCTTCATTAAAAACCCTCACTCCCCGAGATATGGAGAAGGAAAAAAGTGCATTCTAATCAACAACTTGTGCTTACAACTGGAAGAGTTTTAAATACTCGCCTATGGAAAAATCTAAAATTAAATAAATAACAAAATGACTACATGAATAAATAAAAGGAACTAAATGACTGCATATACAGTTTTAGTGGAGAAGGGATTCCATCTTTCTTTTAGGATTCGTCAGGCCACGAGGTTGGATGGGAAGATTCCTTGCTTTCGCCGGCTTCTTCGGGTGGTGTTATCCCATGCTTGACCTTTCTCGTCCTGAAGCATGGAAGGTGTGTCCTCTTTAACTTGAGGCTTTCTATGTAACACTTTCTGGCAATTTCTTGATATCCTCGAACCATTCCCGCTTTCCCATTAGGGAGCAGATACTTCATGCATAAATATGGTAGATAAAGCGACTCCAAGTCAGCTAAAATATGGTCGTCGAATAATCATATTATACGAGGAAGGGGAATCAATGAATAAATACTTAAATTTTATTTCCTTGGCATGGTCCTGCTCTCTGAACGTGATTCTTTTACGGGAAAAACTGGTCTCGCCACCCCGAAGAATCCTATGACTATGGTGTTAAGGGTATGACATATTGTTTTATCTCCGTTGCCCAAAGGTGTTTCTTTGGCATTGCCTGGCCCCTTCCATCTTCTCTCTCACGCGGGTTACGTTGTTCCACTGGATTGGAGGAGCCTCCCTTCACATGCTTCTTGAGGTGACCCTCATGTATCAACCTTTCTATTTCTTTCATTAACTGGTAGGAATCAAATAGGTATGATGTCCTTTAAGCATGTGGAATTTACACCACCTTTTAAGCTTGGATCCCATTACCTCGGATTTGGGGCCAGGCGACATTAGGATGTAATGTAGATGGAGCACGTCGCGCCAGATTCATTCTCAGTGGGTATTCAAAGGCGTGAAATTCTCCACTTCTCTCCCACCCTTTTGAATATGGATTTTTCCTTCACATGAGAGGTGTAGCTATTTTTCCTTCAGGTATGAGATCTCTCGGTGTCGAGGACACACTCCTTGGCGTCACGAGCCTTCTTTTCATCATTATTTTCTTCGCCTTTAATGTTGCATTTCAACCTTGCCCTACTTCGGTGAGCATGAGTGATGGATTTTGGGCGAGGGATTCATTGAAGTGTCTCTCCTTAAGTCCATTTTAGAACGCTCTCACAAACATTTCTTGGTTCAAAGGGATGACCTTAATGGTGGCTTCGTTGAAGCGGGTGAGATAGTCCCTCACTGATTCTGATGGACCTTGGCGTATGTTGAATAGACTGGTGGTGGACATCTTCCTAAGGTGGATGGCGAAGAATTGGTATACCAACTTTCTCACCAATTCTTAATAGTTGTTAATAGAGGTACATGGAAGGCCCATGTACCATCTGAAGGAGGCCTCCTTGAAGGTACTTGACAACAACTTACATTTTAGGGATTTTGGTGCTCCTATGATGGCCATCTGCATGTTGATGGAGGCAATGTGTTCATAAGGGTCTCTGTGTCCATCAAACTTGGCCAAGGATGAAAGGTTTGAAACCTTCGGGAATAACCCCCTCTATATTTTGGCTGAGAGTAGCAGGGTATCCAATAGTTCTACCTCTTCTAGTGGATTGACCTCCTATTGGCGGTTTGACATTTTGGACTTTGTTTTCCAACTTCCAGTGGTGGCATCATAATTCGTCCATTGTACGCATCTCCTCTATGGCCTCGATATCGTCTGTACCGATGGTACCCTTAGAAGTAGGGGATGAAGCTTTTTTAGTCACCATGGCCGATAATAGTTAGGTGCAAGAGTTAAGGTTACGACAAAGAAGGTGATGGTTGTTAAAAAGGGGTGTTGCCCAAGTTAGTTTTACCGGGCCCCATGGTGGGCGGCACCATACTGTCCAAAAAGTACAGGTGTGTGCGTATTCCCCATGTAAGGATAGGGAGACTAAGAAACCATAATAGGTACATTAAACATTTGAGGGTAAGGACTAACTCACAGCGAATAGTAACTCAATATGATGGTTTTTAAGGTTGTTTAAGGGAGAAACTCACGTGAGGTGAGAGTCCCTATTGGAGGTCGACGTTGTTGAGTTGCAGGTGGGCAGTTAGATTGAAGGTATTAAGGTTACTAGAAGAGAAGTTCTCTTTGAGTAGTAGTGGGTAGTAGTAAGTGTTTATTACTTGGGAGTCTTCCTTCTATCCCCTTGAGGGATAATGTATCAATAAATATTTTAGGTTGTTCACTCCTTTGACATGGTCTTAACCGTTTACCACTTACTAGGGAGGGTTATTGACCACCTTTTTTCTCTGATTCAATGATGACTTTCTCTTGTATGACTCCTACATCTGCGGGTCCTCTCGAGCGAATCCCTTAGATTGCGTTCGGGAAAGCCATCTGTTGGGCGAGGGCCTCCTAGCCTAGGGCTTCCCAAATATAAAACTACAATTTATTTCTAAGGTGATCAATCAAAGAAAAAATGTATAGAATTATTTCACATAGAAAAATATATCACTTCTAATCACACCATGTTAACACAAAATACTAATTTTCATTAAACTTCACATTACTTAACATAAAGAGCTTTAGCTCAAGATGAGCAAAAGAAATACATCAACACAAGTTATTACATTCAAAATTCCTAAACAAAAATGAAAAGAAAATGTAAACCTAAGTATGATACTCCACTTCTTGCAATATTTCAATCAGTAGGAGAAGAGTTTTATCACGCAAGAATGCTTAACACTTCTTTAATGAGGGAAAGAAGAAAGGAACTATTCACTACGGTTCAGTCTTCTTCATCTTCTTCAGTAAGATATTTATTTAGTGTATCTTCATGTTTTAAGCTTCTGAACCTCTTTTCCATTTCGTCCAAGACATTCCTTTTATACCATCTAACTTTTAGGGTTTTGTCTTGTCATTAGATCATGGGTCTTGTGGGTGTTCATTTGTTTTGGCTTATTAATCACATCATATTCCTTCTCTTTGCATTTGAATCAACTACATGTAGTATAATTTCCAGCCTGTAGGGGACAACACGTCCTCTAGCCGGTATGTTAGGCATCCAGACACAACACGCGCCCTTCTATGCAGTACGACTTTTCTAAAATTTGTCTTGTAATGCTTGATCTTACTTATTCTTGTTTCTATATCATTTTCACTCCAATTTATTATTGTTGCCACGTGTTCCCTAATTCCATGAACATTCACTCGTTATAACCTTCTTTTTAATTGACACTTAGCTAAAATTTAGGTTATAATGATGATTCAGTTCTATTGTGCTAAAACTTATTAGAAAGTAGTCCTACACATGTGACAAACACATAAAATCTCACAAAAGAGAGTGCATATTATGCTCTTCACAAAATTAATTGAAAAAACAAAATGAAATTAAAGTAACCTAATAAACTCGCTTAACACAAAATAAAGTCAAGTGTTAAGGGCTTGAATACCTCAGACGTAGTGAGTTATCATCGATCGATTTGATGCAGTAGTTAAGAGACGATGGGTTTTCATGGAAATTTGCATGAGTAAAAAGTTGATGGTGCCAACTTTTTGGTCATTAAACATGAGATAGGTTAGATGAAGGGACAAATTCCTTCTTATACGGTGGCAAGAATCTCTTATGCGGTGGAACAGGTTGGACCTGCTATGTTAGCACTCCAACACCTAAGTCAATGAGATAATAACAATGTAACTTGCAAGAGTGAGAATGATAGCATACCTTTTATTGCGTGTGACATGACTTATACATGGTATACAATTAAAATTGTCTAAGCTTGATCCAATGTGAGACATAGGGAGTGATCCGATCAAGTTTGATGGTTTTTTATGCCTTGGAAGCATGGGTCAGGTTTTTGGCTTATGGCAAGGTTTCACCTATTCGCTGGTCTTCTATGATGATGCTTTAGGTTGAGCCATTATAATTGGGCATGTTTTACCAAGCCTCTGGTCTTCAATGTTATGATTATATACATAAATAAATTTGATGAGGTTACTATTGTTATAATTATTTCTGTATCATATATGCAAATACTGAATTTGTAAATTTAGTTTGATCTCACTAAATATTTTATTTATTATATTCCAATCATATTATATATGCATATATTTGTATTTAACTATTATTTATTTATCAATTAGTTACATCAAGGTTCAACCATAAGCTCTTAACTTTTTATCGTAATTTTGGATATACTCACTCACGGAACACATCCAAGGGCTAGCACCGAGATACATGCTTTTTGTATATGATATAGTCTTATTTGAAGAGTCGAAGGAGCATTTAAATGAGAGGTTAGAGACGAGCTTTAGAAACACATGGTTTTTGCTTAAGCAGAAGTAAGACGAAGTATATGGAATGTAAGTTCAACAAAAGAGAAGCATTTTTAACCTATAGGTGAAAGTTGGAAACCACATAACCCCCTAAGTCACACGTGAGACAATTTAAATATCTTGAGCTTGTAATACAAAATGATGGAGAAATAGAAGGGAATGTAAATCATAGAATTTAAGCTGAGTGGTTAATAGTGGTGGAAGGCTTCAAGGTTTTTATGTGATTCAAATGTACCGCTCAAGCCGAAGGGAATTTTTTATCGGATTATGGTAAGACATGTGATCTTGTATGAGAGATAATGTTGGGTGGTTAAGAATCAACACGATAAAGTAAGTCTGGAAGAGATGTGGATGTTTTGTTGGATGTGTGGTACGATTAGACAAGATATGATTAGAAGTGGAAAGATTATATAGTGTTGGGGTAACCCCTATAGCAAAGAAGATGATGGAAAATAGACTTAGATGGTTTGTGCATGTAGAGAGAAGACCTGTAGATTTTATGGTTAGGAGAGTAGATTAGGTGGGGAAAACACAAACAATTAGAGAGAGATGAAGGCTTGGAAAGACCATAAGAGAAGTTATTAAAAATATATCGAGATTAACGATTTGAATAGAAGTATTAAAAATATAAATAGAAGAAGGAAAAACTATGAGGCTAAACAAATAATAATATAAATAAACAAGTCAGCTCCAAAAAGATAACCCTATAAGGACCATACTCTAAGGAAGGATCAAGTTAGAGCTCAATTTAGCTAGACCACTGACACCAGATCAAAGACCACCAAGGGAAAAACAAAGAATCACACACCGCTGAACCTGGTAGAAATCTTGACCCATTATTGATTAAGCAAATGATAGGGTTCTGAAGTCATTCTGTGAAGGTGCAAGAGTTCTCCATTGATTTACCCAAAAAACCATTTCCAAGCAAAAAAAATATTTATCTCTTCAATTTTTGTCACGTTTGTTGAAGAATAAGAAAACACAATCTCATTCCGGACCCTCCAAATTGTTTAGACTACCCCATTCCAGATCATTAAAAAAACCCTAGACTTTGCCTCACCTCCTTAAAAATAAAACTCTCAAAGATAAGACTAGGATCCCTAGGAAGAACTATATGTCACCCCAACCAACAAAAAATTATATTCCAGACAGTGCTAACTAAGTCACAAGTGACAAACAAGTGAGAAGTTGACTTGAGAAGACATTATAGATATGACACATAATAAGAACAAGGTGAAAAATCACATTTATCTTGAATAAATTCTTTCTATAGAAGAACCTATCAAAGAGAAGCTCCCAAGAGAAAATAATCACCTTAGAAAGAGCCCAACTACCCCAGATGTAAGGGGGAGACAAATTGCCTGATGGGGAAGAGTGACTTAGAAGAAGACAAAATAGAATGATAACCATAGGGCATTGGGAAAACACCATCCCTAGCAAGATTCTAAATCTACTTATCTTTGCCCAAAGAAAATGATTGAGAGCAATTCAACAATAACATGTTCCTCGTGGATAAAAAAAAGTTTCCTCCACTTGAAGTCCCGAACAAGGTTATCATCTACCCACCTACATACCTCTCCTATACTCCTCTCAAGATAATCAGTGATCGTAAACAACCTAGGGAACCTGCCCATAAGGGGTATAATCCCACACAAGGGTCACTCCAAAAAATCGTCTAAAACCTTGATTCGACTTTCCTAGTGATACCATCCACAAACTAGTCATAAGGATCTTCATGCTTAGAACCAATAAGGAAAACTCCTTTCCACCAGGAGGAGGAAATCTAGAAGACTGGATATCTATCATCCCTTAAATAAGAGACAATAGAGAAACCATAACGGGTAATACAAATATCTCTCCAAAGACCATAAACATTTGAGATAAGGAACCACCTATAATTAGCAAAAAGAGTTAAGTTGACTAGGATGAGATCTCTAACCCCAAGTCACCTTTACTCATAAGCTTACACATATCAATCCCAAAACCCCAAAAGATTTTATATTTTTCCTTAACACATCCTCATATAAACCTTTTTTGAACCTAAATTATTTTCCTCTAAACCTTTACAGGCATTTTCATAAAAGACAAAGAAAATATGAATACCATTAAGCACATAATTAAGAAAAATCGCTAGCCCCCAAGATAACATATATGTGTTTCCAGTAATTGAGCCTCTTATATAATAGATTAACTAAAGGGTCTCAAGTAGCTTCTCGACTGTGAATAGCCGCAACAGGCGGCCCAAGGTATTAAAAGGTAAGGTCTCAATTTTACAATGAAGAAAGTTACTAGCATAATCCATAAAAATAGAGTTCATATTTGCTCATATTAGACTACTCTTATAAAATTCACTCGGAGCATCAAAGCTAGCTCAAAAGCCCTAAGAATAGCCTTTATATACCAATGATTCTCAACAAATGGATCCATTAAGATAAGAGAATTATATGCACACTGAAGATGGAAAACCACTAAATCTGAGGCTCATATCCTAAATCCAACGAGAAGACCAACAACCATACTAATCAAAACATTAACCCTTCATCCATAAGTAAGAAAATAATTCATTTGCTTCAGACCCCTTTGAATGTTGATCTCTTGAGTTGGACAACCACTGACCAACACCGAGAAGTTTCCAACAAAAACACAAGCTCCAATCCAAGACCTCCAATTATCATTAAATTTAAATCTAACAACATATACTCCAAAAACTCCCAACTCATTGAATTATAATATTTGTCAAAATCCAATTTGAAAATGAGACAAAGCTTAATTTTCTTAGTCAGGCCAATCACTTCATTCACAACCACCATATCATCCTTATACTCCAAAAACTCCCAACTAACTGAATCATAAGATTTATCGAAATCCAATTTGAAAATGAGACAAGGCTTTCTAATTTTCTTAGTCTGGCCAATCACTTCACTCACAACCATCATATCATCCACCAGCATTCTACCTTTTAGAAAACCATATTAATTTGGGAAAAAGAAGTTTTTTCATGACCACCCCTAATTTAGTAGTTAACACTTTAACCACCCAACTTATATAAAATATAGGCATGGCAATGGGGCGGGTTGAGGACGATTTTTACCTCCCCTAAACCCAAACCCGAATCCCCAAACAATCCCTGTTCCCCGCCCCAAACCCAAACAGGGACGGAGAATCAAAACCCAAACCCGTCCCAAACGGGTTCGGGTTGGGTTCGGGTATCCCCGTCCCGACACCACTCATTTAGTGAAATCAATTTTTTTAATATAAATATTTATTTTTCTAAAATAAAATTACATTACAAATAATAAAATAAAACATTCTAAAAAAATTCCATACATACATTTCAAATATTTTAAATAATAAATTAAAATTAAAATATCAAAATATTGGCCATATATTTAATATTCTAAATTATCAAAAATAAATAATAATGTACATAATGAAATAAACGAGGTGGGTTTGGGGTGGGTACTAGTGTCCCCATTACCCGACCCGTCCCCATATTTTAAAATCGGAGAAAACCTAAACCCAAACCCAATCAAAGTGGGTTTTCCCCGTTAACTTCGGGACGAGTTCGGGTTGGTACCCACGGGTACGGGTTATGTTGCCATTGTAGCGCTAAATTCATGATCATCAAGCTATGGATAAGCAAGACATCAAATAACAAGAGTCGTCACCGCGCTTTTATTGTTTCCAAGGGAAAAGGGAAAAGTACGAACAAAATCCAAAATAAAAAGTTTTCAAATCAAAACTAATAAAATGCTAGAGATTACAGGTAAGGGGTTGGTTACACAGAGGGAAGGTGTTAGCACCCAAAGTGTCCTAGGTACTCCTAGGGAACCCTTTTTTGTGTGCATAAGTATTTTTGTACAAATGATGTTTGCGAACAAATAGAATTGGGGGATGAGAAAAGAATTTTTTGAATTATATTTTTGTGTTTGACAAGACCTTCGGACTTGTGCCTACGTACCAACATAAAAATGTGGGATCAAAACCTCGTAGTTCGTGGTATCAATTTAGAAATGGATGCATTGGTTTTAACAAAAATTTAAGTTTGAAAGGCACAAAGGCCTAAAATGGTTTGAATGAGTTAGTTCTCTTTGGATTTTGAAATTTTTAAGTCAAGTATAGTTAAGTCTATTTACAAGTTTGATTAAGAAAAGAAGTTTGAAAATGCAATGGCTTAAGGCCAAGGTTTCTAGTTTGTAAAAGTGGTCAAAGTTTGTAAATCTACAAACACAAACAAAGAATATTTTTGAAATGAGGGAGAGATTTTGAAATTAAAGAAGTGGGGAGGAGATGAAGAGACTAATCCTAAGCATAAATTTAAAAGTTGAGAGTTGAAAAGATCTGACCAATGGGATGCAATCTAATAGACAAGAATGTCATATAGAAACCCAAATTCCCTTGGATTTTTAGAACCAAGCAACAAACAATGCACAAAATATCAACTTGAAGAGAAAGGCATCAAATAAAGATAGTCACATCCAAGCTTAATAACTCCATGATCTTCTTCAAAGTTTCCCATTTATCAGATGAATTCCAAGATGGCACAAATCACAGGTTCAAAATAACATCTTCATAATGATCATGTTGCAGATGAACTTAAATGGATCTTCAATGATGTATCAGATGAAGTTTCAAATCGTAAGTACTTGGTTACATGAAAGTTAGCATTGGACAAGTCCTTTGCATAGGGAGAGTTGCCTAAATTCTAAGTCCAATTGTCTCAGATCAAACCAACAGTCCACACAAGGTATTTTTTAGTGTTTTTGTTCTTATTATGTACATTAATGGTCAAAGACCACACAAACAAACACAATATACACAAATAAAATATATCACATAATATGGTCCAAGTGGACAAAGTGAAAATGTCATTAACATAAACAATTAGAATGGTATGAATAATGGCAAACGAATAAGGCTTAAAAATTAAATTGCATTGAAATTAAATGACTTGAAATTAAATGTTAATTGTTAATGAGTTAAAAGTTAGTATTGCTTTTGCTTTGCTTTTGTTTAAGTCATTCTTTGGAGAACACTCGACCCACTTATGACAAGCATGGACCCTTGAACCAAGACATCTTCCAAAGGAAGGAAAAAAGGCCAAGTTTCCACACAATACCATGAAAGAGGGGAGACTTACAATCTCACTAACTAGAATGCTTTGCCTTTGTGATCAAAATTTAGCGCTATGTTAAGCAATCATAATTGGACTTATGTAGAAGTCACAACTATTTGAGGTCGGGCAATAGAACTTTGGTGTTAATGCATGCTAGAGACATAGTATGATGAATTATGCTCATGAAACATACCACACACAAAAAGAATATGCAAAGTGTAGGACCTAATCTCATCCATACTTATGTTGATTTTGGAATCGACTAGCCTTAGGATATTGAGATATCATAGGTCCATGACATGAATGCATAAAGAAGGGGAATAAGATGAAGAGGGAGTGGAAATGGATTAAACTAAAATTGGACAAAGGAGGACTTTTACCAAGTTAAGATCATTCATTCATTTTGGGAGATGGAATTCACATACCATCGATCCCCTAAATCCAATGATCTTAACCTAACAAAGTCAAATCAACCTTGACCAAGGCCCAAAACACACAAGGTAAACTCACTAAGTAAATTAAAATGGCTCAACATAGTTAATTTAGCATTTAAACAATTAAAAATATTAAAAATAATGCATTAAATTAAATATGGTTGGTCAATTTCCTAAAACCTCATCAAAACACCAAAGAAATGGCCATGAGATTTATCATAGGTCAAACAAGGTCAAAGGACCTTGGAGAAATAATTTCAGAATTTTTGGAGACTTAAAAGTATTTTTAAACAATTAAAAATATTCATAAAATCAATTAAATCATGAAAAATATTAATAATGATCCAAAAATAATTTTAATTCAGAAAATGAGAGAGGATTTTATTTGAAATTTTTTGGTGAAACTCTAATATTTTTTGGATCAATATTAAAATTAATATGAATTAATGAAAATCAAAGGAAGAAAAAATAAAATCAGATAATCAAAAAAACGTGGACCACTTTATCTGCCTCATTAATTGAGGTGGCAGATCAAGTGGTCGAGAGCGAGCGTTCCATGATGCGCTTGAGTCAAATGTCCACACGACTGGTAATCACAATATACGCTCCTGATTAAAACATTTCAAACTCATCTAATGGCTCTGAACGCTTCCAGCGTATCGCCGGAGCCAAAGGTCGGTCATCTTCTCCGATGACCCTGGCCAGAGTGGTTCAGTCATCACCACATCATAAATGAAAAAAAAGGACATGAGCTTAAAGATAAAATGGTGTAGATCACGAATATCACCTCAATTTTAACTAACTCCAAATATATAGAGAGATACGTGGAGTTGAACTTTGAGGTGTGTCAACTGAGTTGCTTCGATTTGACCTCAAAGCAACTCAATCTTCTTGCCTACATTGGTAGGACTTCAGACAACCAAGGATCCAATATAATTGATGAGTATTAAGAGAGAATCGAATAGGAGAAAAATATGGAAAATTACCTTCAATGCTGTGCAGAAATGGATCTCTCTTGCTTCAGTTTGTGCTTGATCTTGCTTATGGAGCTGGTGGAAGTGGCTTAGGAACAAAGCAAAGCTTTGGATCCTGGAGTTTTTGAATCTCTAAACAGTGAGATTCAAACTCAAATTTCATATGAAAATTCTCAGGTTTTCCTTTGAATTGAGAGGGTTTGGAAGATTGGGGACAAAGCTGGCGCGCAAGGATCCTTTAATTTGATGCAGGGGACCTCTATTTATAGCCATGACATGTGTTATTTGCACACTTGAAAAATTCTCCAAATTTGGTAATGCAATGCACATGCTTACATGGGTGTGTGCAGGCCAATGAAGCAATCCATTTAGGTCCATAATCAACTGAAATGAGGTCTGCATGAAGCTTGGATGGCAAGGCAAAGTTGTTTAAACATTTGAAGCTTTGATTTAGCAACTTGATACATGCCTGTTTATACCATGCGCATACCTATCAAACTTAGTCCAAAATGAATGAATTAGGACTCTTTGGAAATCCTAAATTAAGAGGAACAACTCTAAGGTTGAACACGTTTCCATTTGGAACTTGTATCATGTTGCATTTTGAGGTGGAAGTTTGGAAATTTCAACATGTTAAAATATTTTCTAAGTGTCAAGTCACATATTCAATTATTCCACCTTGCTTAACTTTTTATGTGAGCTCCAAATGAGAAAAGTGTCTTTATCAAAGTTGTATCTTTTTCCAAGACCTTCAAAATGGTCACCAATTTGGCATCATTTGGATTTAGAATGAGTGAGTTATGCATTTTTGAAGTTGAGGAAAATCTCTTATTCAATGGTATTGGTCCAAAATGACCTATAATGTTTCCTTATATCACATGCTCATAAAAGTTGATTTATCTCTTAATCCAAACATCAAAGTTGTAGTAGACACCTTGAATTTGACTTTGCAACTTCGAAATCTTTCATCTCATAAAAATTGAGCAAGTTATGACCTTGGGAAGTTGACTTTCAAATTAGTGTTTAGACAAAATGACCTATAATGTTTCAACATAGAAAATGGCTTTCCAAGAAAAATTAGCTCTAGACCTCAACATTAAAGTTGTTTGGAATGTCATTTATAGTAACTTTTTCTCTTGTAATCATTTTCATATGATGAACATTGTAGGAGATAGGGTCTAGGGAGACCCAGTTTTGATCAGATGAATTCATCTGGCCAACCACCATTAACCAACTTACTAACTTGCAATTCTATTGACTTTTTAGGCTCATGGTAGATCATATATGCATCATATGATGAATTTTGAAGTATCCCTTGAGAAATTTGATCAATTGGTGAAGAAGCTTGTTGAAGAAGTTACTCAAGATACCCAGATGAACTAGGGTTTCCAAGACAAATCAACTCCAAACTCTTTGATCAAAATAACATGTAGAGATCATAGGGGACTCATATATGATGCATAGAACTCTTGTGCATCATTTCTTGGTTATGCTCTCAGCAATGAGGGTCTTAAACCCTAGATGTGAACTTGATAGATCAAAGTGATCATGCATTACCTACAAAAGAGTTAGGCAAATGCAAAGACATATTTTTTGGTTTTTTGGTTAGTAAAATGATAAAATATAAGTATGATACAATCACATGGTGTTTGGTGATCTCTCCCAAAACAAACCCAATGAATGAGGGGTAAGGACAATGCCAAGGTATGATCCCAATGCTAATGCATATGATGAGATTGCATGAGGGATCTTAGGGTCAAAATTGGGGTCTTACAACTGCCCCTATTTAAGAACTTTCTAGCTGAGGAGGTGAAGGTTAAAATCTGTGCTTCGACTCAGTAGAACGGGCTTAAATAACAATATATAGAAACAAATTTTGGTCCCTAAGAGACCTCATGATGCTTATGACATGAACTAAAATAAAATTCCCGTTAGGGAAATGTTGCCATAAAGGAAAAGAAATCAGAGAGACCGAAGGTCCGCAGGAGCATAATACATTCCGTAAGGAAAACTCACTGGGGAGACAAAGACTCTGAGGGGATAGAAGGGGTTGTGCGTAGGCCAGGCTACGACTTAAAATTGCTGGGGGTCTAGAGGAATTCCATAAAAATGGAAAGACTCGGCCAGGGAATCAAAAGGACATCTGCGGGGGAAACAAATAGATCAGAATAAAACTGAAATACTCGAATCATTCAGGAAAAGCGATTTCGCCAAAGAAATACGCACTCAACTCAATTGGGGAAGAAATAAATTTCAACACAGGAGGAACAAAAATCTATTATTCACTACCTGTTACTGGGTAAGGAGATGATAAAATTTGATAGAGAGGACACTCGTCATCGATTAGGATGAACATATCAAGGATGACTTACTGAGGGCCACCGGGAGGGTGTACTCATTATCGGTTACTGTGTAAGAATAGACTTGATGGGGGAAAACTAAAAATAGGATTTACAACTACCGGCGACTGGGCACAAGACCACAAGGAGAGAATATCTGTCCCTGGTTAGAGTGAACATATCGAGGATAAACTTAAAGGAAAGAAAATCTGTATTCGGTTAGGATGAACATATCAAGGATAGTCTTGCCTGGGGATTTTTATGAGGATATCTGTCATCGATTAAGATGAACATATCAAGGATAAACCACCTGAACAACAAAAATAGGAATTACATCTATCGAATGCTGTAGAGAATACCATCAGAGAGAATATCCGTCACCGGTTAGGAAGAACATATCAAGGATAAACTCTGCAAAGGGAGAAAAATCAGGATTTACAACTACCGGGTACTGGGCAGAAGACCGCAAAGAGAAGAAAATTTGTCATCGGTTAGGATGAACATATAAAGGATTAACTCTCTGGGGAATAAATGTAGGGATTACAACTACCTTTTTACTGGGTAGAATACCATCAAAGAGAATACCCGTCACCAGTTAAGATGAACATATCAAGGATAGACTCAAAGCAGGGGAAGAAAATATCCGTCATCGGTTAGGATGAACATATCAAGGATATACTTCTTGGGGAAACATGAAAATGAATCCGCTGGGGAGAGAAGATGGTTACTTTTGCCGGGTATTGGGCAAGAAGTAACAAACTGCAAACTTTTGAAGAATATTACCAGCTACTGGGTAATAAACTCTCAGGGGATCCAAAGCATCTATCTAGGCCAGATCTAGAAAGAAACAGTCAATCAAGACTCAACCAAATGAGGATATAACTCAAGGGGAGTGGTTTCATCCAGATAATCAGCTGGGGAGGAAGCTGAAACAAAAATCGACATCGACCGTTGTGCTCAAGAACGTCTTCAAAACCGAAGATCAACAGGATGCAGTTACTTGCCAAAATCCCTAATTTTTGCATAAATTTCCCCAAGATGGGGTGCTCAGTTTATCAGGATAATTTTTTATGTTTTATGTCTCTAACTTTTCCCTGGATCGCCCTTTCGGGTTTTCAATCCACCGAGACGCTCCTTTTTGCCTAAACCGCCCTTTCGGGTTTTCAACTTAGCGAGTTGTTCTTTTATTTTTTAGGTGAAGTATTTCTTGACTTCAACTGTGTTCACAGGACGAGTGAACTCTTCACCATCCATAGTTGTAAGACTCAAAGCACCGCCTGAATAGGCTCTCTTGACAACATACGAGCCTTCATAATTAGGAGTCCATTTGCCCCTAGAATCTGGTTTGAAAGATAGAATCTTCTTGAGCACAAGGTCACCTTCACTGAACACACGAGGTATGACCTTTTTATCAAAAGCTTTCTTCATTCTCTGTTGATATAACTGACCATGACACATGGAAGTTAATCTCTTCTCTTCTATCAAATTTAGTTGATCATACCTGGCCTGACACCATTCAGCCTCAGTCAACTTGGCTTCCATCAAAACACACAATGGTGGGATCTCAACCTCTAATGGGGGCACAACTTCCATACCATAGACAAGTGAGAGAAGGGGTTGCCCCTGTTGAAGTGTGGATGGATGTACGATACCCGTGCAAAGAAAATGGGAGCATCTCATGCCAATCCTTATATGTTACCACCATCTTTTGAATGATCTTCTTGATGTTCTTGTTTGCGGCTTCAACAACCCCATTTATCTTAGGTCTGTAGGGAGAATAATTATGATGTGCAATCTTAAAGCCTTTGCAAAGAGCTTCCATCATATTATTATTCAAGTTAGATCCATTATCAGTAATGATCTTACTTGGCACCCCATAACGACATATGATCTGATTCTTGATAAACCTTACAACAACATGCTTGGTTACATTTGCACATGATTCCGCTTCAACCCACTTTGTGAAGTAGTCAATAGCCACCAAAATGAAACGATGTCCATTCGAAGCTTTAGGCTCAATCATGCCAATCATATCAATTTCCCACATGGAGAAGGGCCATGGAGAGGAAATGGCGTTCAACAGTGTCGGAGGAACATGAATCTTATCTGCATAAATTTGACACTTGTGGCATTTCTTCACAAATTTGCAACAATAGATTCCATTTTCAGCCAATAGTAACCTGCTTGCAACATTTTCTTCGCCATTGCATGTCCATTGGAATGAGTACCAAAGGAACCTTCATGGACTTCAGTCATCAATAAGTTTGCTTCGTGTTTATCCATGCATCTGAGAAAACCATATCGAAGTTTCTCTTGTAAAGCACATCACCATTCAGGTAGAAATTACTGGCTAATCTCCTCAAAGTCTTTTTATCTTTCAATGATGCCTGAGACGGGTAAATTTGACTTTCGAGGAAACACTTGATATCATAGTACCACGGCTTTTCGTCTTTGATCTCTTCAACAGCAAACACATAAGTTGGCCTATCAAGACGCATTACAGTCAAATTGGGAACCCCGTTCCAATATTTCACCATAATTATGGAAGCCAACATTGCAAGAGCATCTGCCATCCGGTTTTCATCTCGAGGGATATGATAAAATTCAACCTTTGTAAAGAAGGTTGAAATCCTCCTCGCATAATCTCTATATGGTATCAAACCGGGTTGATTCGGCTCCCATTCACCTTTGATTAGATTTACAACCAAAGTCGAATCTCCATAGACATCCAAATACTTGATTCTAAGATCAATGGCCTCTTCAAGCCCCATAATGCAAGCTTCATATTATGCCATATTGTTTGTACATTTGAAGGTCAATCTAGCTGTAAATGGAAAATGCGTGCTTTGAGGAGTAATAATCACCCCCCCAATGCTATTACCATACTGATTAGCAGCTCCATCAAATACCATGCCCCAACGGGAACTAGGTGATGGCCCTTCTTCAAGCAATGTTTCATCACAATACTTCATTTTCAAGTACAAGATCTCTTCATTAGGAAAATCATATTGCACTGACTGGTAATCTTCAATCGGTTGGTGAGCCAAATGATCATCCCAGACACTACCTTTGATTGCCTTCTGAGATCAGTATTCAATATCATATTCTGACAACAACATCTACCAACGGGCAATCCTTCTAGTTAAAGCAGGCTTCTTAAAAATATACCTGATTGGATCCATTTTGGATATCAACTAAGTGGTATGATTCAACATATATTGACGCATACGCTTAGCATCCCAAGCCAATGCACAACAAGTCTTCTCTAGCATAGAATACCGATTCTCACAGTCGGTGAACTTCTTACTGAGGTAGTAAATTGCAAATTCTTTCTTTCCAGTCTCATCTTGCTGACCAAGAACACAACCCACGCTCTCTTCAAGTACAGTCAAATACATGATCAATTGTCTTCCTTCAACAGGTGGAGACAGAATCAGAGGCTCGAGCAGATACTCTTTAATAATGTCAAAAGCTTTCTGGAAATCTTCAGTCAAATCACAAGACTGATCTTTTCGAAGAAGTTTGAATATAGGCGCACATGTGGCAGTCATGTGTGAAATGAATCTTGAGATATAATTCAAGCGGCCGAGAAAACCTCTGACTTGCTTCTCAACTTTGGGCGCGGGCATCTCTTGTATTGCTTTGACCTTGGCAGGATCAACTTCAATACCCTTCTCGCTGACAATAAAGCCCAACAACTTACCAGAACGAACACCAAAAGTACATTTATTGGGATTCAAGCGGAGTTTATACTTCCTCAAATGCTTGAATAGCTTCAACAAATGCTCAACATGTTCCTCTTCATCAATAGATTTAGCAATCATATCATCAACATAAACTTCAATCTCTTTATGCATCATATCATGAAAAAGAGTAGTCATTGCTCTTTGGTAAGTTGCACCAGCATTCTTCAAATCGAAAGGCATTACTCTATAACAAAATGTTTTCCAAGGTGTAATGAATGTGGTCTTCTCCATATCTTCGGGTGCCATCTTGATCTGATTATATCTGGAAAATCCATCCATAAATGAAAAGAATTTGAATTTAGTTGTATTGTCTACCAACATATCAATGTATGGCAGAGGGAAATCATCTTTCGGACTGGCTTTATTCAAATCTCTGTAATCAACACACATGCGGACTTTTCCATCCTTCTTCGGAACAGACACAATATTGGCCACCCATTACGAATACTCAGTGGTGACAAGGAAACCGACATCAATCTGCTTCTGCACTTCATCTTTGATCTTCACTACCATATTAGGATGCATTCTTCTCAACTTCAGCTTGACTGGCGGGCATTCTAGTTTCAACGACAATCTATGCTCCACTATCTCAGAATCCAAACCAGGCATATCTTGATAGGACCAAGCAAACACATTTGAATATTCCCGGAGAAGATCAATCAACCCCTTCTTAATATCTGAACACATTCGAGACCCAATCTTGACTTCCTTCACATCATATTCGGAACCCAAAACGACTAACTCAATCTGCTCTTCGAATGGCTGAATGGCTTTTCCTTCATGCTCAAGAAGACGAGACAATTCATCACCCTCTTCTTCATCACTTTCCTCCTCAGCCTCAAACACAATGAATTCAAAATTTGGAGAAGGAGAAGGATCATTGTATTCAATGGAGTTAGAAACCAACCTGCATAATGATTTGATATTTTGATTTTAGAGAAGTGAATTTGTGACCAAATATTATGGAGATGGACAATTGTTGTTATTTATTTATGTTTTTTGTAATTACCATTTTCAGAATAAATCAAAAAGTAAAAACAAAACATCATAGATGTGGATGAATAGATTTGTATTTTATTAATGATCAATTTGAAATGCCCAAACAATGTTCACTTCTCCCTTAGGCATAGGAGAAGAATTTTCAAAAATAAAATAAAAGCAATTACTTAGATTGATGCATAATAACAGGAATATCAACGGCAGTCCAATTCTTGTAAGCCTTTCCATGCGTCACAATTTTTTTTGCAGTCTTCCTCTTCATCATCCTCTAGCATAGCAGCTAAGTGTTGTTCATTTCCATGAGTGAACCCTCCGCTACAGAAATTAAGCCGCACATCTTCTGATCTAGCAGTTGACGAACCTTGCTCGAAACCCAAACCATATTTGTTCTTGTTGTGGGAGACCTCTACCATCGGTCCCCACTGATCAATATTCCCATCTTCAACAATCTTCCTTGCATCTTTAAATAAGGACAGGGGTGCCCCAACTCTCTTTTCAACAGCAATAAACAAGGCTTGGAATGAAGTTCCAACCTCATCCTCAGCTTCAACATAAGAGAAAGATGACATGTGGCTGACTAACACCGCCTTCTCCCCGCTAACAATGAGTAACTTCCCATTCTTAATAAACCTGAGCTTCTGATGCAACGTGGAGGTAACAGCTCCTGCCTCGTGGATCCATGGCCTTCCCAACAGACAATTGTAGGCCGGATGGATATCCATTACTTGAAAAGTAATCTGGAAGTCACTCAGACCTATCTTCACTGGAAGATCCACTTCACCAAACACTACCTTGCGTGAACCATCAAAAGCCTTGACGATCATGCCACTATATCTCATAGGCGCTCCTTGATATGAAAACTTTGACAATGTTGACTTTGGCAGCACATTCAATGAAGATCCGGTGTCAACTAGCACATTGGATAAAGTGTCATCTTTACAATTCATGGATATATGCAAAGCCAAGTTATGGTTCCTACCCTCCTCGGGGAGTTCTTCATCACAGAAACTGAGATTATTACAGGAAGTAATGTTAGCCACAATATGATCAAACTGATCGACTTTAACATCATGTTCCACAAAAGCTTGCTCTAGAACTCTTTGCAGTGCTTCTCTGTGCGCTTCGGAATTCATTAACAGAGACAACACTTAAATTTTTGAGGGGGTTTGGAGTAGCTGCTTCACCATATTGAATTCACTTTTCTTTATTAGCCTGAGTACCTCATCATCATCGTTAGGCTTCAAATTCCTGGATTCACCATACTGACACTTTGGAGCACTAACAGATTCTACCACTGGTACATCAACCTTCTTACTAACATATACATCCTCCACATTCTTTGGTAACACTGGCCCAAACACACGACCATTGTGGGTCACCTTATTAACATCAACAATGCTTACGACAGAACTGGTCGTAGGTAACGGAACCTCTTGACCATCTTTCACCATAGTTGCATTATACTGATAAGGAACAACTTTATCGGATGAGCACAGGACTGGACCCGCCAACCGTATGACCAACGACGATACCGATCTCTTGCTAATACTGTTGCTATCAAATGAAATCACCACTCTCTCTGGTGTCTTGAATATTGGCACTATTACATTGACATCATCATCTATGTGACGAGATTGAATAATCTGAATCAAGCCTTCATCCATCAACCGCTGGATGTCCCTCTTCAGAATTATACAACCTCTAGGACTAATACTGCAGATAGCACAACCATCATGGTCATGCTCACAATCACTCACCAAGCAAATATCCTTGTGCATCGTCACCAAGGACCTTCTAATGAAGCGTACATCGAATACCTTGAACTCCCCTAGACAACCGTTCACCATATCAACAAATGAATTTCCATGGGCAGGCAGTGGGTTAGCTTTCACATTGGGTGCACGGTCCTCAAAGGAGACCATTCCACTTTTTACCAGCTTTTGAACTTCATATTTGAGGGGATAACAATTCTCAATATCATTTCTGGGGGCTCCTTGATGAAAAGCACAATGGAGTTCTTGTTTATACCACTAGGGAAGTGGTTCTGGAATTTGCGAAGGATTTCTCGGTTGTAGCAGATTCTTGAGAACCAACGAAGGATATAGCTCTGCATATGTCATTGGAATAGGGTCGAAAGAGACCTTCTTCCTCTCTAAATTCGGTTGCTGATGATTGTTGGTATTGTTGTTGTTATAGGTGTTTGTACGTTGTTGTGGTTGTTGTTGTTGACGTTGTTGTTGCTGAACTGGTACTAATTGATTTGCTGAAAATACAGGAATAACTAAAGATACTTGATGGTGATGTTGATGGGGTGGTTGACTTCTTTTTACATGATGCCTCATTTGCCTCCCAACGGAAACTACATTAGTCTCTGCTTCCTTCTTCTTACCAAAGCTATTACCATATATCTTGCTGGATGACGCTTCCTCCTTAGATAATCGTCCCTCTCGAACACCTTCTTCTAGCCTCATCCCTATGTTTACCAGTTCGGTAAAATCGATGGGGGCACTGGCAATTATCCGCTCATAATAAAATGAGCTCAGGGTCTTCAGAAAAATCATGGTCATTTCCTTTTCCTCCAAAAGAGGGGTAATCTGAGCAGCAAGTTCTCTCCACCTTTGCGCATACTCCTTGAATGTCTCTTTGTCCTTCTGAGACAACGACCTCAACTAATCTCTATCGGGAGCCATATCAACATTATATTTATACTGCTTCACAAATGATTTGCCCAAATCATTGAACGTGCGGATGCTTGCACTATCCAACCCCATGTACCACCTCAGAGCGGCACCGATCAGACTATCTTGAAAATAATGGATCAACAGTTGATCACTATCCATTTGAGTAGACATCTTGCGAGCATACATCACCAAATGACTGAGTGGACATGTGTTCCCCTTATATTTTTCAAAGTCAGGCACTTTGAACTTCACTAGAATCTTCCCCTTACCCCCTCAAAGTTTTCAACTCCTTGCGCAGCTCAAGAAATTGATCCTTCATCTCATCCATTTTCTCATACACATCTGAGCCCTCAGACGGCTCGGAGTGATAAATGGTGTCTTCCACACGAGGCAGGGTATGCACGACAGGCGGTGCCACAGACATGATCGGGCTAGATGTCGGCATCGAAGCAAAGGTAGGCGTAAAGCCTTCAGGTACAAAGTTTGGCGACATTCCCCACGAGAATCTGGCAGGCATGTTCGATGCAAAGTGAGCAGCAGTTGCGAGAATGGTAGACGTAGCCACCTCTGAAATAACGGTCCTTTGAGGAGGAGGAGTCGCAGGCATTGGAGAAGACTAGGTTTGAGCAACTAAGACTGACTCCATCATGGCAGTCAGGTGGGCGATCTCCTATTTCAAGTCTTTATTCTCTTGCTCAAGATGTTCCATGATTCTGGAGCAATCGGCGCGAGTATTGTATCGATGAGTCAGCTTGGCTGAAGCACAAAAGAAACACCAATGAGACATCTGGCGAAAGAGAAACCTGCTTATGCAAATGATGCATGAAATGCAATGGTTGATTGTTTTTATTTTCAAGGAAATTACTATTTTATTTACAAATATATATATATATATATATATATATATATATATATATATATATATATATATGTATATATATATATATATATATATATATATATATATATATATATATATATATATATATATATATATATATATATAATTGCAACAATTTGATATGACCATAAAAATCTCTATTATTTATATAATTAAAAGGATTACACTGAGTACAATTTCAGAAACCAAATGAAAAATACAATAGAAAAGGAGACTAGTCATTCTAAGGATCCCTAACAACAATGTCAGAAGATCTGGCTGTAGGCGCGTACTTCCTTCGAATGCATCGGATTTCGGTCTCAAAAGAAGCCTTCATATGAGTTTTCTCAAGGACAAGTTGGTCAACAATCTTCTTCCAAGCGACGGAAGGTTGAGGCATACTAAAGGAATATGAAACCTCCGGCTCTCTCTGTCTCTTTGTCACTCGGTCTTCAAGTAGCTCAATAAGTGCATCTTTGTCCTTAGACTCAAGCTGCAACTCCTCATGCTTTTGGCTCAAAGCATGGAAACGCTCTTCCCACATACCCTTTTCTTGTTTCATCTTTGCGAGCGCGTCTTCCAACTCCTCTATATCTTGGTTAGGGAGAGTTAATGGCTCAACCACAACCATAGACATAGGTCTCTCACAAGGATAAGGCATCTTCAATTCCAAAGCTCTCTTATTCACCCAAAGCGTGTAAGCTTTCGAAGCTACACAATTGCACGGACCAAGCTCGGATCTTCCTTTCCTATGTACATTATGCCAAGCATGCACAATCTTCTGCTTCATATGTTGGGGATCTTTACCCTCTTGATAGAAAAGACCTTCTAACAAAGTGTTATTAGGTTTGTCTCTCAAGGGGAACCCAAGTTGACGACGAGTCAAAGCAAGGTTGTAGTTAATTCCTCTTTGTGTACCAATGAGAGGCACATTAGAGAATTCACCACAACTATCAATAATCTACAAACTGCTCAACAAAGTATCATACCAAACTGCTCAACAAAGGATCATACCAAACTATATCATCATTAGTGAGAGACGTAAGTCTCTGAGACCACCGTAGACATTGTTTGTTCTCCATAAAAGCAGGCGTCTGAGGCAAGTGCAAAATAAACCACTTCTACAGAAGAGGAATGCAACAGACAATCGTTCCACCACCCTTAGAATTCCTTAGATGCAAAGAGAAGTACAAATCACCTAATAAAGTAGGCCCAGGATTCCCAATCAAGAAAGTTCTAATGGCATTAACATCAACAAAATCGTCAACGTTAGGGAACAAAGCTAGACCATAGATGAGCAACACAAAGATAACTTCAAAAGCGTCCACACTATCGGCTTGAGCAAAGGCAATAGCTTCCTTGATGAGGAAATCAGATGGAAATCCGAATAATCCTCCTTTATTCACCCAATGAGTCTCTATCTCAGACTTCTTCATGTGAAGAGCTTCAGCAATAAGATGAGATATGGAATCTCTTCCAATCCGCTAAATGGCACTTTGCTAGAAACAGGTATTTCCAAAAGATGGGCATACTCCTCCAACATAGGCACAAGCTGATAATCCGGAAAAGTGAAGCAACGGTAGAGAGGGTCATAAAACTGAACCAACACACTCAAAATTCCTTCAACCACATCAGCAGACAAGACAGACAGAATCTTCCCATGACGTTGCTTGAAGTCCAATGGATCTAATACAAAAGATGCTAGCTTCCTTAACTCTTTCAAGTTGGGACTTCTGAAACCGTACTTCTTAGTATTCCTTCGTCCACAATCTATGGTCTAAAAATATTTGCAAATAATACCTCAGTTTCCTTGAAATTTTTGTGTGATGAATGTTATGGTGCACATGAATGCATGAATGCAACAATCACGAGTAAGGGATCACACACAAGGCAAACAAACAAAGGTCAATGGATGAATCAAGTTATTGTCAAGATCAATCATCCATTTTGGTGGATTATGGTTTACACCTTATCAACACCCAAGTTCCATTGATATTGACAAGACTTGATTGGATCAACCACGAATCAAGGGTTTGTTGTGAGTCACGAGCATGGAGTCTGGGTAAGAACCACCCCAAAGGAGTGAACTAAGGATAAAAACATGTAGATCATGTTCTAAAAAGTTCCCAGAGTCTTAATTCCATCTATCGAATATTACAGGTTAGGATGACTGACTCATCAACCCATAATATTCTTAAGAGAAACTCGTCTGAGTGTAGTATCGCGTAACAACTGTTATCAAGTCAACACTTGAACAGTCTCTGCACTACGTCCTAAATAGGCCAAGAGGCGTTAAATATTCTATGGTCCTCAGCTTCTCGGACCCCAAATCAGAGATAGTAATGCCTAACCACAAATACTTGTGTGACATTTCCAAATCCAAAGGAATCTCCACTGAGCAGATGGGTCTCAAGCCAACTTGTTAAGGACTACTCCACATAAGTCGAACATGACTATACCATCCACCTATCTTAATTCCACTCAAGTTAGGGTTAGAACTTATCTCACCACTCAGAGATCACCAAGCACAACAAGCAAATTATATCATACAAACAAATATACATACATCAAATATACAGTTATATACACACAAAAAAGTAGGCTAAACCCACTGAAGACTACTCCCAGCAGAGTCGCCACTTAATTTATGTAATGGTAAATTCATGATCATCAAGCTATGGATAAGCAAGACATCAAATAACAAGAGTCGCCACCGTGCTTTTATTGTTTCCAAGGGAAAAGGGAAAAGTACGAACAAAACCCAAAAATAAGAAGTTTTCAAATCAAAACTAATAAAATGCTAGAGATTACAGGTAAGGGGTTGGTTACACAGAGGGAAGGTGTTAACACCCAAAGTGTCCTAGGTACTCCTAGGGAGCCCTTTTTTATGTGCATAAGTGTTTTTGTACAAATGATGTTTGTGAACAAATAGAATGGAGGGATGAGAAAAGAATTCTTTAATTATATTTTTGTGTTTGACAAGACCTTCAGACTTGTGCCTACGTACCAACATAAAAATGAGGGATCAAAACCTCATAGTTCGTGGTATCAATTTCAAAGTGGATGCATTGGTTTTAACAAAAATTTAAGTTTGAAAGGAACAAAGGCCTAAAATGATTTGAATAAGTTAGTTCTTTTTGGCTTTTGAAATTTTTAAGTTAAGTATAGTTAAGTCTATTTACAAGTTTGATTAAGAAAATAAGTTTGAAAATGCAATGGCTTAAGGCCAAGGTTTCTAGTTTGCAAAAGTGGTCAAAGTTTGAAAATCTACAAACACAAGCAAAGAATATTTTTGAAAGGCGGGGGAGATTTCTAAATTAAAGAAGTGGGGAGGAGATGAAGAGACTAATCCGAAGCATAAATTTAAAAGTTGATTGTTGAAAAGATCTGACCAATGGGCTGCAATCCAATAGACAAGAATGTCATATAGAAACCCAAATTCCCATGGACTTTTAGAACCAAGCATCAAACAATGCACAAAATATCAACTTGAAGAGCAAGGCATTAAATAAAGATAGCCACATCCAAGCTTAGAAACTCCATGATCTTCTTCAAAGTTTCCCATGCATCAGATGAATTCCAAGATGGCACAAATCACAGGTTCAAAATAACAACTTCATAATGATCATGTTATAGATGAACTTAAATGGATCTTCAATGATGTATCATATGAAGTTTCAAATCACAAGTCCTTGGTTACATGAAAGTTGGCATTGGCCAAGTCCTTTGCATAGGAAGTGTTGCCTAAATTCTAAGTCTAATTGTCTCAGATCAAACCAACAGTCCACACAAGGTATTTTTTAGTGTTTTTGTTATTATTATGTACATTAATGGTCAAATACCACACAAACAAACACAATATACACACAAAAAATATATCACACAATAGGGTCCAAGTGGACAAAGTGAAAATGACATTAACATAAACAATTAGAATGGTATGAATAATGGCAAATGAATAAGGATTAAAAATTAAATTGCATTGAAAGTAAAGGACTTGAAATTAAATGTTAATTGTTAATGAGTTAAAAGTTAGTATTGCTTTTGCTTAAGTCATTCTTTGGAGAACACTCAACCCACTTATCATAAGCATGGATCCTTGAACCAAGACATCTTCCAAAGGAAGGAAAAAATGCCAAGTTTCCACATAATACCATGAAAGAGGGGATACTTACAATCTCACTAACTAGAATGTTATGCCATTGTGATCAAAATTTAGCGTTATGTTAAGCAATCATAATTGGACTTATGTAGAAGTCACAACTATTTGAGGTAGGGCAATAGAATATTGGTATTAATGCACGTTAGAGACATAGTATGAGACAGTATGCTCCTGAAGCATACCACACATAAAAAGAATATGCAAAGTGGAGGACCTAATCTTATCCATACTTATGTTGATTTTGCAATCGACTAGCCTTAGGATATTGAGATATCATAGGTCCATGACATGAATGCATAAAGAAGGGGAATGAGATGAAGAGGGAGGGGAAATGGATCAAACTCAAATTGGACAAAGGAGGATTTTTACCAAGTTAAGGTCATTCATTCATTTTGGGAGATGGAATGCACATTCCATTAATCCCCTAAATCCAATGATCTTAACCTAACAAAGTCAAATCAACCTTGACCAAGGCCCAACAACACAAGGTAAACTCACTAAGTCAATTAAAATGGCTCAACACAATTAATTTGGCATTTAAATAATTAAAAATATTAAAAATAATGCATTAAATTAAATATGGTTGGTCAATTTCCTAAAACCTCATCAAAACACCAAAGAAATGGCCATGAGATTTATCACAGGTCAAACAAGGTCAAAGGACCTTGGAGAAATAATTTCATAATTTTTGGAGACTTAAAAGTATTTTTAAACAATTAAAAATATTCACAAAATCAATTAAATCATGAAAAATATTAATAATGATCCAAAAAATAATTTTAATTCAGAAAATGAAAGAGGATTTTATTTGAATTTTTTTGATCAAACTCTCATATTTTTTGGATCAATATTAAAATTAATATGAATTAATGAAAATCAAAGGAATAAAAAATAAAATTATATAATCAAAAAAACGTGGACCACTTGATCTGCCTCATTAATTGAGGTGGCAGATCAAGTGGTGGAGAGCGTGTGTTCCATGATGCGCTTGAGTCAAACGTCCACACGCCTGGTAATCACAATGTACGCTCCTGGTTAAAACATTTCAAACTCATCTAATGGTTCTGAGCGCTTCCAGCGCATCGCCGGAGCCAAAGGTCGGTCATCTTCTCCGATGACCCTGGCCAGACCGGTTCAGTCATCACCACATCATAAATGAAAAAAAAAGGACATGATCTTAAAGATAAAATGGCGTAGATCACGAACATCACCTCAATTTTAACTAACTCCAAATATATAGAGAGATACGTGGAGTTGAATTTTGAGGTGTGTCAACTGAGTTGCTTCGATTTGACCTCAAAGCAACTAAATCTTCTTGCCTACATTGGTAGGACTTCAGACAGCCAAGGATCCAAGAGAATTTATGAGTATTAAGAGAGAATCGAAGAGGAGAAAAAGCTGGAAAATTGCCTTTAATGCTGTGCAGAAATGGATCTCTCTTGCTTCAATTCGTGCTTGATCTTACTTATGGAGCTGGTGGAAGTGGCTTAAAAACAATGCAAAGCTTTGGATCCTAGAGTTTTTGAATATCCAAACAGTGAGATTCAAACTCAAATTTCAAATGAAATTTCTCAGGTTTTCCTTTGAATTGAGAGGGTTTGGAAGATTGGGGGCAAAGTTGGCGCGCAAGGATCCTTTGAATTGATGTAGGGGACCTCTTTTTATAGCCATGAGAAATGTTATTTGCACACTTGAAAAATTCTCCAAATTTGGTAATGCAATACACATGCTTGCATGGGTGTGTGTAGGCCCATGAAGCAATCCATTTAGGTCCATAATCAACTGAAATGAGGTATGCATGAAGCTTGAATGGTAAGGCAAAGTTGTTTGAACATTTGAAGCTTTGATTTTGCCAACTCATACATGCCTGTTTACACCATGCGCAGACCTATCAAACTTAGTCCAAAATGAATGAATTAGGACTCTTTGGAAAGCTTAGATAAAGGGGAACAACTCTTATGTTGAACACTTTTCCATTTGGGACTTGTATCATGATGCATTTTGAGGTGGAAGTTTGGAAATTTCAACATGTTAAAATATTTTCTAAGTGTCAAGTCACATATTCAATTATTCCACCTTGCTTAACTTTTTATGTGAGCTCCAAATGAGAAAAGTGTCTTCATCAAAGTTGTATATTTTTCCAAGACCTTCAAAATGGTCACTAATTTGGTATCATTTGGATTTAGAATGAGTGAATTATACATTTTTGAAGTTGAGGAAAATCACTTGTTCAATGGTATTGGTCCAAAATGACCTATAATGTTTCCTTATATCACATGCTCATAAAAGTTGATTTAACTCTTACTACAAATATTAAAGTTGAAGTAGACACCTTGAATTTTATTGTTCAACTTGGAAATCTTTCATCTCATAAAAATTGAGCAAGTTATGACCTTGGAAAATTGACTTTCAAATTAGGGTTTAGACAAAATGACCTATAATGTTTCAACATAGAAAATGATTTTCCAAGCAAAATTAGCTCTAGACCCCAACATGAAAGTTGTTTGGAATATCATTTAGAGTAACTTTTCTCTTGTAGTCCTTTTCATATGATTAACATTGTAGGAGATAGGGTCTAGGGAGACCCAGTTTTGATTAGATGAATTCATCTGGCCAACCACCATTAACCAACTTGCTAACTTGAAATTCTCTTGACTTTTTAGCCTCATGGTAGATCATATATGCATCAGATGATGAATTTTGAAGTATCCCTTGTAAATTTTGATCAATTGGTGAAGAAGCTTGTTGAAGAAGTTACTCAAGATACCCAGATGAACTAGGGTTTCCAAGACAAATCAACTCCAAACTCGTTGATCAAAATAACATGTAGAGATCATGGGGACTCATATATTATGCCTAGAACTCTTGTGAATCATTCCTTAGTTGTGCTCTCAGCAATGAGGGTCTTAAACCCTAGATGTGAACTTCATAGATCAAGGTGATCATGTTCTACCTACAAAAGAGTTAGGAAAATGTAAAGACATATTTTTTGGTATTTTGGTTAGTAAAATGATAAAATACATGATACAATCACATGGTGTTTGGTGATCTTTCACAAAACAAACTCAATGAATAAGGAATAAGGAGAATGCCAATGTATGATCCCAATGCTAATGCATATGATGAGATTGCATGAGGGATCTTAGGGTCAAAATTGGGGTCTTACAGCCATGTCTAATAAAATATCAACAAAATAAACCTAAAATCATATAATTGAACATGAGATTTAACTTAGGAACTAAAGTGTCTTAATCTCTCCTCATTTGAAGAGGTTAATTACAAATCAAAGAATATTCATCATCCACCTCTCTTTCTTTGTGGATTACTAAAACGTCACTACTTTGGCTTCATCCAAAAATTTCTATAATCTTTGATAGATCAACAAATTGTAAATTTTAAAATTATTTTATATATATGTTCATTTGTCTATTTAATTTGTACACTAAAATATAAAATTATAATTCTAACATATATATCATATTGATTATTTATTTATCAAATTAATTTCAACCATAAAAGGAAAAGTTCAAAACCAAATTAATACAAGTTTTTGTTAGTACGTGGCCACTATCCTCCACAATGAACGACACGTTCTTTGGCTGAAAATATATAATCAATTTGAGCTTAAGAATAAAGGTAGAATGGTAAATAATTGAAGAATGTACAATGCACTCAGAGGAAAAAGAGAGACAAATTAAAGGAAAAGGGTCATAACACACGCATGGACAGTGGACCTAACTACCAAGAACAGTCCAAAAGCACATGCATTGGATTAAGCCTAGTTAATGCCCCAATTCATAATAATATAGTAATAGTATATATGCAGCATAAATTCACTTGCTAGGTTCCCACTTCTTTTGACCATTTGTGAATTCACAATGCACTTAATTATTGGTGCATAGATTATTATAGCCGATATATCAAACAAAGAGGTGACGTATTTGACCACTCATAGTTTCAAGGAAGCATCTTATAAACAAGGTTTCAATTCTTTATCATCTATCACCTTTGTTGTCCAATTTACAAGTTAACAAAGTATCAATTCATAATTTTCAATTATGCGAGTATTGCACAATTTTTCTTACTATTGGAGGTATGTAGCGTCTCACCTTCGGTATGACTTTTCTATTGTTGGGGTATATGATGCCCCATAGATTTGTTGGTCAATGACCAATTTCTGAGCTTTAAAAAGAACATGGCGTCATATATGTTCGATTTGCTCTTTCATTCTTCATAAAAAAAAATTGTTTCTCAAATTCTCAAGCGTGACATCTCTTCGAAACATGGTTATGTACGCATACCTATTTTAGTTAGTGGTGGTAGAAACGCGAATTAAATGCCAATGGTCCTGTTCTATTAAGTTTTGAAGGAGTCTAATAATTTCTAATTTTTTTCGTTGATGTCGATAGACTTGAGAATATTTTGAGTTACTCATATTTGTATTCGTATAACTTTTTTTGTTTGAGAAAAAATTCAATTGATTTTAAATTTGACGTTTTGTCAATTTTGACTAACATGTTATTTATTTGTATATGTAAATATATTTTATAAAAGAAAGAATTGAGGTGCATTTTTGTTATGTTTACTCTTCAATCATGCTATTTTGAATTGAGTCGGGGCACAACCATTTGGATTTCAAGATATCAAAATCTCAGAGAATAAAGAGAATCAGGGGATAGACATGTCATAGAGGTACATAGAATCTCAGATGAGCGGTCTCTCATTATTCATTGAATGAGAAAGATTAAAGGATCTTAAGACATTAGTCACATGAGATGGTTAAACACTAAATATAAAGTCAAACAAATGGATCGACCTTAGGTACACATTATTTTAAACCCAATCACACTTACGTTAATCACTAAATGGATCGATAAGGTCTTTGCACGTACAACGTACGCAGTCGAATATCATACGCGAAGGTTCACCTTACTGAAGTTCGTAATCACCATCATCAACAACAACATTTGAAGGTAAAGGTTAACCATATCATTTGGCGTCGTTTATGGGAAACGTCCTCAAATGTTTTCGCGTTACCTCTGATCTAATGACAAACTCTTGACACACGCAAGCCATAAAATCTCACTCTGATCAAGAAATCAATGGCATTTTCAAAAACATCCTAACGATCCTTCAAAGAAAATTATAAGTTATCCAAAAAATAATGGCCACATAATACAAATGATTCGAAGCCAAAGGATAGAACATGATACGCATAAATCAAGTTTGTGAAATTCCCCCTCTTAAACACTCAGGTGGCCACACTCTGAGCATTTTACATTACCAATGTCTTAAACCCCAATATGTGTTCCATATCTTCAAAACTCCAGAAGGTGAAAAGGGGGCCAATATCATCTTTATTGATGCAAAAGGGAAGACACTAGAGGAATAGAGTGGGCCCACCATTTATGGTGGAGATCTCAATTGTTATGATGATTTTTAACCCCCACTAATACCCTTAGGGAAATATAGGTCTCTTGGAATGACCTAGCTATCCATGCCCCCACTTAAGGCAAATTAATGAAGTTGAGCCACCTGGGTGTCACTTAGGTCATCATTGGTGGTATATCAAACTATAAGTAGTCTGTCAACCCATTAAAAAGAAAAATTGTAATAAATAGTTGCACCAATTAGCAGTCATGAATCAAAGTTTAAGAACAATAAGATACCCTTATTATCCACATACGACAAATAATTAATCAATGTAAGACCAAACCATCAAGTCATGTTACAAGTGATGGTCGTTAGGTTAGATTTTGATGTTCACCACATACTTATGGATTAATGGAGTTCCTACAATATTATGTATGGTGATTTATTCTACACCATGTCACTTACTTAACACATGCATTTATACTATAATAATGAATATTGAGAAAACTCCAATGTTGAAGTTAACCAAATCAATTTTTACGAACAAGACTAAATCTTTCTAATTGATTACACCTCTTGTTCTCCCCCTTTACTCAGGTGAAACAATCACTCCTTGGTTGCAAGATGATTCTACACTATACAGAGAATTGGAAGAAGAAAAACAAGACAATTGATAATGAGAGAAAAGAGAAATTTTGGAGGAAAAAGAAGAATGTATTATTGTGCAAACTGCACTCAAGGTGTTTGTTATAATGTGTGTTAATCACCATTGTGATTTCTGAAAGCTACACAATGCGACTACAAACAACTTATTCTCACTTAGTGCGGATAAAATAGAGACCTTCTCTATTTATAGATGAGATTACTTACACTCCAAGTAATCATAAAATAACTAACTCAACTAAAACTAAGTTAAGTCAATCTTTTTCGACTTTGTCGACTCCTTCGACAGCTACATGTTTCAAATGCATGTTTCGACAAGTTGTATTTGACTTTCTATCAAATATAGTTAATACATAATATGTTTGACGCATGCTATTCGTACACACACTAAAACACCTTTTGACTCCCATCGAATACAATCACACTATTTTAACTTCTGCACAAAGAATTACATATTTAACAATGACCTCCAAGGGTTCACTGCTTCTACCACTAAGCTTCAGGGCAACGTAGAGTTATTAGTCATTCTTTGAAACCTTGGAAAAGAATTATTGTTAAGGCTCATATTTTGGTGATAAAGTATAATCATGTGTTCATTTATATAATCATATGAAGTACGATGGGAAATTTAGATGTCGTGTCGTTGAAGGTTCATTTAAAGTTGAAATATCACATAAAAAAAAAGACAAAGCAACAATAATCAGAGTTAACTCAAATAATTATTGCACGTGATTCCACGCATTACTACATATGTACGAGGAGGAGAGATAACCCTTACCCGTCAGTGACATAGGCGTGAATTTGACTTATTTAGACACTCGCCTAGAGTTTCAACCTATAAAGGCCAAATATAAAGATGAGGATGTGTTTCCTTTATTGGGACGATAGAAAGTTGAAAAACTAGAGCCAAATGATGATTTCATATAGGTTCAAGTTAGGGGTGACCTATTTAACACCATCAAGATTGATACAAACTTACCCAAAGAGGTATGATATCAACTTATAAGATGCTTACTAGAAAACACATATTTGTTTGTTTGAACTGTGACTGCGATGTGTGACATTGATTATGAGGTTGCATGTAATTTTTTATCTATTATAAATAAGTCCCCTTACATGGCCTAGTGCCGCATAAAATGGATATTCAAAAAAGCATATGCCAGAAAGAAAATAATCGAAGATCTCTTAAAGGTCGATTTTGTGAGCAAGTTAGGGTATACCACTTGATTATCAAACTTTGTATTTGTTAATTGATCTCTTAGATGTGATTCAATTACTATGATATTAATAGAGCATTCCATGAAGATGTCTAACCCTACAAAACATAGTCAATATGGAGGTCAAATCGTATGATTTCAAATCTCTACCTTTCATGGGTTTTTACTTAGTCTTCAACCAGATACTAATGGGCCCTAAAGATTGTATGAAGACGACCTTAATGAATGAAGGTGTTAAAAGGTAATACCTTTAATATACAAAAATACAGGGACGTCATACCAATAAATGATGAATAAGATCATTAAAGATCAAATCTTAGAAATGTTGGAAGTATATAGACTACATAATAATAAATTACAAAATGGAGAAATTTATATCACCCACTTAAGGTCATGTTTTAGAAGGTCTAGAGGTACAAAATGTGGTTGAACCTCGAGAAATGTAGGTTTGGCGTTTATAGGGAAATTTTAGGGTGCCATCTCAAAGAAAAGTTGGGTCAAAGTCAAGACATGACATCCCTTAGGAAAAAACAGAGAATACATCATGTACTGGTATAAATGTATTCGTCCCTATACTAAGATAAGTTTCTCAAGACTAAAAAAAGAAGGCCCAAAGGAAGCAATACCAAGCTTACTAGAGTGGGTAAATACCATAAGTCGCCTGGAGGAATGTCAAGAAAGTACCGTTGCAGTGCTTATATCGCCTATAACTTATCGTAAGGTACCTAGGCTAGACTTGGATTATCCAATGTGATTTTCACTTGTCAAATGAATATGGGTAATGACGTGACCTTATACGCTAATGTGATAGATGATTTAGTGAAAGAGGAAAACCAGACCCTAGTGATTATAGGAGAAAAATGGTTCCATGTTTCCCACGCCCCTGAATGAATTGGGAGAATAAACATTTCTGGGTCCAAGGATCCAGGCCCAATAGGTCTATGTAAATACCTTAACTTTATGATTGATATGGGGACCATTATTCACCTATAAACCTCACATATATAGTTTCTCATCACTCTACATGAGTTTCTCTAAGCATCACCAACAACCTTAAACATCACACACAACTCTTTAAATGCAAGGCTAACCTTAATGTACATTTTTAGCTAGTAAAACTGACATTCATCATGGGGATTTGGAAAACTTGACCTGGGCCGCCTTTTTATTTGATGATCAACTTGTTGCCCACCTCTTCAATCCCCTTTGAATATGGTGAGCTGGAGAAAGAACCTTAGTCGGCAGCAGCTCCAACGGCGAGCAAGATGTTATGGTGGAGATGCGCTTCACTATGGAAGACCTACGTTGCCATAATCATGAAGGTGTGAAAAACACAAGAAAGGGAGAGGGGGTTGAATTGGTTTTTACAAAAATAAAAGCTTTTTATCAACTCAAGAACACCACTTAAATGTTAATAACAAAGAGATAAAACACACAAGTACTTTTATCTTGGTTCGCTTGAAACTCAAAGCTACTTCAGTCCACCTGCCAAGGTCATTTTTCCTTATACACAAGGAATTAATCCACTATAATCAAATGATTACAATAATCATAAAGAATAACCTTCTTTGTCTTCTCAAGGATCTGACTATACCTTAGTCTCCTTAAGGACTCATAAAGAATAACCTTCTTTGTCTTCTCAAGAATTCGACTATACCCTAGTCTCCTTAAGGAATCAAACAAACAATTTGAATAATATTTTGTGTGTTACAAGTTGCTTCTACATAAGAAGATTTTACATAAATGATAAACAATTACTTAAAGAAAAATTGTGTACAAAATTGATAGCTTTTCACAAAGAAACATACTTGTCAAATTGTTGTAGCACCGACTCTTTCTTCAAGTCTCCAAGTCTCACTTATATAGCATAACAAAAGAGACCGTTGGAGGGGAAAATGGAAAAACTAAATAAAGTAGTTGTCCACTGTTAAATGGTGAAAGGAGTGATACTACGTACTATCTTTTGCCCATAAATTCAGTGACATGTGTGATGTATACTACTATCCTTACCCATGATATTAGGTAGTGGAAAGAATATTTGATTTGTACTATGTACTATTTGATCACATGCCCATTTGATCTTATCTTTAAGTTCATTGGCTTCTGATGAAAGTTGATGAAGCATGAAATGAAGAAACATAAAACTGGATTCAGAAACTTCATATTCTTCGGTCAGAATCTTGACAGTGTCAGTAGTCTGGCTTGAGATCTTCAGTATCTTTAGAATCTTCAAAATATATAGTTAAAACCTTGATAACATCAATGTTTGGCTTGGGATCTTCAAAATCTTCAGCTTTGTAACATAACTTTAGAAGCTTTCCATTCTTCAGAAGCTTAGTAATCAAAGTCACGTCCAAAACCATGAATTGAGAGAATATTGCAGCAGACACATAACGTCTCCTCAGGAGTGAATCAACACAGAAGCAGAAAGATCATTGCAGCAACAACTTTGAACATCTTTCATAACTTCTTATGACTGGCGCATAAGCAGAATTGGAACTCATCATTTAGAAACTGATTACGTTGCACATCATATACTCAGAATTAGAACTGGTTGTTAAAGCTACACAGTAACAAACCATTAGGGTACCAAAATTGTTCTCATACAAATACAACATTGTTATCATCAAAACTCAAGGTATGGATGCAGAACCAAATCTTGTTCTAACAATCTCCCCCTTTTTTATGATAACAAAACATGTATTTTGATGAACCGTTTTGTAAAGAGTAATCACAGAAGGATACATCTTACAGAAGCACAAAGCTCCCCTTGAGATGTATAGTTCTAAAAAAGATAAAATCAGAATAAAATAGCACTTTCCTGATTAACCTTTTTGAAGTACCAGAAGGATCTTACATCAGAATTTGGTTTGTCTTTAGAAGTTGCTTGATGTTGTCCAGAGCACTGGTTTGTTAACATCAACATTTTAATGAACTTCACTCAGAAGCTTAGTTGAATTCTTTTGAAGAAGCTTCAGAGTCTTGTTTGGTTCTCTTTGAAATTCTCTTTCAGGGCTTGATTACCTTTGAAGAACAAATCTCTTTGAAAAGAACTTTCAGAACCTGGTTAAGAATTCTTCTTAAAAGCTTGATTTCCACGTCTGACTACTATGGAAGTTACACTTCCTCATATCTTGATGTCGAATTTTTCAATTCTTCAAAACTTGATGCCAAGTACCCAATGTTCCAAGTTCAGAGCATGGTTATTAATTCCTTGAAGACTCATATGCTTGGATCTGATTCTCAATTGTCAGCATGAAAATTTTCGGACTCAGATAATAGAACATTACATCAGAAATTGGTAACTTACATTCTGATCTTTGAAACTTCAAAAGATCTTCTGATGTTGAAACTTAACCCTGCAAAATAATTAACACACTATTCTTTGAAGTAATTGTCAGTAGGAAACATTAAGCAATGTTTGGGTTCTTATTCAGAAATATAGGTATGTCAAAATTAATTACGGTTCTTCCCCTTATATATGTTTCTCCCCCTTTGTCATCAATCAAAAAGACATAGACAAAATAAATAAGATAAAAATAAACAAACATGATTTTCATTAATCAATGCCAAAAAGGCAGAAAAGATACAGTTGATTACAAAGACGAAAAACAAAGAAGAACATAATAGAAATGCAACAAGTACTCCAACAAACAAAAAAAGGCACCCACACACTTAGATATAAATAAAAAGAACACACACACGTGCGAAGACTATTTTTGAAAACTACGGGCTTTAGGAAGGAGGAGGCGGCGACGGAACAACTGGGTAGTCATCCGGGAGATTTAATGGATCCATCAAAGGATCAATATTATCTTCAAGGAAGATCTTCATGTAGTATACCAAAACTTTTGGTGGATTGATCTTTGTGAAGATAGGATAGTTTTCCGATGGGATATTACTAGGGTTGCTTTCTTCTTTGGATGAAGGAGTGCTTTCAATGGTGACTGATCTAGGAGGAGATTGAGGATGAGCTAGTTGCAGTTGTTAAAAATATTGTTGAATCTGTTGTTGAGTATGTTATTGAGGAGCAACCATTGTTGAAGTTGTAGGAGAGGATAAACAGTTGCAGAAAGTGTGTTTTAGGTTTGAAAGAAGAAAGTGTGGGAATATTGGGCGCGTAATATGAAAATGTGAATGAAGTGGGTTTATATAGAAATTTTTTGCAATGATGAAAAGGTAAAAAATACACGGTCATGGGGGGAAGCGTAAGAGATTTTAACCTAATGCAAAGAATTGTGAAACCCAATGTGTCACGATACTATCACACATGCTCAGAATGTGGGACATCTGTGATCACTTAGAACCATATGATATCAAATGATATGACAAACATTTAATGCAATGACTTTTCAGAATCAGGAAGATAAATCGATAAGATTTCTTTTGATCAGAACCTTTCTGATTCATGAAACTTCCTTACTTCAGAAAGCTCATGTTCAGAGTCAACAAATAATTTCTCATGATCTAATTTAGAGTTCTGAAGACTTAAACATTCTGAAGTTCATCTTTTCATTCTGGACATAAATCCATAAATAAGTTTTTCAGAATGAAAATAAATCAATCTTCAGCAAGGGGTTTTGTAAAGATATCAACCCGTTAATGGTCTCTATCAACAAATTTTAAGTGAAAAATACCCTTCTGAACATAGTCACGTGAAAAGTGATGTTTAATTTTAATACGCTTAGCCCTAGAATGTAAGATAGGATTCTTAAACAAATATATAGCATAAATATTATCATAGAGAATAAGAATGTTACTCAGGAATATCTGATAATCTTCAAGCTAACTCTTCATCCATAGTATCTTAGTGTTGCATCCAGAAGCTACAATATATTTAGCTTCGGCTATTGAAAGCACAATTGTTGACTGTCTCTTGCTGGACCATTAGATCAGATTGTCTCCCAGAAATTGACAACTTCCAGAAGTACTTTTCCTTTCTATTATGTCTCCAGCATAGTCATTATCACAATAGCCTACTAATTTATATTCACTTGATTTTCTATAAATAAACCAAGGTTAGTATTACCTTTCGGATACCTAAAGATTCTCTTCACAACAGTTAGGTGAGTTTCCCTAGGATCTAATTGGAAGAGAGCACATAAGTAGACACTGAATAAAATATCAGGTCTAGAAGCGGTTAGATAAATAAGAGTCTATCATACCTCTGAATAGCTTCTGATTTACCTTACTAGTTACCTTTTTTTCTCTCCTGAATACACGTAGGATGCATTTAAGTCTTTGCTTGCTTGCATTATGACAAGTTAAACTTCTTTAGAAGTTCCCTTGTATATCTACTCTGATGAATGTATGTTCCTTCTGAACATTGATCAATCTGGATTCCTAGAAAGAACTTGAGTTCTCCCATCAGACTCATTTCAAACTCGGCTTGCATTGACTTAGCAAAATCCTTGCACAATGAAGCATTAGCAGAACCAAAAATAATATCATCATCATAAATTTGCCCAACCAGAATATCATTCTTAAAGGTTTTTCAAAAGAGAGTTGTGTCCACTTTCTCTATGGTAAAATCATTTTCCAAAAGGAAGTTACTTAGTCTATCATACCAAGCTTTAGGAGCTTGCTTCAAACCATATAAAGACTTTTTTAGTTTAAAAACAAAGTCAGGATTTTGAGAACTTTCAAATCCATAAGGTTGGTGCACATATACTTCTTCAGAAATGTATCCATTTAATAATGCACTATTAACATCCATATGATAAAGGATGATGTTATAATTGACTGCAGACAAAATTAAAAGTAGACTCTAACCTGGAAAATGGAGCAAAGGTTTCTGTATAGTTTATACCTTCTTGCTGACTATAACCTTGTGCTACCAGTTGAGCCTTATTTTTGACAACTTCACACTTCTCATTGAGCTTGTTTCTGAAAACCCATCCGGTTCCAATAACATGGAAACCTTTTGGTTTTTGAACAAGATCCCAAACATCGTTTCTGATGAATTGATTCAATTTCTCTTGCATAGCTAGAACCCATTCATTATCCAAAAGAGCTTCATTAATAGATGTGGGTTCTATCAGAGATACCAAACCTAGAAGAGTCTTTTCAGAAGGTTTGAATGAAGATCTAGTTCTGACTGAAGCGTCTTTATCTCCCATAATCAAATATTTAGAATGAGAAGTTCCTAGTCTACTCTTCTTCTAATGAGTTCGACCAACGACAACTTTTGGTTGAATATCTTATGAGTCGTTTGCTTCAGTTTCCTTAGCTTTTCCTTCTGAGTCTTTTTCTCCAAAATCGTTATCCTTGGATTCTGAAAGACTGATCTTCAAATTTGCAAATTTCTCAACTAGCTTTGACTTTTCAGGGTCAAGCTTATCATTGAATCTAACATGAATTGGTTCTTCAACAATTCGTGTTTCAGTGTTAAAGAATTTGTAGCCTTTAGAGTGTTCAAAATATCCTATCAATAAACACTTTTGTGCTTTAGAATCAAACTTGCCAAGATTCTCTTTAGTGTTCAACATTAAACATTCACAACCAAAAGGGTGAAAGTAAGAAATGTTGGGATTTCTGTTCTTCCGCAATTCATAGGGAGGCTTACCCATAATAGGTCTAATAGAAATCCTATTATGAATATAAAAAGTCGTTTTAATTGCTTTTGTCCAGAAATACTTAGCCATATCAGTTTCTTGGATCATGGTGCGAGCCATTTCTTGCAAAGTCATATTCTTCCTTTTCTACAACCCCAATTTGCTGTGGAGTTCTAGGACAAGAGAAGTCATGGGAAATGTCATTTGCATCAAAAATATTTTCAAAATGTTTATTTTCAAATTCTCCACCATGATCACTTCTGACTTTGACTATTTTGTTGTTCATTTCTATTTGCACTAGTGAGCAGAAAATAGAGAACACAGAATGTGACTCATCCTTGTGTTTCAAGAACATTACCTATCTCCATCAACTATAGTCATCAATATTGACCAATCCATACTTATTTCCATTGATATAAGAAGTTTTCACTGGTCCAAACAAATAAATATGTAGAAGTTCTAACGGTCTAGAGGTAGAAAACAATAGTTTTAACTTTGAAAGTTGTTTTAGAAAACTTGCCTTTCTAACATGCTTCACAAAGAGCATTTGAAGAAAACTTCAGGTTGGGTCAGACTCTGACTAATCCAAGTTTATTTAGATGAGAAATCCTTCTCATGCTAACATGGCCCAAACGTATGTGACATACCCATTGCTCCTCATTATCAAACATTAGACATTTTACATTTTGATCCTCAAGATCAGAAAGTCTGATTTTATAAATGTTATTCTTTCTCTTTCTATTAAAGAGGATTGTACCATATTTCTAATTAACAACCTTACATGACTTTTGATTAAAAATGATATCATAACCATTATCACTAAGTTGACTAATAGAAAAAAGGTAAAGCATCAGACCATAAACAAAAGAACATTAGTAGTATAAGGAAGTTTACCATTACCAATAGTTATAGAGCAAATGATATTTCCTTTCTGGTTTCCTCCGAAACCAACAAAGCCTCCAGGCTTAAGTTCCAAATCTTGGAACATAGACATTTTGCTTGTCATATGTCTCGAGCATCCACTGTCCAGGTACCGTGACTGGTGTTTCAGCCGAGCTTCTAAGGATGTTTGTAACATAAATTATGTTATCCTTAAGTACCCACTTTCTAGGTCCTCTGTTGTTAGTTTTCCCAGAGTTTCTTACAATTTTGGGTGTTTGTGCAGAAGGATAATCATGGGGAATTTGTGCATGATATTTAGGTTTCAGAACTGAGTTCTTACCCTTTGTATGTTTCTGTGTTTGTGTATAAACATCAAGCTCAGCGCCAACAGGTATGAAATTCTCATAGAAAGGTTTTGGTTATACCTTTTGACTTTTGTCAGGTTTTATAGTTTATGTACAACCTAAACCTTTCTTGCCATTTCTAATAACTACATAGATCAAAGAAGCCATTTTCTTCTTGCTTTTAGCCAGAAAGTACTAGAATGCTCTGTCATATCTAATGACGCAGCCAGTACTAGAAGCTTCTGAGACTATTTTCTCATCTTGTTTTGAAATTTTTCTTTTCAAGGCAGAGTTGTTACTTTCTAAAGAAAATATTTTTTCATTTAGAGAGAAAATATATTTCTCAAGCTCACTACGAGTTTCAGAGGCAACTACTCGAACTTGTTTAAGGTCGTGTACTTACTCTAAAGACTCTGGTACTTTTTTAACATTTCAGAGAGACATGATTCAAGATCAGAACGAGATAGGTTAGAAAATACCTCTTCAGAATCGGAGCCAGATTCTGATTCTTACAACACGTTGTCTTCTGGTTCTTCAAAACCTTCTGGATCAGCTGTTGTTGCTATGAATGCAACATTCACTTGTTCCTCTTCAGAATCTTCTTCTTCTTCTGATTCTGAATCGTCCCATGTAGCCATCGGCCCCTTCTTTCCTTTAGAAAAATTATTCTTAGGCCTTCTATCCTTTTTCAACTTAGTACAATCATTTTTGTAGTGGCCTAGCTCCTTGCACTCAAAGAAAAAACCTCTTTACCAGAACCTTGCTTCGTCTGTCCAGACGAAGAATCAGAATGACTAACATTCCTTCTATCTCCTCTAAACTTACCTTGAACATTGTGCATGTGCTTCCAGAGTCATCTGACTTTCTTTGAAATCAGAGACAACTCATCGTCATCTTCTGAGTCTTCATCAGAACCTTCTGATTCTTCCTTAGCTTGATAAGATTTTGTCTTCTCAAGTTTAGACTTTGAAGCAACTAATTTACCTCACTTCTGAGGTTCATCTTCCTCGAGCTCAATCTCGTGGCTTCTTAAAGAACTAACAAGTTCTTCAAGACTAATTCTATTAAGATCCTTTTCTAGCTTCAAGGTTGTTACCATAGGTCTCCATTTTTTAGGAAGACTTCTAGTAGTCTTCTTGACATGGTCAGATGTAGAGTATCCTTTGTCCAGAACTTTCAGTCCTGCAACAAGCATTTGAAACCTTGAGAACATAGTCTTAACTGTTTCATCATCCTCAATTATGAATTCCCCATACTTCTGGATTAAGGTCAAGGACTTTGTCTCATTTACTTGAGCATTCCCCTAATGAGTCATCCTCAGAGAGTCAAAATGGATTTGGCAGAATCTCTGTTTGTTATCTTCTTATACTTAGTATAAGAGATAGAATTTAGCAATATAGTTCTGGTCTTATGATGATTTTTGGAATCTTTCTTTTGCTGATCAGTCATAGCACTTCTTGCTATATTATTTCCTTCAACATTAACTGGATGAACGTAGCCATCAATTACAAGATCCCAGAGATCAACATCGTAACCAAGAAATAAACTTTCTATTATATCTTTCTAATAATCAAATTTCCCACCATCAAAGATTGATGGTTTTGCACTGTAGTGATCTCTTTTGTTGTTGTTGTTAATAACATTAGCAGCGACCATTGTTTCTCACACAAATTGGATCGGTACTGAACGCGATGAAGTGTTGATAAATCTTTTATCACAATCAGAATCGGAGCTTTAATGCCAATTGATGGTGTGAAAAACACAATAAAGGGGGGGGGGGGTGAATTGGGTTTTACAAAAACAACAGATTTTTACCAACTCAAGAACACCACTTAAATGTTAATAACAAAGAGATAAAAAAACAAGTATTTTTTATTCTGGTTCACTTGAAACTCAAAGATACTCCAGTCAACCTATCAAGGTGATTTTGCCTTATACACAAGGACTTAATCCACTATAATCAACTGATTACAATAATCACAAAGAATAACCTTCTTTGTCTTAATACGGATCCAACTATACCTTAGTCTCCTTAAGGACTCACAAAGAATAATCTTCTTTCTCTTCTCAAGAATTCGATTATACCCTAGTCTCCTTAAGGAATCAAACAAACAGTTTAAATAATATTTTGTGTATTACAAGTTGCTTCTGCACAAGTAGATTTTACACAAATGATAAACAATTACTTAAAGAAAAATTGTATACAAAATTGATAGCTTTTCACAAAGAAGCATACTTATCAAATTATTGTAGCACCGACTCTTTCTTCAAATCTCCAAGTCTCACTTATATAGCATAAGAAAATAGACTATTGGAGGGAAAAATGGGAAAACCAAATATAACGGTTGTCCACTATTGGATGGTGAAAGGAGTGATACTGCATATTATCCTTCGCCTACAAATTCTGTACAGGTGTGATGTATAGTATTGTCCTTGCCCATGATAACAGGTAGTGGAAAGAATATTTGATTAGTACTATGTATTATTTGATCACGTACCCATTTGATCTTATCTTCAAGTTTAATTAGCTTCTGATGAAAGTTGATGAAGCATGAAATGAAGAAACATAAAGTTGGATTCAAAAACTTCAGATTCTTCTGTCAGAATCTTGACAGCATCAGTAGTCTGGCTTGAGATCTTCAATATCTTCAGAATCTATAGTCAGAGCCTTGATAACCTCAACGTCTTACTTGAGATCTTCCGAATCTTCACCTTTGTAACACAACTTCATAAGCTTGCCATTCTTCAGAAGCTTAGTGATTAGAGTCACGTCCAGAAGCACGAACTGAGAGAATGTTGTAGCAGCAACATGGCGTTTCCTTGGAAGCTTCTCAGGAGTGAATCTGCACAGAAGCAGAAAGATCATTGCAGTAGTAACTCTGAACATCTTTCAAAACTTCTTAGGACTGGCGCAAAAGCGGAATTGGAACTCATCGTTCAGAAACTGATGACGTTGCACGTCATATACTCATAATCAAGACTGGTTGTTAAAGCTACATAATAATAAACCATTAGGGTACCAAAATTAGTCTTACACAAATACAACATTGTTATCATCAAAATTCAAGGTATAGATGCATAACCAAATCTTGTTCTAACAAATCAGACCTTGGAGAACAACTTTTTTAACCTTCAATAGGGCTAGAAGGAGGCTGACCCCATTGAGAACACATAGGTTCTATACCCTAACCTCTCTTTGACAAAAGATGAGGAGCCCATGTTACCAAAAAGCTTCAATCCACAATCATTGGAAAATTTTGATGTTTGCCTTATTGAACCAGGTGAGATATTCTCTCAAGGTTTCATAAAGGCATTGGTGAATGTTGAACTAACTGGTGGTTGACATCCTTCTATTCCTGCTCGTTAAAATTGATTGACCAACTTCTTTACTAGGTGTTGGTAGTTGGTGACTTAGAGTCTTCAATTTCCATATCTGAAGTTCTGATGTGTGCAGAATTCTATATAAAGGGTGAAGAGAGAAACACAGAGAAAAATGCAATGGATGTTAAAGAGCGCACATCTGGAAATTTTGACTCCTCACATTAGGCGTGCAAGATCATTACACCTCGCATGTTAGAGATAAGGAAATCTTTAAGCGAAACAGAAGGCCGATAAAGAACTTCACACCCCTGAACACTCATCGTGAGCAGATATGGCGTGTTCCTTCACACACACGATATTTCTCGTTGGTCATTCCTAAGTCAGACATCACAGGACCTAAACAAGGTAGATGGGGTAAATTTCATAAAGTAAAGGATCATCACATTGAAGACTACTATTATAACATCCTAATATTTTGTATAAATTTTATTATTTGTTATTTAATTAATATATCATTTTATGCGTAAGAAATCTAATGAAATCATAGCCCCTTAGTTTTATTAAAACTTAAGGTATATTTAATTTATTTATGAGATTTAATCTTTTAGTTCTTAATTAGTTAATAAAAATTTAATCTTATTTATTTATTAATGAATTTGGTGTTACGGTCATAAAATAAATGTTCATTGCAAAATTAGTTAAGGGAAGAATTATTCTTGAATTTTAATAATTAATAAATAATTAATTTTATGAGTGATTTCATGCTATTTAATTTAAAGAATGTGCGTTATTTTATTAATAAGATAATATTTTAATAAGGTTTATTTAGTAATTTATATGCTTGGGTTAAGATTGTAAACCGTTTATTTTCTAATGTTTTGACTTGATTTTATTAAATTATAAATATGTATTTTAATCAAAGTTGTTTGTGACCTTAGCTTGATTAGTTGTTTTAGTTAATTAATTTAGAGTGTGATGAAATTTCAATGATGTAAATATTACCGAGGACCTATTGTTTTGAGTTGAAATATGATTTGTGATCTTATATTGACATACCTGCAGTAATTATTACTTAAAACACATCCTTGTTAAAATTATAGAGCCTTGTTTTTTTTTTCCTTTAAGTCATGTGTTCAAAAAATAAGATTTTATCATTTTATCGTCATATTTTGTCACTTAAAATAAGATTTTATTCAAAACCGTGTATCACTTATGCCCCGTTTTAAATTTATTTTATTACAAAATTAATTAGTAATTAATACAGATTAATTCCATTCAATATTTCAGTATGTTTCTTTTTCAATTTCTATTCAATATTTCTGTTATGTTTTCTCCTAATGTCTTTTAACTATCTAAATTTTATATTTGGAAAAAAGGTCTAAATATTTAATCATATTTATCAAGCGTATCTTTCACTTCATTCTACACATCACCCGATTTATCATTTTATGCGTCCAAGTATGGTACATAATCTTCACACTAAAAGTAAGAAATTAAGATACACATATCTTTAGTTTATTTTTCGATGAGAGTTCTTTAAATATGGAAATGAGGAGCATTGTTAGGAAGAAAAATGTTTAAGGTAAGAGATCTTTTTCATGCAACTCAGAATTAGATATTGGATTTAGAAGGTAGAATATTTATATTCTAATCAAATGCTTTAATATAAAAATGACTTAAATGCATTTTTTTTTAATTTTAAATAATTGATTCCCTATTACAGAATCTGTGATTTTGGTCCATTGAATTTGATTGCGTTTGGATTTGCATGGTCTCCTATTCAATTTTGATTGCTTTTTGATTTGCATGATCCCCTATTCAATTTTGATTGCGTTTGGATTTGCATGGTCCCCTATTCAATTTTGATTATCTGTCCATTCATTCAAATGACATGATAGGTACTATTTGGATCCATGTCAGCATTTCTAAATATTTTAATTCCACATAATATTTTAATGTAGAAAATATTAAAAAATATTTTGAAAATAAAAAAAAAAACAATTTGTAAATTGCCATGGGTGATGTCGCAACAATCCAATTTCAGTCATGGAAGTAGATCTTCAAGTCGTTAAGGTGCGTATACAAGTGTGGGAATGATGCTTACAGGTTCAAGGTTTCAAGAAATGCAATCACTTTGTTTGATTGGATGGAGGAGATGAATCTTATGGCAAAAGAGTTAATCTCTGCATTACTAAAGAACATAAATGAAGAGAAGGTGACAGTTAAATCTTACAAAGCAAAAGAACATAATTGAAGATGAAAGTGAAGATGTTGAAGATATAGTAGAAGATTAATTGGATATTATTATTTGTTATGTTATTTGCATTTGTTGGGACAACATTGATGAAATATATTGTAGGTTAATTAAGTTTTAGGTTATGTTCTTATGTTGTTTGATATAATATTGTAATAGAATTTGAATGAAAGTACTAATTATGTTCTAATGTTGTCTGTTACAATGTTGTTATGTTGTTATGAGGACATACATGTTATAAAGTAGTGATAATGTTGTTTGATATAATGTTATGTCATGTTATAATGTTATAAAGTACTGATAATGTTGTAATGTTATAAGGATAATGCTATAAAGTATTGATTATGTTGTCTGATATATTGAGAATATTGTCAAAATGAAAATTAATATAACCAATATACATAACTCATATAATTTGAACTAAAAATACAACCAATATACCTAACATTGACCTTGTTTGAACATTAATATATGAACATCCAAAATAAAACTCAAGATAACACTTGAGTCAAAATGAAACTAATTAAGTCATAAACTAGTTAAGTCATAAACTAATTAAGTCATACAATACAACCAAAATAAGTCATAAACTACTTAAGTCATAACTAAACTTTTCTTGAGTAGGTTGATGAGCTTGTGAACTTTGTGCAATTTCTGTTTGCTTTTCTTTGAACTTTTTTTGTTTCCTTTCTACCTTTCACTTTCTTAGTCTTCTTTGACTTATTATCACCCTTTGGAATTTCTCTGTCAGCTTCCCTTTTGTATTTACATCTCCTCTTATTATGTCCCAGAGCACCACATTTTGCACATGTGACAGTTGAAAATCTCCTTGGTAGTATGTGGGTATTTCTAGATTCATCATTCATCTTGTTCCTCAGTTGTTTTGGCCTACCTATGACTCTCCTCATCATTAGTGGTGTCATTCTATTCAGATCATCCACATGCCACAATTGTGGTACATTGGTTGGATACGCAATGTTTGAGTAAGTGTTCATAAATGTAGATTTTATAAACAAAACAGAACAGATGTCCATAAACAAAACAAACCAAGTATACAAAAATAAAATAGAACAAGTATACATAAACAAAACAAACCTATTACATGCAGTAACATAATCCTCAGACTATTTCTTGATGTTCCATATGCAAGCAATTACATGACAGCAAGGTATACCAGACAAGTCCCACTTTCTGCATGAGCAAGCTTCCTTTTTCAGATTAACACAGTAAGTTTCAATGTCATTGGTGACACCAAATATTGATAGGCCATCATCACCATGCCATGTGGGACCCCACCCTTGTGCTTGCTTCTTATTCTTCTCAATAACCATCTGAATTTAGGACATATGGATCCAGTGTAGCCATGTAGAAACTTCTTCTGACTTGTCATCCTCTTGGTGATGTAATGCTTGATGTTTTCCAGTAGAGTGATAATAGGTTTCTCTATATGCTCCAATATTTACCTATTCAATGTTTCACACATGTTGTTCACTTGTAAGTCACACTTTGAATATGTTCTGAAGTGTGATCTGCTCCAATGGCAAGCAGGGACATCTAACATATCTTTCCATGCATCCTCTTTCATTACCTTCATCCTCAGCATTTCCCTTTCACATGCTGGAACTATTGTTGCCCTAACAGTTGCCCACAACACTTTCTTTAATTCCAATCCTGGGTGTTTCTTCTTCCAATTTCTATATAAATGCTTCACACATAATCTGGACTCCACATTGGCACTGATGCCTTGAGGAACTGGAACTAGTCCCTGTCACATGCAGAATATGGATAATATGTAAACATCTATATGCATAATATGTAAATAAGTAAATACATAATCCCTACTACTGCCATTAGTTGTCCACCATAATCCCCTCTCAAGAAACATGCATCCAACCCAATAAGAGGCATGCATGTCTTTGCAAACCCTGCCTTGCAAGCCTCTAAACAGACATAAATTATTTCAAACATATGGTTGCCATTACTATTAGCATATTGTATTACAACAGTACTATTAGGATTTAATTTCAATAACTCTTGTCCATAACTTCTCAAATGAGTGAATTTCTCAATACCATCCCCTTGAACTAACTCCGTTACTTTCCTCTTTGCCATGTATGCCTTATTATGTGATAGTTTCCCTTCCCATCTCTCAACAGCTTCAACTCTAAGGCCTGATGGTTTCATAGAAGGACTATGTTTAAGTATGCTCGCAATCTTTTTGGCAAGCCACTTTCTCTTTGCACTCCTATTATCAGCAGTCATATGGCATGTATGATCTTCAATTAAAGTCACAACTTGCGAAAACTGGTTGTCAATCCACTTTCTAAATCTCATGTAGAACTTACAACCATCAGTGCATTTAACCACAATCCTTTTGGAATCATTCTTCTTAATGAATACATTCTTCTGATTTTCTATGGCATGGTCCTTAACAATATCCCTTATCATTTCTTTGTTAATAAACATCATCCCTAGCTGAAACTTTATTCCCTGACCATACTTGTAGGTAGGATACTGTTGGTGTAAGCCCTAGAGGCCAATACTTTTTTGTACTTGTATCGAATTATTTATTAATAATAAAAGGCTTTTTCTTTATTGTGTTTGTTTAATAAAGTCCCTAGAATAGATAGTCCATTTAATGTATCAAGTAATGACTTGATCATGAGATCACATTAAACATAAGGACACTATTCTTAAAGTATTCGTAGTCGAGCTTTATCGTGAAGTGGGATAACATTAAAACATTAAGACTATTATGTTTGTAGACTGATGATCACACCTCATGGATCATGGATAAAGAGTTATCAAGTCTTAAACATAGGTATGAATCTTAAGAGTAATATTTATACCGGATTGACCCGCTATGAGAATACTATATAGAAAGTTATGCAATGTGTCATAAGTTATTCTCATGGTGATAATGGTGTATACCACTCTTCGACCTGAAACCACTATGGATCCTAGATGTAGAGTCGAGTGCTTTATTGTTGATCCAACATTGTCCGTAACTGGATAACCATAAAGACAGTTGATGGGTACTCCACGAAGCATGCTGAGGGACATGAGTGACCTAGATGGAATTTTCCCATCCTGCATAACAAGGTAAATGTCTATGGGCCCAATATTGAACTGGACAAGGATGACACGGTCTATACCTTGTGTTCAATATAGATATAAGGGCAAAAGGGTAATTATACATATACTTATTATCACAGGAGGATTTGTCAGATCACATGACATTTTCGTGACTTTGGTAGCAGTTATGTGTTGCTAGATACCGCTCACTGTTTATTATGTTAAATACGTGATTTAATATAATTGTCAACGTCGCGAAAACCTACAGGGTCACACACAAAGGACGGATTGATGAGAGATAGAGTAATTAAGGAATACCGTAATGTACGGTGCCCTTAAGAGTAACTAAGGAACATCGTAAGGTACGGTGCACTTAAGTGGAATACGAAATATGGTAAGGTACCAAATACTTAAGTGATTCTCGGCATATTATAAGATATGGGCCAAAATACACTTAAGTGGGCTTTTTAGCTTGAAGCCCACACAAGTGGTTCTATAAATAGAACCCCTTGGGTAGAAGCATTGTCACTCCACTCAGACTCAAACTCAAGTGAAGACTTGGAATTTCGTTTCCCTCTCTTTCTCACTCAAAGCTTTCATTCGTACCAGCTAGCACTGAGATTGAAGGAACCCGTTCGTGTGGACTGAGTAGAGACGTTGTCATCGTTCAACGTTCGTGATCGCTCCGTGGATTTGTATCCAAGGTTTTGATCGTTACAAGAGATCTGCACCAAAGGTTTGAATCGCCACAAGAGGTAACGATTCTATCACTGATCATGCCCATTCGTAAGGATCACTAAATGGAGAAATTTTTAAATTTCGCTGCGCCTTGGATGCCCCTATTTATTTTCTGTATTAATAGGATTAAAACAGAATGAATCAAAAATTAAATTGAGATCGATCAAGTCATATATATGATATATGTAATCCTGATGCAAAATACATTATATATGATATAGTGTTCTTGTTTCGTTCATTCAAACACTCAATGGTTGTTTTCCTTTGAGCGATCAATGGTCGTTTGCTTCTTGATTCGACATTAGTATGGTGAAGCAATGACGTGTTGATCAATCATACTGAGTCAACAATCGAGATGTGTTTGACGGTCTGAAATTGGTGCATCAGGGTTAGTGACGACACAAGGGTTGTGCTGTTAGAGAGTTATGCGATTGGGGTTTGACTGCACAAGAGTTGTGCTTTCTAAACACTTTTTGGAACAGTGTTAACCGGTTAACGCATATGGTTAACCGGTTAACGCAATACGAAATAATTTTTTTAAGGTTTTCAAACAGTGTTAACCGGTTAACGCAAGACGGAAAACAGTTTTTCAAAAGATATTTAAACAGTGTTAACCGATTAACGCATTTGGTTAACCGGTTAACGCAAGGCAGAAAAGAATTTTCTAACAGTTTTTCAAACAGTGTTAACCGGTTAACGCAAGGCAAAATTCACCCGTTTGGCTAACTCAATGCTTTAAAAGTATCAAGTGTTGATGCGAATAACGACGTTGATTTTAAATGAATTGTTCATTAAAATTTCGGCTTTGCGTAGTGTGATCGGTCGTCGAAATTTAATTTGGTTTTAATTAATTAAAGGAATTAATAATAATAATAAAGTGTTTATTATTGTCTTGTGGTGATCGGTTATGGCCTTAGTTTTCCTTTATTTTGCTTTGGGTTTTAAAATACGACCTGCGTGTCGTGCCTCTATCTTAATCTCCCAAATGTAACTTCTTTTCTCATCTCACTCCCTCGTATGTAAAACGAGTTTCTTTATGTAATGTAATGATATGAAGAAAGCAAAGAAGTCAGTGCCAAAGGAGGAAAACTTTGAAGATCTTGCTTAGAGAAGCTTAGATCGTTGTTAGGTTAGCTTAGGTTCTCTCATTGGCTTGGGAGAACAATTGCGCTAGGGGCCATAACTATTTCATTATGTATGTATGCATGTTGATGCATGTGAGAGACGATTTATATGATAAATAAGCCGGTGAGATCAGAGTAATTGCAAATTCCCTCAAATTAAACATTAAGTTTATGCTTTCCAAGTTTTAACACTCATCAAGACTGGTATCAGATAATGTAGGTTTCGCCTACGCGAGGTGCATGTTCTGTATTAGTAAGGTGCGATGGGATAATTGTAATATCCAACTGTTAAAACAATGGGTCAAACTTAACTAAACAAATTATAATAAGATTATATATGTTTAGAAGTGTAGCGGTGTATTCATTACCTTTAGATTTATTGACTAAATCAAAAGCAAAGCATACAAATATAGAGTCGCCACCGCACTTCTATTTATCCAAAGGAATGGCTAGAAAGCGAACAAAAGCCTAAGAAGTTTTACAAAGAAAACTAATAAAAGGGGTACAGAGATCTGGGTAAGGGGGTAATTATGCAAAGGGAAGGTGTTAGGCACCCAATGCATCCTAGGTACTCCTAGGGAACCCTTTTCACAACTTGTTGTAAAAAGTATTGTTTATGAAAATATTTATTGTGCAAACATGAGGGAAGAGGTGAGAAAAGAATGTACAAGTTAGTTATTTTTGTGTTTGAATGGATGAACCCATTGCCTACATACCTTTTCATGAAAGATAAGGATCAAAACGCCGTAGTTCGGCTAAAAGATTTCCAAAAAGTGAGTGGATTGATTTTAAACAAAAGCCTTAAGGTCTTTCATTATCAAAGGGAGAACACTCGACCTGAACCAACAATCCACCATGTGAGAACAGCTTCGACATACTAGAGGGGTTAACCCTGTTATCAGTATGGAAGACTTACCATTCGATCACTAAGGATGCGGTGAGATTTACATCAACCACTAAGATGATTCAGATCTATGGCTAATGTATGAAAACTTGATTAAGAGGTGGACAAGGGCCACAAAAAGCAATTGAGTGGGTTGAATTAACCAATTAGAATTTATTCACAAAATGGAAGTCAAAGTATGAATTAGAGTTCAATTACAATGAGTATTAGGAAAATGAAGTTTGAAAATCAAAGGCATATGGCCTAGGTTTCTAGTTTTGAAAGCAGGTGAAGATGTTTACACAATTTCTGATTTGGGTTAAAATGCAAGCGGAGGTTGTAAGGAAACAAAAGGTGGGGATGAGGAGCAAAACTTCATTAGGAGTTCCTCTCTTGAGATCATATGTAGATGATCCAAGCAAGTACCATCCTTTGGAATAAGCAACAAAGTAATAAGCAAATAAGCAAGTTCAAAAAGAACAAAGTTGGAAATTGAGTGCCAATAAATGGTCTTACATCCAAATCCGAAATGAGATGGGAAATGGAGTGCCAATAAATGGTCTTACGTCCAACTCCACAAAGCAACATGGGAAACAAATAGCCAATCAATGGTCTTACATCTAACTCTACAAAAGAAACAGGAAACAGATAGCCAACCAATGGTCTTACATCTGACTCCACAAAACAAAATAAAATAGGAAATGGAGTGCCAATCAATGGTCTTATGTCCAACTCCCCAAAAGGAGCAAGAAACAGATAGCCAATCAATGGTCTTACATCTGACTCCTCAAACAAAGTAGATAACAAATGCAAAAAACAATATGCAAAACAATATGCAAAAGCAAACATAAGCAATCACATCAATCAATTAGCACACTCTATACACAAGCAAGAGGCTCAATCAAAGTTGGGCTTTAGTCAAGGGGTCATATCAACCTTGACAAACAAGCCAATACTGTTATGGGTGTCCAGGCTCTTAACCACTGACATTGACCGTCAGGGTGAGCAGATGAAATGGGAGATGAGGATTAGACCTCATAGCTCTTAACCCTGGCCTGGGTGAGCTTGAATCAAAGAAGGTGTGGGAGTCCAGAATGAGGAACTCTATTCCACATGACTGACTATATATACAATGATCTTGGGTGTTTATTCAAATGCATCAGCACGTAGGGCGAGCATAATGAAAGAGTCAACTGAATAGCAGGGGATTGATTGCAAATCCCTTCTATCTGCCAATTGCCTCTTCACTTAGGAGGACTTGAAGTACATGGCACAAATGTAAACGATCACAGACATTGCCTCTTAAGGAGGACTTCAGCCAAATGCCTGCCAAAAGAAACGACAGGGATTCCAGACTACATGGAGTTAGAGAGGTTACCTAAGTGGTATACCAACCACAAGCAAAGCAAAGCTCAAGTAATGAGCTTAAGCGGCTAAGGTACCTGTATGAAAAGCTAAACAATCAGTAGGATATTCAGACAAACAACCAACAGATAACAACAATCAGACATTCCCAATATGTACAACATGTAAGCCATAAGAAGAAAACACTCAAATGAGTTAGCCACCAAAGTACCTACAACACAATCAAAATTAGTTAAACAAAGTAAATTGCATCTCAAGCAAGGAGATCACATCATCCATTAGAATTAATTGCTTGAACCTGAAATGCAAAGCTTAAAAGGTGAGTATAAACCACTAGTCCAAAGACTAGGGTCAAAGGCAAAGCAAAAATTCAAAATAGCAACCAATATTCAACATAAAGCACCTTTAAACAAGTGAGAACATGTCCTAAAAAGGACCAAGTATAAAGCATCAAGCAAAGTCATCACATGAGCAAGATATGGCAAAGGCAATTACAAAGCACACCATTGGTCATCAAGAATGAAAATTCCATATTAAAATAGAAATGAATCAAACAATCATGAAATTTTTTATGTGTATAAAACATGTCAAACACAAGCATCATGCAAAAAATTGGAATCAGAAAAGCTCAATTGACATGGAAATGAAAATGAACAAGTATGACATCAAATTGTGTGACACACATTGTCACACCATACATCCACATGCCTAAAACAGAGATGAAAAATGCTAAAAATGCCAAACAAAATCTCACAAATCAAGTATCATGTTAGGAATCAGCATGTTAAATTTCATGGCAATTGGACAATTATTGAGCATTTCACAAAAGATTGAATGAAGCATGGTACATTTGCAAACATGTTCAAATAATCCAACACAATTAAAAATCCAGAAATGATAAAATCAGAAAGTCAACACCACAAAATAATAGACGTTTTCACATGATCATGTAGGAAAAAGTTTGGAATTATTTGGATGCATATTCTATTTTTTATGATTTTTTGAATTTGGAAGAAATAAAATGAAATAAATGTGAAACATGGAAAATAATATGAAATGAATAATGAAATTGGAGATGCATCCAGCCAGAATCGAACAGGAGACATGCAGGTTCAAGGCGCTAGCAAGCAAAACGCGGTCGTTCTATTAATTGATGTGGCGTCCAGTCAGCGTGGTCAGAGCACGCGTGGACACGGTCAAGCAACCTAGGCCAATGGATGTGCCAACGAAGCGCACACGCAAGCGCCAGCAAAAAAAGAAATAAAACACACAAACGCCATATGAAGGAATCGAACGCAGGTTCAAGATGTTCATGGCGCGCGCACAGTACAATTTGAAAACTGAACCAGAGAAACCCTAAACTATTCATGCACGGCGGCGTGGACGGTGGTTTCCACCGTCTTCTTTATGAAGACGGTGGCGCTACAGTAACATGCGTCAAAATGTTTTCCAGAATACAGCAAATCATACATCATTGGAAAGCTTATTCAACAAGGAGCACGGATCTACCATTAATTTCAGCTAAAAGTCCATGAATAATGAGAATCGAATGAAAACATTTTTAACAATCAAACTTTAATTCAAGATATCTCATGCAATTCTTCACCATTTCAAATTCTATTTATATCAGCATGCTCAGCAGTGAAAACTCTACAAGTCTATGCACATAAAAAGGAGAATTAAGAGGTTCGAATTTCACACCTCTTGAAGAGCAGAATGAGGAAACAAGCGATTCAAGTGCTCAAACTATCCAGATCCACTCTTATATTGATATTACGAAGTTTTGTGTGTGAATTGAAACTTGATAGGGCTTGGATCTAACTCAGATTTCAACTTCCATCTTCATGTTCTTGAGCTTGATGTGCTTGATTCTGGCTCGAATTCTTCAATCAAGACCTTGATCTGCACTCAATGATGATCAGAGAACACGAATATCCAATAAAATTCAGGTGCTATGTGGAAAAACTTGAAGTTTCAATTGAGAGCAAAAATGGAGGGAAAGAAAAATTTGAGATCTAGAATTTGATGTTATGAACAATTCTGTTATGATTAAGGCTTTATATGACATGTTAATCACTCTGAAAAATTAATTAGGCAATGTCTAATTGTAATTAGTGAACATAAGGTGCATGACCAAAATTGAAAAAGTGTGTGGTGCATGGCAAATCTACACGTGAACAGTACCATATGAATGCTCAAATTCACTTAAAATCATCTCATAAGCATAATGGCAATGGTATTAAGTTCATATGATGCACCAATTTTGAATTTGGCATTTTCCCTCCAAAATGAACATGAATGAGCAAATGATCATGTGATTAAATTTCATGCAATGTGATGATGGATTTGGAAAATATAGGTCATAACAAGCATAATGCAAAAAGAGGCACTCATTTTGGAGCTTTGGATAAAAAGTTATGGCATTTTGAAGTTTCAAGCACACTTGGTGATCATTTGACCATATCTCCTCAACCATTCATCAGATGTTCATGATCTTAGAATTTTTGGAAATGGGAGATAAAGATCTTCAACTTTCATGTTGACCAAAAATTCATTTGAAGCTTCAATGATGTTGGAAAGTCAAGTTGAATATGGACCAAAAACTAGCCATTTTTGGAAACTTGAAATTATAGGTCACTTTCCAATTTGGGAAACTTTTGATATGACTTCAAAATCTTCAAGGTAGATGTTTGACATGATGAATACCTTGTTTGAACATGAATGGGATGTCTCAGATCATTTCCCACACTCAAAGCCTTCAGTTGACTTTCAGTTGACTTGTATTGGTCCTTAGATGACTTGAAAATATTCTGATGAACTTGAGCCTCAACCACTTGGGGATTTGCTTCAAGATGAACCTCTAGCTCATATAAGCTCAATGTAATAATCAAATGATCCATTTCTTAATGAAAACCTCCTCTCTTGCCCATAGGATTCACTTGATGTGCCTTGACCTGATGACTGCTTAAGCTACAATTAACAATGGTTAATGACATATTTTTGTACATTTTTGGTTAGTGATTAAAAGAAAAGCAATGATATACAAATACAAGCAATGCTTGGTGATCAAGAATCACTCTCAGGAAAGATCCCACCCACAGGGAAGGAAGACGAGTGTCCAATGATCCTTGAGGTTATGCAATGCTATGATATGATGCCATGAGGAATTTTAGGGACAAAATTGAGGTCTTACAGATGCCCCTATTTAAGGTCATTCTAGCCGGATAAATGAAGATTAAAATCTTTGTCTCAACGCGGTAGAATGAGCTTAAATAACAATAATGAGACAAATTTTGGTCCCTGAGAGACCTCATGATGCAAATGTATGAATGCAAAACAAACTATCTCTGTGGGAATATGTGTCCACAAAGAAGAAAAGAAAAACAGGAGAAATGACAAAATCATAGGAATGATGTACTTCCTAGTGGGACAGAGACTCTGACGGGACTCTCATGGGGATAAAAAAGAAAAGGAATGCGTGAGCAGGGCACGACTTGAAACTGGAGACTTTACTAGGGAGTAAAGGACTGACACTGGGGAAAAGAGTTCCAAAGGGAAACACATCCGATGGAAAGACTCAAGCTGACTCAAAGATGCGTGTGCTGGGAAATACGCCAACACAACAAGACTATCCACAAAGGATACTTCGGATGAAAATCCAGACTCAGACTGGGAAAAGAGCTGGCAAGACAACTCTGCCGGGAAAATGCATGTATTGGGGAGTTAAGCCAACACAGCAAAAGTCGAATCACAACAACAATTCCGCTGGGGGAATCTGAAAAGACTCTCCAGGGGAAGCAAAAGGATGAGATGTGACCGGTTAATGAGTAACAAGCTCGGGAAGAATGAATATCTAAGACCTGTGTACGGGTGAGAGATATCAATCGACCAAATCGTCTGAGGAAGACCTGAAAAAGGTATATTTCAACTCAGGGAAATCTGACTCCGCAGGGGACCAAGGTCATAATAGGGAGCAAACAGGAAGGAACACCAAGGATACCGGGTTGTAGGCATATAACAGGTGACCGACCAAGGCGGGAATTGATGTGTGTTCCAAAACCCTCATCATCCTGAAGAAAGTTGGAAAAGCAGACTTGTTTATAGGATGGACATTCGATTCTGTAAAGAATGCGAATCTTACTCAGTTGGGGAAACAAACAAAGGATTCAACCAAAGAGTGCATGAGATATATTATCTATAGCCGTCAAAACATAGATAATATACTCGCAAGGAAGATTATCCATAACCGGGTTATAGGTTGTTAAAGGATAAACCAACCGAAATCGTGAATCGGTTTGTGTTCCAAAACACTCATCATCCTGAAGAAAGCTAGAAAAGCAGACTTGTTTATAGGACGGACATTCGATTCCACAAGGAATACGAATCTTACTCAACTGGGAAGGACGAGACTTCGACTGAAGAGCGCATGAGATATATTATCTATTGCCGTCAAAACGTAGATAATATACTCGCATGGAAGATTATCCATAACCGGGTTGTAGGTTGTTAAAGGATGAATCAACCGAAAAGAGAAACAATCGTTACCAACAACAAAAGGGTAGACGAGAGATGACTCACTGGGGATAAATTGCAAGCAAGGCAATCATCAGAGCAAAAGGGATGAATATTCGATTCCGCCAAGGGACAACGAATCTTACTCGACTGGGGGAAACACGAAAGGCTTCGACCGAAGAGTGCATGAGATATATTATCTATTGCCGTCAAAACGTAGATAATATACTCGCATGGAAGATTATCCATAACCGGGTTGTAGGTTGTTAAAGGATAAATCAACCGAAAAGAGAGGCATCGGGATACCATACTAGGTATGATAATGATGACCAATCCAAAAGGGACAACAAACCTTACTGGCAAACGGTAAACGAAAGAGGACCCGCTGAGGATAAAAAATTGCTTACTCGGAGCAGTTATCCACAAGGAAGGGGAAGACCCGCTGGAGATAAAATTGCTTAATCAAAGCAAATATCCAAAAGGGGAAGGAATATCAATACCAAAAACTGGGTAATGATAGCCGCAAATAGGGGATTACATCTACCGGTTAGTAGGTAGAGAACCACGGAAAAGTAACTGTCATCGGTTGGGATGAACAACAAGGTTAACTCTGCAAGGAGAGAAAATAGGGTTTACAACTACCGAGATGATGGGTAGAAGACCAAAGATTCTGCTAAGGAACAAAGTGAGAAAATAGGATTTACAACCACCGGTTAGTAGGTAGAAGACCCCAAAATCCGCCATCAACCAGAATGAACCACAAAGATTACCTCTGCTAGGGGATAAAAGTAGGATTTATAACTACCGGTTAGTAGGCAGTAAACCACACAGATAGGACTTACGACTGCCGGTTAGTAGGCAGAAAGCCACAAATTCCACTGAGGATAAGATGAATGAGTGCTGGTTAGTAAGCAACTATTCATTTATACCACAGGGAAGCACAAGAGACAGTCACAAAAGGCCAATTTAGGATCGAACTAAAAGGAAAACTGAATCAAGACTCGTCCTTATGAGGATATAACTCAAAAGGGAAAACCCATCCCATTATGTGTGTTGGGAGGGAACGGAAACAACCGTCATCCACGAGGATATATCTCAGTGGGGAAATGAAGAAGGAAAGGACATACACTTTCTGCTTAAGGGGCTGACTCTATATTGAGAGTTTAAACACCCGACATCTGCTTGGGGAGATCTACTGGAGAGATCTATATCACCAATTAGCAGGAGACAACAATCAAAAGATATATGGCAAAAGATGCAACATGAATATCTGAATGTTGAAAGTATGCATGAATATGCTTGATTTATGTTTGATGAATGCTGACAAAACAGACATATCTAACACAAACAGGTCCAGGAATCAAACGTCCGGTACTACATCTCGAAAGAGAAAGCCAGGATCGCCGGAGAACATCCAATCTGCCGGGATCAAAGACAACAAAATCATCTGTGAGGATGGATCATCAGTCTCGACTAGGAAAGAGAGCTCATTGCACAGACAAGAACTGCCACGAAAGCATCTCCAAGCAACTTCACTGGGGAAGACCCACCTGAAGGAGAAAAGATCACACTAGTAGATCCTGCCACACAAGCAACTCTACTAGGGATCAGAAATATCAGGAAATCACCAAATCTCTGCAGGGGAGGAAATCCATGAGAGGTTTCCGGAGGGATCGTCAGTCACAACCAGAGAAAAGAGTTCAATGCACAGGCAGAAACGCCGCAACAGCAACTCACGCTAGGGATCGAAGACGCCAAGAAGCAACCAAATCTCTGATGTGGATAGATAGCATAGATGAAGTTCATCATGCCAACAACTCCACTGGGGATCTATCCGAGGAAATGACGAAGTACTGGGATGTCAATCCACTAAATACCGAATCTTCCACAGAAAAGCAACCATGCTAGGGGGAGAAAAAAATGCTGGAGAGGAAAGTTGAAGTCTTCAACAAACACTCTACTCGGGACTGACCCACAAAAGTGTTCAAAGAGCACTTTACTGGGGATGAAAACCACAATAGGGCTAAAACAGCACTCTACTGGGGATGAAAACCACAATAGGGCTAGAACACTGGAGGAAGAATGTTGTACTGCCGGGGAAATGAAGCTGAACAACTTCAACCAACACTGCACTGAGCAACCTCGCTGAGGAGAAACCATACAAGGTTCTACAGGAAAAAGATACAGTTATCTCGAGATATGAACAAGTGTCTTGCCCTGTTGGAAATCAAACCACCCTTGGGAGAGCACTGCGGATCTCCTAAGTATCTTTGATCATCGTGAATGTTCACTTTGTTTAAGAACAATTTGTGAAAGATTTGTTTATTTTGAAAACAATGATATTTTATCAATTAAAACATGCAAAACATTTGTTGAATAGAAACAAATAAGAGTGCAAATAATTGGCTAAAAGCTCAAATTTATTTGATGGAATGGTAGTCTGCAAATGGCAAGACTCCATAGATCTGTACAAGTTTGAAATTGGTGATATATATTGGAAAGGGCTACATTGAACATAATGACCATTTCTCCACCAATTCCGAATCCGATGTATTTGAAGCTTTATTTGGCGACGAATCGAGAATCTTTGGCAGATGACAAATGTAGAACACAGTCTTGTCAGGATGCAGTTACTTGCCAAATCCCTAATTTTTGCCTAGATTGCCCCAGGGTGAGGTACTCAATCTAGCGGGATGCAAATACTTGTTTTTTTTTTATGTCTCTAACTTTTGCCTGGATCGCCCTTTCGGGTTTTCAATCACCGAGACGCTCTTTTTTGCCAAAGCCGCCCTTTCGGGTTTTCAACTTAGCGAGCTATTCTGTTTTTCTTTTTAGGAGAAGTATTTCTTGACTGCATCTGAATTCACAGGACGAGTGAAATCCTCCCCATCCATAGTTGTAAGCATCAAAGCACCGCCTGAAAAGGCTCGCTTGACAACATATGGACCCTCGTAGTTTGGAGTCCACTTGCCCCTGGAATCGGGCGCGAAAGACAAGACTTTCTTGAGCACAAGGTCACCTTCTCGGAACACACGAGGCTTGACCTTCTTATCGAATGCTTTCTTCATTCTCTGCTGATATAACTGACCATGGCACATGGCAGTCAATCTCTTCTCTTCAATCAGATTCAGTTGGTCGTAACGACTCTGGATCCATTCAGCATCAGTCAACTTGGCTTCTATCAAGACTCTCATTGATGGGATCTCCACCTCTACTGGGAGAACAGCCTCCATGCCATAAACAAGAGAGAAATGGGTTGCCCCTGTTGAAGTGCGGACAGATGTGCGATATCCATGCAAAGCAAATGGCAGCATCTCGTGCCAATCTTTGTACGTGACTGTCATCTTCTGGATAATCTTTTTGATATTCTTGTTAGCAGCTTCAACAGCCCCATTCATCTTGGGTCTGTAAGGAGAGGAGTTATGGTGTGCAATCTTGAACTCAGCGCACAGCTCTTCCATCATCTTGTTGTTCAGATTAGATCCATTATCAGTAATAATCTTATCCGGCACACCATAACGGCATATCAGCTGATTCTTGACAAACTTCACGACCACCTGCCTGGTCACATTCGCATACGACGCCGCTTCAACCCATTTGGTAAAGTAGTCAATTGCTACGAGAATAAACCTGTGTCCGTTGGACGCTTTCGGTTCAATCATGCCAATCATGTCAATTCCCCACATAGAGAAAGGCCATGGTGATGAAATCACATTCAGAAGTGTCGGAGGAATATGAATCTTGTCCGCGTGAATCTGACACTTGTGGCATTTCTTCACATATTTGCAGCAGTCAGACTCCATTGTTAGCCAATAGTAGCCCGCTCTCAACATCTTTCTAGCCATGGCATGTCCATTGGAATGAGTACCAAATGAACCCTCATGGACCTCAGTCATCAACAGGTCTGCTTCGTGTCTATCCACGCATCTGAGCAGAACCATGTCAAAATTTCTCTTATACAGCACTTCTCCACTGAGGTAGAAACTGCCTGACAACCTTCTCAGAGTTTTCCTATCTTTCACAGATGCCCCAGGCGGGTAGACCTGGTTTTGGAGGAAACATTTGATATCATAATACCAAGGCTTGTCATCTTGTACTTCTTCAACTACAAATACGTGAGCTGGTCTATCCAAGCGCATCACGGTGATGTTGGGAACTTCATTCCAATACTTGACCATAATCATGGAGGCAAGCGTAGCAAGAGCATCTGCCATTCGATTATCATCTCGAGGGATATGATGAAAGTCAACTTCTGTAAAGAACGTTGAAATCCTCCTCGCATAATCTCTGTATGGAATGAGACCAGGTTGATTCGTTTCCCATTCACCCTTGATCTGATTGACAACGAGGGCCGAATCACCATAAACGTCGAGATGATTGATTCTTAGATCAATGCATTCTTCTAATCCCATAATGCAGGCTTCGTACTCAGCCATATTATTCGTGCATTTGAAAGTTAGCCTTGCTGTAAAAGGAATATGTGTGCCCTGAGGAGTAATGATTACTGCCCCAATTCCATTTCCGTACTGATTTACAGCGCCATCGAATACCATACTCCATCTGGAACCAGGCTCGGGCCCTTCATCGAGTGTAGGCTCATCACAATCTTTCATTTTCAAATACAGAATCTCCTCGTCTGGGAAGTCGTACTGAACAGACTGATGATCTTCAATCGGCTGATGTGCCAAATGGTCAGCCAAGACACTACCTTTGATAGCTTTCTGAGCTCGATACTCGATATCATACTCAGATATCAACATCTGCCAACGGGCAATCCTCTCGGTTAAAGCAGGCTTCTCGAAGATATACTTGATTGGATCATTCTGGATATCAACCAAGTTGTATGATTTATCATGTACTAGCGTAAACGCTTAGCAGACCAAGCCAAAGCACAACACGTCTTCTCAAGCATAGAATATTGAGACTCACAATCGGTGAACTTCTTATCAGGTAGTAGATAGAAGATTCTTTCTTTCCCGATTCGTCTTGCTGACCGAGTACACAACCCATCGAGTCTTCAAGAACAGTTAGATACATGATCAAAGGTCTTCCTTCTACAGGCGGAGACAAGATCGGAGGTTTAGACAGATACTCTTAGATATTGTCGAAAGCTTTCTGGCAATCCTCGGTCCAATCATGAGACTGATCTTTCTGGAGGAGCTTGAATATCGGCGCACATGTGGCAGTCATGTGGGATATAAATCTGGAAATATAGTTCAAGCGACCAAGAAAACCTCGGACTTGCTTTTCATTTTTGGGCGCAGGCATCTCTCGTATTGCTTTGACCTTTGCAGGATCAACCTCAATACCTCTTTCGCTGACAATAAAGCCCAATAACTTGCCAGAACGGACTCCAAATGTACATTTGTTGGGATTCAGACGAAGCTTAAACTTCCTCAAACACTGAAAAAGCTTCAACAAGTGCTCTACATGTTCATCTTCCGTTCTTGACTTAGCAATCATATCATCGACATAGACCTCGATCTCCTTGTGCATCATATCATGAAACAAGGTAGTCATAGCTCGTTGATACGTGGCTCCGGCGTTCTTCAAACCGAAGGGCATCACTCGATAACAGAATGTTCCCAAAGGTGTGATGAATGTTGTCTTCTCCATATCCTCGAGTTCCATTTTGATCTGATTATATCCGGAAAATCCGTCCATAAACGAAAAGACTTTGAATTTGGTTGTATTATCTACTAACATATCAATGTGTGGTAGAGGGAAATCATCCTTCGGACTAGCCTTATTCAAATCACGGTAATCCACACACATTCGGACTTTTCCGTCTTTCTTAGGCACGGGCACAATATTGGCCACCCATTGAGGATACGTAGAAGTCACCAGAAACCCCGCATCAATTTGCTTCTGAACTTCCTCTTTGATCTTCACTGCCATATCTGGATGAGTTCTTCTGAGCTTCTGCTTCACAGGCACGCACTCAGGTTTCAAAGGCAGGAAATATTGCACAATATATGTATCTAGACCTGGCATGTCTTCGTACGACCAAGCGAAGATATCGGAATATTCTCGTAGCAAACTGATCAACCCCTTCTTGACAGACTCTTCAAGGAGTGCCCCAATCTTCACTATTCGAACACAATCTTCAGACCCCAAGTTGACTGTTTCCAGATTCTCAAGATGCGGCTGAATGATCTTTTCTTCGTGCTCAAGGAGACGGGTAATCTCGTCAGGAATCCCCTCAACATCATCTTCCTCCGCCTCGAATACAGGGAATTCAAAATTGGGAGATGGCGTTGGATCATTATGTTCAATGGGTTTAAGAATCAACCTGCATAATTATTTTGAATATAAAAGCTTTTTAGAAAACAAATAAGACAATCATTATGCAGATGAAAAGATTGTTTTTATTCTTGTTTTTAGGGTTTTTTGTGATCACCAATTTCATGCAAAAAGCAAAAAGTGAAAATAATTGGAAAAACAAACATTTAACATGAATTTATTGAATGAAATATCATTGTATAAATGTTGCCAACAATGTCATCACTCCTCCTTTTGGCATGGGAGAAGGGTTTTTAAACAAAGTGATTATTTACTTTGATCTATGGATAACTGTAGGAACATCTACAGCGACCCAATTGTTGCAGATCCCGCCAGGGATGACAAAATTGTCAGTATCTTCTGCATCTTCTTCCAGAATAGCAGCAGCTTCCTCCCTCTAACCGGCGTGGATGAAACCTCCGCTCTTGAATAGTCCTTTGTCGTTGAAGACTCCAGAAGAATAGCCAATGCCAGCCCGGGATTTGTTGTCTTCAAGCTCGATCATTTTTCCTAGACCAGCAACTGCACCACATTCAATGGCCAGTTTTGCATCACGATAGGAAGCAAATGAAGGAGTTTTCTTCTCAATTGGCTCAGCAATAGACAAAGCTTGGAAAGGCGTTCCAACTTCATCCTCAGCATCAATGTACGAGAAAGAAGACAAGTGGCTAACCAGGAGAGCCTTTTCTCCCCCTACCACAACCAGTTTCTTGTTCTATACGAATTTCAGCTTCTAGTGTAGGGTGGATGTCATGGCGCCAGCCTCGTGAATCCATGGTCTGCCAAGGTGACATCTATAAGATGGGTGGATATCCATAACCTGAAAGGTGATCTGGAAATCACTTGGTCCAATCTTGATTGGGAGGTCAACTTCCCCAATCACAGTCTTACGCGACCCATCAAAAGCTTTCACAACGACTCCACTCTGCCTCATGGGAGGCCCTTGATATGACAATTTGGAGAGAGTGGATTTTGGAAATACATTTAAGGATGACCCAGTGTCCACTAGCACGTTGGACATGACGTCGCTCTTGCAATTCATGGATATATGTAAAGCCATGTTGTGGTCTCTTCCCTCTTCAGGGAGATCAGCGTCACAGAAACTCAAAGTGTTGCAAGCAGTAATGTTTGCAACAATGCTGTCAAACTGTTCTATAGTGACATCATGATCAACATAAGCCAAGTCCAAAACTTTCTGCAGAGCCTCCCTATGGGGTTCTGAATTCAGAAGCAAAGATAACACGGAGATCTTGGACGGTGTTTGTAGAAGCTGGTCTACAACGTTGTACTCACTCTTCTTGATGAGCTTCAGCATCTCATCACAGTCTTCATTCACAATGCCACTAGGGCCAACAGAAGAAGTAGGAGTCTTTTGTACAGAGGAGGGTTTAACAGCAAGTGCCGGGTTCGGAGAATTCACAACATTCCCAACCGGACGCTCAACACAGTCAGCTCTAGCCTGAGGCTTCGGAGGTGCTGAAAACACGCAACCACTACGGGTCAATCCACTCACATCAGCTATATTCACAACAGATGGAGAAGGCAAGGGAACTTCTTTCCGATCTTCAACAGCAACGACATTATAGCAGAATGGAATTGCTTTGTCAGAAGAATAAGGCACTGGGCCCGTAGGTTTGATAATCAGAGCAGGAGAAACCTTCTGCTTGCTACCATTATATCGAATGACAACAGGCTCAGGGATCCTAAACACAGGAGAAATCACATTGACTTCTGGCTCAACTTCATCAACATTCCTATTCTGAAGAATCTCAATGGTCCCATCGTCCAGCAATTCCTGCAGATCTTTACGCACTTGGCGACAACCCAGACGATTGACAGAGCAGATACGGCATTTGTCATGGTCGTGCTCCAGATGACTGTAATCACACAGCAGACGATGCAACTCAACCAATGATTGTCGAATATGGCTAACATATTTGACCTTGTATTTACCAGGGCAACCCTGGACCATGTTAACTGACTTCCCATGCTCGGGCAATGGGTTCTTTTTAACATTGGGACCTGCGTCCTCAAAGCTCAAAATGCCGCATCTCATAAGGTCTTGAACCTTAGTCTTCAGCTGAAAGCAGTTCTCTACATCGTGGCCCGGAGCACCCGAATGATAGACACAGTGCAAATCAGGCTTATACCACCACTAAGGGTTGACCGATATAGCTGGCGGGTCTCTCGGAGTAATCAGTTTCCGCTCTATCAAAGAGGGATACACCTCTGCGTATGATACAGGAATCAGATCAAAGGTGATCTTCTTCCTTTCATAACTCGTAATAGCTTGATTACTGTTGTTGCGAGGCTGGTAAGCCTGCTGTTGAGGACGATGCTGTTGTTGATATTGCTGAGATGATTGTTGATTATTGTCTTGCTGATGATGATATTGCTGGTTGTCTCTGAAGACAGGTGCTATGTGAGCCACCTGGTGCTGGTTGTCGGCTGGAAGGGCAGGCATGCTCCTCACAGAGGGTCTTCTGGATTTGACATGGGATTGCACAACATGTGCCTCCCCATCTTTCTTCTTCGCAAATGCCCCATATCGCTTGCTAGAAGAGCCTTCATCCTTGGATAGCCATCCTTCACGGACTCCCTCCTCTAGTCGCATCCCCATGTTCACCATCTCGGTGAAGTCCGAAGGAGCACTAGCAATCATCCGCTCGTAATAAAATGAACTCAAGGTCTTCAGAAAGATCTTGGTCATTTCTTTCTCTTCCAGCGGAGGAGTAATCTGAGCTGCCAGCTCTCGCCACCTCTGGGCGTACTCTTTAAATGTCTCTTTGTCCTTCTGGGACATGGCTCTGAGCTGATCCCGATCGGGAGCCATATCCATGTTGTATTTATATTGCTTGACGAAGGCCTCACCAAGGTCGTTGAAAGAACGAATGTTTGCACTATCTAGACTCATATACCATCGTAGTGCAGCACCGGACAGACTGTCCTGGAAATAATGAATGAGTAGCTGATCATTATCCGTTTGACAAGACATTTTCCTGGCATACATAACCAGGTGGCTGAGCGGACAGGTGTTCCCCTTGTATTTCTCAAAGTTTGGGACCTTGAACTTGACAGGTATTTTCACACCGGGAACTAAACAGAGCTCGGTGGCAGACTTGCCGAACAAATCCTTTCCTCGAAGGGTCTTCAATTCCTTGCGCAACTCAAGAAATTGGTCATTCATCGCGTCCATCTTCTCATGAAAATCTGGGCCCTCAGACGGCTCAGAATGATAGATGGTGTCGTCTACCCTAGGAACGGTATGCACGACAAGAGGAGGCACAACAATGACCAGGCTAGATGCCGGCATAGAAGCAAACGTTGGCGCAGGAATATCAGGCATAAAGCCAGGAGGCATACCCCACGGAAACCCGGCTGGCATGGCTGTTGGCATAAAGTGTGCGCTGGCAACAGGCACAGTAGAGGAGACAATCTCAGAAATGACTGTCCTCTGAGGAGGAGTTGCAGGTGTTGGAGAAGGCTGGTTCTGAGCTGCCAGGAAAGAGTCCACCAAAGCACTCAGTCTGGCGACTTCCTCTTTGAGCTCGCGGTTCTCTTGCTCAAGATGATCCATCAATCTGGAAGAGTTGGCTCTGGTGTAGTACCGATGAGTCAGCTTGTCTTCAAAATAAATGAAGAGCACAGAGTCAGATCACAAGACCAAAGGCTGAGAACAACACCTACTTATACAAATGATGCATGCGATGCTCGTGCACATGATTTGTTTTTATTTTCGAAGGAACTTTAGGGTATTATTTGCAAATTTTGAATATTAAGCATTTGATAGCATATGGAAAATATCTCATCCAATATATCTGAGAAAAAGAAGTACAACATTGTCAATCATTACAAGAGAAAAGGAAAATAAACATCCTATGGATCCCTAGAAGCTCGGGTAGCCGGAAGATAAGCTGCACGAAGCCTCTTAACCTCTCTCTCGTATGCTGCTTCCATATCCGCTTTCTCTTTTGCAAGTCTGTCATACCTCCTTTTCCAGAACTTGGAAGACTGAGGAAGTAGAGAAGTCCAAGCATCGTCAGGATCATCAATGACCTGATGCTCGAGGAACTCGATCAGAGCATCCTTCTCCTTAAGCTGTTGAAGCAACTCTTCTCTTTCACGGATCTAGGCACGTGAAAGGTCTTCGTCTCTCAACTCCTCTACGCCTTGGTTAGGGAGGGTTGAAGGCCCAGCCACAACCAAAGGGGTAGGTCTCGGATAATCATAAGGCATGAGATACTCAGATGCTCTCTTCCTCACCCAAGTGGTATACGGCTCCAAAGTTGTGCAGTTCTTCGGACCCAACTCACTTCTACCCTTCATGTGAATCTTGCGCCACGCGCGGACCATCCTTGCTTTCAGGCCTTGGGGATCTTTACCCTCCTGAAAGAACACACCTTCTAACAGAATGTTATTAGGTTTATCCTTTAGGGGGAACCCAAGCTGACGTCGTGCTAACACAGGGTTGTAGCTAATCCCACCACATGTACCAAGAAGAGGCACATTGGAGAATTCACCACAAGAGTCAATGATCTGGACACCATCATATGCACGATCATACCAAGATATATCATCATTAGTGAGAGACATGAGTCTCGTAGACCACCGTAGACATCCCTTGTTCTCCTTGAAAGTGACCGTCTGCGGTAAGTGAGAAATAAACCACTTATACAACAGAGGCAAATAGCACACAATAACGCCACCACCCTTTGCATTCCTCAGATGCAAAGAGAAATAGGTATCACCCAACAGAGTCGGAATGGGATTAAGAGCAGAGAAGATCCTAATAGCGTTCACATCCACAAACTTGTCGATGTTGGGGAACAATACCAATCCATAGATGAGAAGCACAAATATGGCTTCAAAGGCATCCTCACTCATGGCCTTCCCATAAACGGTAGCTTGAGCGATGAGGAACTCATAAGGGAGACCTTGAATTCCACCTTTGGTAGTCATATGAGCTTTAACCAAAGATTCATCTATGTGCAACATGTCAGCTATCTCTTGAGAAGTAGGAATACTCTCCAAGCCACTGAGCGGCAACTGATCCAAAATAGGAATACCCACGAGATGAGCATACTCCTCAAGGGTAGGCAATAGCTGAAAGTCTGGAAAAAAGAAGCAGTGATACAGAGGATCATAGAACTGCACCAGAGTACCCATCAATCCTTCGTCAACCTGAGTAGTCAGAAGAGGCAGAAGCTTCCCATAACGAGCTTTGAAACCCAAGGGATCTAATACATAGGATGTCAGATTCCTTAACTCTTTCAGATCGGGCTGTCTGAAGCTGTACTTCTTTGTCTGCCTTTTTTGTCTTTCCATATCTGAAAATTTTGCAAATAAACCCCTTAAGTTCCTTGAATTTTTTTGTTTCCTGATGATATGGATGCAGATGAATGCATGAATGCATGAATGCAACAATCACACTCAAGGATCAAGCAAAGCACACCAGACAAAGGTCATGGGATGGTTCATATTATCCCTAATATCAATCATCCATTTTGGTGGATTATGGTTTACACCTTATCGACACCCAAGTTCCATTGATATTAACGATATACGAACGGCTCAACCATCCTTAATATCAATCATCCATTTTGGTGGATTATGGTTTACACCTTATCAACACCCAAGTTCCATTGATATTAACGATAGTTGAACGGATCAACCATGAATCACGGGTTTGTTGTGAGTCACGAGCATGGAGTCTCGGTTAAGAACCACCCAAAGAGAGTGTACTATGGTTTAAACCTGCCGAACATGTTCGACCAGAGGTTCCCATAGTCATCATCCCATATTTCGAATATTATCGGAGGAACGAATACTCGTATTCAAAAAAAATTCTCAAGAGAGACTCTTATGAGTGTAGTATCGCGTAACAATCGCATCAAATCTGACATTTGAACGACCTCCGCACTACATCCTAAAAATAGGCCAAGATGGGCTTGATAAACTAAGGTCCTTGGCTTCTAGGGTCTATGTTGAAAGAATAATGTCTAACCACAAATAACTCGTGTGACATTATTAATCCAACATGACCTCCACCAAGTGAATGGGCTCGCAAGTCAACTTGCTAAGGAATAACTCCACACAAGTCGATGAGACTATGCCATTCTCCTATCATAAGGTGCACTCGAGTTCGGGTATAGAACTCATCTCACAAAGATCACCAAGCAAGCAATTGATATATCAAGCAAATCAATCATTACAATCAATACAGTATTCCCAAATTGCACAAAAATATGTCATAAACAATATATTACAACAATTGTGAAAAGTAGGCAAACCCACTAGGAATAAAGTCCCCAGCAGAGTCGCCACTTTTCTGTAGCGGTGTATTCATTACCTTTAGATTTATTGACTAAATCAAAAGCAAAGCATACAAATATAGAGTCGCCACCGCACTTCTATTTATCCAAAGGAATGGCTAGAAAGCGAACAAAAGCCTGAGAAGTTTAACAAAGAAAACTAATAAAAGGGGTACAGAGATCTGGGTAAGGGGGTAATTATGCAAAGGGAAGGTGTTAGGCACCCAATGCATCCTAGGTACTCCTAGGGAACCCTTTTCACAACTTGTTGTAAAAAGTACTGTTTATGAAAATATTTATTGTGCAAACATGAGGGAAGAGGTGAGAAAATAATGTACAAGTTAGTTATTTTTGTGTTTGAATGGATGAACCCATTGCATACGTACCTTTTCATGAAAGATAAGGATCAAAACGCCGTAGTTCGGCTAAAAGATTTCCAAAAAGTGAGTGGATTGATTTTAAACAAAAGCCTTAAGGTCTTTCATTATCAAAGGGAGAACACTCGACCTGAACCAACAATCCACCATGTGAGAACAACTTCGACATACTAGAGGGGTTAACCCTGTTATCAGTATGGAAGACTTACCATTCGATCACTAAGGATGCGGTGAGATTTACATCAACCACTAAGATAATTCAGATCTATGGCTAATGTATGAAAACTTGTTTAAGAGGTGGACAAGGGCCACAAAAAGCAATTGAGTGGGTTGAATTAACCAATTAGAATTTATTCACAAAATGGAAGTCAAAGTATGAATTAGAGTTCAATTACAATGAGTATTAGGAAAATGAAGTTTGAAAATCAAAGGCATATGGCCTAGGTTTCTAGTTTTGAAAGCAGGTGAAGATGTTTGCACAATTTCTGGTTTGGGTTAAAATGCAAGCGGAGGTTGTAAGGAAACAAAAGGTGGGGATGAGGAGCAAAACTTCATTAGGAGTTCCTCTCTTGAGATCATATGTAGATGATCCAAGCAAGTACCATCCTTTGGAATAGGCAACAAAGTAATAAGCAAATAAGCAAGTTCAAAAAGAACAAAGTTGGAAATGGAGTGTCAATAAATGGTCTTACATCCAACTCCGAAATGAGATGGGAAACGGAGTGCCAATAAATGATCTTACGTCCAACTCCACAAAGCAACATGGGAAACAGATAGCCAATCAATGGTCTTACATCTAACTCCACAAAAGAAACAGGAAACAGATAGCCAATCAATGGTCTTACATCTGACTCCACAAAACAAAATAAAATAGGAAATGGAGTGCCAATCAATGGTCTTATGTCCATCTCCCCAAAACGAGCAGGAAACAGATAGCCAATCAATGGTCTTACATCTGACTCCTCAAACAAAGTAGATAACAAATGCAAAAAACAATATGCAAAACAATATGCACAAGCAAACACAAGCAATCACATCAATCAATTAGCACACTCTATACACAAGCAAGAGGCTCAATCAAAGTTGGGCTTTAGTCAAGGGGTCATATCAACCTTGACAAACAAGCCAATACTGTTATGGGTGTTCAGGCTCTTAACCACTGACATTGACCGTCAGGGTGAGCAGATGAAATGGGAGATGAGGATTAGACCTCATAGCTCTTAACCCTGGTCTGGGTGATCTTGAATCAAAGAAGGTGTGGGAGTCTAGAATGAGGAACTCTATTCCACATGACTGACTCTATATACAATGATCTTGGGTGTTTATTCAAATGCATCAGCACGTAGGGCGAGCATAATGAAAGACTCAACTGAATAGCAGGGGATTGATTGCAAATCCCTTCTATCTGCCAATTGCCTCTTCACTTAGGAGGACTTGAAGTACATGGCACAAATGTAAACAACCACAGACATTGCCTCTTACGGAGGACTTCAGCCAAATGCCTGCCAAAAGAAACGACAGGGCTTCCAGACTACATGGAGTTAGAGAGGTTACCTAAGTGGTATACCAACCACAAGCAAAGCAAAGCTCAAGTAATGAGCTTAAGCGGCTAAGGTACCTGTATGAAAAGCTAAACAATCAGTAGGATATTCAGACAAACAACCAACAGATAACAACAATCAGACATTCCCAATATGTACAACATGTAAGCCATAAGAAGCAAACACTCAAATGAGTTAGCCACCAAAGGACCTACAACACAATCAAAATTAGTTAAACAAAGTAAATTGCATCTCAAGCAAGGAGATCACATCATCCATTAGAATTAATTGCTTGAACCTGAAATGCAAAGCTTAAAAGGTGAGTATAAGCCACTAGTCCAAAGACTAGGATCAAAGGCAAAGCAAAAAGTCAAAATAGCAACCAATATTCAACATAAAGCACCTTTCAACAAGTTAGAACATGTCCTAAAAAGGACCAAGTCTAAAGCATCAAGCAAAGTCATCACATGAGCAAGATATGACAAAGGCAATTACAAAGCACACCATTGGTCATCAAGAATGAAAATTCCATATTAAAACAGAAATGAATCAAACAATCATGAAATTTTTTATGTGTATACAACATGTCAAACACAAGCATCATGCAAAAAATTGGAATCAGAAAAGCTCAATTGATATGGAAATGAAAATGAACAAGTATGACATCAAATTGTGTGACACACATTGTCACACCATACATCCACATGCCTAAAACAGAGATGAAAAATGCTAAAAATGCCAACCAAAATCTCACAAATCAAGTATCATGTTAGGAATCAGCATGTTAAATTTCATGGCAATTGGACAATTATTGAGCATTTCACAAAAGATTGAATGAAGCATGGCACATTTGCATACATGTTCAAATAATCCAACACAATTAGAAATCCAGAAATGATAAAATCAGAAAATCAACACCACAAAATAATAGACGTTCACATGATCATGTAGGAAAAAGTTTGGAATTATTTGGATGCATATTCTATTTTTTATGATTTTTTGAATTTGGAAGAAATAAAATGAAATAAATGTGAAACATGGAAAATAATATGAAATGAATAATGAAATTGGAGATGCATCCAGCCAGAATCGAACAGGAGACATGCAGGTTCAAGGCGCTAGCAAGAAAAACGTGGTCGTTCTATTAATTGATATGGCGTCCAGTCAGCGTGGTCAGAGCACGCGTGGACACGATCAAGCAACCTAGGCCAACGGATGTGCCAACGGAGCGCACACGCAAGCGCCAGCAAAAAAAGAAATAAAACACACAAACGCCATATGAAGGAATCGAATGCAGGTTCAAGATGTTCATGGCGCGCGCACAGTACAATTTGAAAACTGAACCAGAGAAACCCTAAACTATTCATGCACGGCGGCTTGGACGGTGGTTCCACCGTCTTCTTCATGAAGACGGTGGCGCTACAGTAACATGCGTCAAAACTTTTTCCAGAATACAGCAAATCATACATCATTGGAAAGCTTATTCAACAAGGAGCACGGATCTACCATTAATTTCAGCTAAAAGTCCATGAATAATGAGAATCGAATGAAAACATTTTTAACAATCAAATTTAATTCAAGATATCTCATGCAATTCTTCACCATTTCAAATTCTATTTATATCAGCATACTCAGCAGTGAAAACTCTACAAGTCTATGCACATAAAAAGGAGAATTAAGAGGTTCGAATTTCACACCTCTTGAAGAGCAGAATGAGGAAACAAGCGATTCAAGTGCTCAAACTATCCAGATCCACTCCTATATTGATATTACGAAGCTTTGTGCGTGAATTGAAGCTTGATAGGGCTTGGATCTAACTCAGATTTCAACTTCCATTTTCATGTTCTTGAGCTTGATGTGCTTGATTCTGGCTCGAATTCTTCAATCAAGAGCTTGATCTGCACTCAATGATGATCAGAGAACACGAATATCCAATAAAATTCAGGTGCTATATGGAAAAATTTGAAGTTTCAATTGAGAGCAAAAATGGAGGGAAAGAAAAATTTGAGATCTAGAATGTGATGTTATGAACAGTTCTGTTATGATTAAGGCTTTATATGACATGTTAATCACTCTGAAAAATTAATTAGGCAATGGCTAATTGTAATTAGTGAACATAAGGTGCATGACCAAAATTGAAAAAGTGTGTGGTGCATGGTAAATCTAAACGTGAACAGTACCATATGAATGCTCAAATTCACTTAAAATCATCTCATAAGCATAATGGCAATGATATTAAGTTCATATGATGCACCAATTTTGAATTTGGCATTTTCCCTCCAAAATGAACATGAATGAGCAAATGATCATGTGATTAAATTTCATGCAATGTGATGATGGATTTGGAAAATATAGGTCATAACAAGCATAATGCAAAAAAAGGCACTCATTTTGGAGCTTTGGATCAAAAGTTATGGCATTTTGAAGTTTCAAGCACACTTCGTGATCATTTGACCATATCTCCTCAACCATTCATCAGATGTTCATGATCTTGGACTTTTTGGAAATGGGAGAGAAATATATTCAACTTTCATGTTGACCGAAAATTCATTTGAAGCTTCTTTGATGTTGTAAAGTCAAGTTGAATGTTGACCAAAAACTTGCCACTGTTGGAAACTTGAAATTATAGGTCACTTTCCATTTTGGGAAACTTTTGATCTGACTTTAAAATCTTCAAGGTAGATGTTTGACATGATGAATACCTTGTTTGAACATGAATGGGATGTCTCAGATCATTTCCCATACTCAAAGCCTTCAGTTGACTTTCAGTTGACTTGTATTGGTCCTTAGATGACTTGAAAATATTCTGATGAACTTGAGCCTCAACCACTTGGGGATTTGCTTCAAGATGAACCTCTAGCTCATATAAGCTCAATGTAATGATCAAATGATCCATTTCTTAATGAAAACCTCCTCTCTTGCCCATAGGATTCACTTGATGTGCCTTGACCTGATGACTGCTTAAGCTACAAGTAACAAAGGTTAATGACATATTTTTGTACATTTTTGGTTAGTGATTAAAAGAAAAGCAATGATATACAAATACAAGCAATGCTTGGTGATCAAGAATCACTCTCAGGAAAGATCCCACCCAACAGGAAGGAAGCAAGGTGTCCAATGATCCTTGAGGCTATGCAATGCTATGATATGATGCCATGAGGGATCTTAGGGACAAAATTGGGGTCTTACAAGAAGCAAGAGTTGGGAATAATCCATATGATGGACTGGAATAAGGAGTTATTAACCCAACTGAAATTTTCAAGAGTTGTATGAGATACAATTGGAAGGAGTTCCTACCTAAATAACCTAGTTTTGTGTAATCCGCCTACGCGGACTTAGAACGAAGTGAAACATGGATCTCGACCCACTAGAAAATCTTCCAACGGGATTTTCCGAATCAAATGATGAGGGTCATTTGTTTTGATTAAAATAGTGGGAGTATATTTAATTAAAGGCCTAATTAAATATGTCAATGATACTTATATTTTCATTAATTCTTATGTAGATTACCATGACAACAAACACCTCTAACAACATCTTGCGATTGATCCTTGACAAAGAAAAATTGTCTGGGAGAAATTTTCTGGATTGGCACCGAAACTTGAGGATTATCCTCAAACATGATAAAAAGCTGTATGTCGTGGAGACACCTGTTCCTGAAGAGGAGCCTCCTAGTTCTGCACCTAAGGCAGAAAGAGATGCTTATAAGAAGCATGTCGATGATGCCAATGAGACTGCTTGTCTCATGCTAGCTACCATGAACTCAGAATTGCAAAAGCAACATGAGAACATGTCAGCGTTCGATATGATCGAACACCTGAAGATGCTCTATCAAGAGCAAGCAAGGTATGAGAGGTTTGAAGTTTCAAAAGCCCTTTTTCAAAGCAAGTTAGCTGAGGGAGCCCCTGTAGGTCCCCATGTGCTCAATATGATTGGGTATGTGGAAAACCTTGAGAGATTGGGTTTTCCCCTCGAAAAGGAACTTGCGACTGATTTGATCTTGCAATCGTTGCCGGATAGATTCAGTCAATTTGTCCTAAATTTCAATATGATTGACATGCACAAATCTCTTCCTGAACTGCTCGCCCTGTTAAGAACTGCCGAGCAGAATCTGAAGTCAAAAGGGAAGTCCATTCTGATGATCGGAAATGGAAAGAGACAGAACAAAAGGCCCACTAAGCAAGGTGATAAAGGGAAAGGCAAGGATGTTGCCAAACCCAAACCCACCGTTGCTACTTTAAAGCCCAGTGGAGGCATAGCAAAAGCAGGCACCTGCTTCCATTGCGGTAAGACCGGACACTGGAAGAGAAACCGCCCAAAGTATCTGGAAGATAAGAAGAATGGAGTAGAGACTTCAACTTCAGGTATTTTTGTTATTGAAATTAATTTATCCACTTCTGCATCATGGGTATTAGATACTGGGTGCGGTTCTCACATTTGTACAAATGTGCAGGGACTAAAAAGGAGTAGAAAATTGGCAAAAGATGAAGTCGACCTACGAGTTGGCAATAGAGAAAAGGTTGCTGCTTTAGCCGTAGGAACTTATGTATTGACTTTACCTAGTGGTTTAATAATTCAGTTAGAGAACTGTTATTATGTACCTGCAATTAGTAGGAATATTATTTCCGTTTCTTGTTTGGACAAGTTTGGTTTTTCATTCATAATAAAGAACAATTGTTGCTCAATTTATTTGAATGATATATTTTATGCTACTGCACAAATGAACAATGGACTATATGTCCTTGATCTTGAAATGCCTATTTATAACATTAATACTAAAAGGATGAAACCTAATGAGTTAAATCCAACTTACCTCTGGCATTGTCGGTTAGGTCACATAAATGAGAAACGCATTTCCAAACTCCATAAAGATGGACTGTTTGACTCTTTTGATTATGAATCATATGAGACATGCAGATCTTGTTTAATTGGAAAGATGACAAAGTCTCCATTCACAGGAAAAGGTGAAAGAGCTAATGATCTTTTGGCCCTCATACATACTGATGTATGTGGACCACTGAACATACCAGCTAGAGGAGGTTTTCAGTACTTCATCACATTCACTGATGATTTCAGTAGATATGGTTATGTGTATTTAATGAAACACAAATCAGAATCCTTTGAAAAGTTCAAGGAATTCAAGAATAAAGTACAAAACCAACTAGGTAAGAATATTAAAACTCTTCGATCAGATCGAGGTGGTCAGTATTTAAGCCTAGAGTTTGATGACCATCTGAAAGAGTGTGGGATCCTATCCCAACTCACTCCTCCTGGAACACCCCAATGGAATGGTGTATCTGAGAGAAGAAATCGAACCCTGTTAGACATGGTCCGATCCATGATGAGTCACGCCGATCTTCCAAACTCCTTTTGGGGACATGCACTATTGACAACAGCTTACACACTTAATCGTGTTTCATCCAAAAAGGTTGAAAAGACACCATATGAGATATGGAGTGGTAAGAAACCACATATGTCTTACATGAAGATTTGGGGTTGCGAAGTTTATGTGAAACGAAAAAATTCAACTAAGCTTGAGCCCAAATCTGACAGATGCTTATTTGTGGGGTATCCTAAAGAAACAAGAGGGTATTACTTCTACAATCCTTCAGAGGGCAAAGTGTTTGTCGCTCGAACTGAAGTTTTCCTAGAAAAGGATTTTATTTCCAAAGGAATCGGTGGGAGGAAAGTAGAGGTTGAAGAGATTCAAGAATCACAAAGCATCGATACACCTATGGAGGAATTAGAGCAGGAAACACAAGTAGTTGTGGAAGAGCAACCTGCTCAAGTAGAACAAGACCAGCGTAGGTCAAGCAGGATACATCACCTACCTGAAAGATATGGATATCTCATAACAGATCAAGGTGATGTATTACTCATGGATCAAGATGAGCCTGTGACCTACCAAGAGGCCATAACTGGTCCCGAGTCTGAGAAGTGGCTAGAAGCCATGAAATCTGAAATGGATTCCATGTACACAAACCAAGTTTGGACCTTGGTAGAGCCTCCTGTAGGAGTTAACCCTATAGGATGCAAGTGGGTCTTCAAAAAGAAGACTGACATGGATGGTAAAGTACATACCTATAAGGCAAGACTGGTTGCAAAAGGATATAAACAAATTCATGGGGTTGATTATGATGAAACCTTTTCACCAGTTGCAATGCTTAAATCTGTTCGGATTTTACTTGCTATCGCTGCATATCATGATTATGAAATATGGTAGATGGATGTCAAAACTGCCTTCCTTAATGGGAATCTTCTTGAGGATGTGTACATGACACAACCTGAAGGATTTGACATACCAGAAGAAGCCCAAAAGATATGTAAGCTACAAAGATCAATCTATGGATTGAAGCAAGCTTCCAGAAGCTGGAATCTTCGTTTTGATGAAATGGTAAAACAATATGGATTCATCAAGAACGAAGATGAGCCTCGTATCTACAAGAAGGTTAGTGGGAGCATGATCTTTTTCCTGGTATTATATGTAGATGACATATTACTCATTGGAAACGATGTCCCTACCCTGCAACAAGTAAAGTCTTGGTTGGGGAAATGTTTTTCTATGAAGGACCTAGGTGAAGCAACCTATATATTAAGAATCAGAATCTATAGAGATAGATCACAAAAACTGCTTGGCCTAAGTCAGAGTACATACATAGACAAAGTGTTAAGACGCTTTAATATGCATGATTCCAAGAAAGGATTCATACCTATGCAACATGGCATGTGTCTATCAAAAACACAATCCTCTTCAACTAAGGAAGAAAGGGATTGCATGAATAAGATTCCATATGCATCTGCAATAGGATCTATCATGTATGCCATGTTATGTACTCGACCAGACGTCTCGTATGCTTTAAGTGCAACGAGTAGGTACCAATCTGATCCTGGTGATGCCCATTGGGTAGCTGTCAAGAATATCCTTAAGTACTTGAGAAGGACTAAGGACTCATTCTTGATATATGGAAGTTAGGAAGAGTTGGCTGTAATCGGATACACCGATGCCAACTTCCAGACAAATAAGGATGACTTTAGATCGCAATCTGGTTATGTGTTTTGCTTAAACGGTGGCGCTGTGAGCTGGAAAAGTTCAAAGCAAGATACAGTTGCTGATTCTACAACAGAGGCCGAGTATATTGCTGCCTCAAGTGCGGAAAAGGAAGCTGTTTGGATCAAAAAGTTCATTAGTGAACTTGAAATAGTTCCTAGCATTGTGGATCCCATTGGTCTCTATTGTGATAACAATGGTGCTATCGCACAAGCTAAGGAGCCCAGATCTCACCAACGATCCAAACACATACTCAGGCGTTATCATCTCATTCGAGAGATAATAGATAGAGGAGATGTGAAAATATGTAGAGTACCTACACTTGACAATATTGTTGACCCACTGACAAAGCCTCTTGCGCAGCAGAAGCATGATGGCCATACTAGAGCTATGGGCATTAGGGGTATGCCTGATTGGCTCTAGTGCTAGTGGGAGATTGTTGGTGTAAGCCCTAAAGGCCAATACTTTTTTGTACTTGTATCGAATTATTTATTAATAATAAAAGGCTTTTTCTTTATTATGTTTGTTTAATAAAGTCCTTGGAATAGATAGTCCGTTTAATGTATCAAGTATGACTTGATCATGAGATCACATTAAACATAAGGACACTATTCTTAAAGTATCCGTAGTCGAGCTTTATTGTGAAGTGGTATAACATTAAAACATTAAGACTATTATGTTTGTAGACTGATGATCACACCTCATGGATCATGGATAAAGAGTTATCAAGTCTTAAACATAGGTATGAATATTAAGAGTAATATTTATACTGGATTGACCCGCTATGAGAATACTATATAGAAAGTTATGCAATGTGTCATAAGTTATTCTCATGGTGATAATGGTGTATACCACTCTTCGACCTGAAACCACTATGGATCCTAGATGTAGAGTCGAGTGCTTTATTGTTGATCCAACGTTGTCCGTAACTGGATAACCATAAAGACAGTTGATGGGTACTCCACGAAGCATGCTGAGGGACATGAGTGACCTAGATGGAATTTGCCCATCCTGCGTAATAGGATAAATGTCTATGGGCCCAATATTGAACTGGACAAGGATGACACGGTATATACCTTGTGTTCAATATAGACATAAGGGTAAAAGGGTAATTATACACATAATTATTATCACATGAGGATTTGTCAGATCACATGATATTTTCGTGACTTGGGTAGCAGTGATGTGTTGCTAGATACCGCTTATTATTTATTATGTTAAATACGTGATTTAATATAATTGCCAACGTCGCGAAAACCTACAGGGTCACACACAAAGGACGGATTGATGAGAGATAGAGAAATTAATGAATACCGTAATGTACGGTGCCCTTAAGAGTAACTAAGCAACATCGTAAGGTACGGTGCACTTAAGTGGAATACGAAATATGGTAAGGTACCAAATACTTAAGTGATTCTGGGCATATTATAAGATATGGGCAAAATACACTTAAGTGGGCTTTTTAGCTTGAAGCCCACACAAGTGGTTCTATAAATAGAACCCCTTAGGTAGAAGCATTGTCACTCCACTCAGACTCAAACTCAAGTGAAGACTCGGAATTTCGTTTCCCTCTCTTTCTCGCTCAAAGCCTTCATTCGTACCAGCTAGCACTGAGATTGAAGGAACCCGTTCGTGTGGACTGAGTAGAGACATTGTCATCGTTCAACGTTCGTGATCGCTCAGTGGATTTGTATCCAAGGTTTTGATCGTTACAGGAGATCTGCACCAAAGGTTTGAATCGCCACAAGAGGTAATGATTCTATCACTGATCTTGCCCATTCGTAAGGATCACTAAATGGAGAAATTTTTAAATTCCGCTGCGCCTTGGATGACAATTCTCCTTCAGATACTTCATTCTCTCATCCTCACCATCACTCCCTAGAGGTGTATATAAATGGTATGAATCCTCACTCTCACCGTGAACCATCCCAGCCTGGTCTTTCTTGTTTTGACAGCTAGAAACCTCACCTAAAGTCTCTTGGAGAAGTACCTTAGTCCAGTCCATATCACTATCCTCAGATTCTTCACTAAATTGAAATTCATTATCCTCAAAACTACCCTCACTTGCAACATAATCCCCACCAATATTAGTAGTTCCTTCTTCAACAACAACATTAGGATCAATAGTGACATCATCTTCAACAACACCATTAGGATCGGTAGTGACATTTTCTTCAATAACACCATTAGGATCAATAGTTCCTTCTTCAGCAACACCATTAGGATCAGTAGTGACATCATCTTTAGCAACACCATTAGGATTAGTAGTTTCTTCTTCAGCAACACTATTATGATCAGTAATGACTTCTTCAACAACACCATTAGGATCGATAATGGCTTCCTCAATAACATCTGCACTTTTAAACCCAGTGCATTGTGCATCATCTTCAGCATCTAGTTCAACATCTAGTTCAGCATCTAGTTCATTATCATTAATAATCTCAGGAATCTCCACACTATGCTCCACATACACATCTATTACATCATAGCCTACAACATCTTTTGAAAATTGCAGTACATCCTGATCATTATTCAAGGGTCTAAGACCACTAGAAAAGCTATATGCAGGGTTCCAATACCACAAGCACTTTATATTTACATAACCATCACTCTTAATCATATCCTCTAACTCCATGTAAAATATATAATCAACATCCCAACTCCAGTTCATCTCAGTAACTTCCCCATTTACATACCACTTTACAGGTGTCTCAACTAATTTACCCCTATGATGTATTCTCAATCTAATCTTATTACTCATAGCAGGCCTGAAATTTTTTTGACAAAAATTGAATCAAACAAGCATAAAGTAACACCAGGGACCACAAGGACCACAACAATACTTTAGCAATACTAAACTAAGGGGACCACAAGGACAATAATACATACCTTACACAATATTTGACACTCTCCTTTTGACTTCTAGAGTTCTTCATCTTCGTAACAAAGTGCACGAATTTTACGGTGTATATAAAACACACACAAGAAACGATGGAGATGATTGGGAGATTAGGGGTTGCCAAAAGGGGATTAGAGTTTCAATTTCTGAAGAACGAACAAAGTGCATTGAATAATTTTTATTTCAGTAATTTATCAATTGTTTTTTTAATTTTCAAAATGTTTTTTTAATATTTTCTACATTAAAATATCTAGGTGGAAATTAAAATATTAGAAAATACTGACATGGATCCAAATAGTATCTGCCACATCATTAATGAATTGACTCATAATCAAAATTGGGTAGGGGACCATGCAAATCCAAACGCACTCAAATTTAAGAAAAAAAAAATAGCACGTTTTGTAATAGGGGGATCAATTACTTAAATCGCTCAAACTAAGTGGACCAAAAGCGTATTTAAACCTATAAAAATAAAAGATTTTCAATATAAATATATTTTAAGGTGCACATCCTTACTAATAAATTAAAAAGAAAACATATTACATGCTTATCATTTTGCGATCGAATGAAACATTAAAATCAAATAATAAAGTTATATTTTATTTGTATTATCTATTACTGATCTAGTATTTGTATTATTTATTAATGCTTTGGTTGGGATAGAATTAACAAAAATATATATTGGGCGATAATTTTGGAATAGATTTGTATATATATTAAATACTTTTCGTAAGATTTTATTTGAAATAATTGATAAAAAATTATATTAAATATATGTGTATATTTTATGGGTTGTTGGTGTTCCAGTGATGTTTAAATATTATAATACATGTTTTAACATTTTAATTTTGACAGTCTTTGCTAATAAAATCATTACAATCATAAAGAAATGAAAATTTGATTTAAATGAGAAAAAAATACATGATATCTTATTTTTTAGATAGGTTATTATCTGAAATATTTCCTTTGTTCTTTTTAAATATCATTTTTTTTAATTACCACTTAGAAAGTTCAAGTTAGTATTAACTGCATTTTCTATTAAAATTCCTCTTAAGTAATTATTATATATAGAGAAAAATTAAAATAAATATATTAAATGATTAAAGATATTATAGGTAAAAGGAGCATTATTGTTTGAAAAAGTAACAATAATGATTAGATTTTTGTTATGTATAAAAAGTGAAAAAATAACACTTAAAAAAGAATGAAGAGAGTAATAGACTAACATTATTCTTGAAATTGGTTGTTTTTCATGGTGTACATGATAATGTAATATTGTTTGAATTAAGTGGTGTTTGCCTTAGTGGTATTTATCTAAATGGTGTTTGCAAAGTCGTGATATTTTATATTAAAAATTATGATTTTTTGTCATGTGCATGATGATATATCTTCGTCTTCCTTCATTCTGAACAACTCATACTACTGAAGCAGAAGGTTAACCTTAGCTTCCTAAACTTGTTGATTCCCTTCATATGTAGCACCTTTGGATTTAAAGATAGTCTGAGTAGTAGATTTATCAATGAATTTGATGTACTCAGAATGAGGTAGAGCATCAACCAAGATGCCTCTAACTCTATGATATTTTCTGTAAATATTTTTCTAAGCAGGTGCGAGAGATTTTCTGTCAGACACCATTCCAACTCCATTGATTTGAATATCAATCTCATCTTCCAAAATATCCCATAAATCGTCATCAAGACCTATGATGTGAGTATACATATGCTCTTCCATCATTCAAACTCAATGGAATCTCCACTAAAAGTAGGAGGTCTAGTTGTATAATTATTTTTCTCAGAAGTACTGTAATCATGATTAACAACACTAAGAGGATTGGGAGTACCCCCACTTGAACCAATTCCAGATTCATCCTCCATGAAAGAATATGTAGTTTTCTCAGGATCTTTTCTGCACCATTATTAAGTGTTTAGTACGAACCTTACTTTGATACCAACTGAAGGTGAGAAAAATGCAAGAATGAGGGGTTGAATTATGTTGGATTTTTCTTCTTTAAGCTTTTTCATCTTCTGCTTCTGATAGCTTTCAAACATATTTTGAGCACTTAGTTCAGAGTCTAACTCAGAAAAACATGGATAGCTTCTAAAGGTCCTTATCAAATGCTGAACCAGAATTTGACTTGGAGTATCAAAGTTGACAGAAGCGGAATATTAAGAGCAGAAGCAAGGAAAGTAAAGGCAAAGGCACAATCAATTATCTTAGTTCCTCTCACACCTTGATAGTAGTCCACCCCCTTGTACTGCCAAGGGATTTTCACTATAACCAAACTGATTACAAATGCTCCATCACCAATCAAGAGACTTCCAACGCTCAAGCACACAAGCAAGAGACTTCCTTTGCTCAAACATACAAGTAAAATACTTATTTGCTCAAGCACACAAGCAAGAGACTTTCTTTTCTCAAACATGCAAGTAAGAGACTTCTTTTCTCAAGCACACAAGCAAGAGACTTTCATTTCTCAAACACACAAGTAAGAGACTTCACATGCTCAAGTACTAAAGTAAGAGACGTCTAACTATAAAAAAAAATCTTAAGAGATTTGGGTAACAACTTCACTTGATATACAATCAGAGGTGTAAACAGAATACAACTTAAAAAGATTATAAGACTTAAGAACTTCTAAAATATACACAGTGTTAAGAGGTTCTAAGTCTAGAAATTTTGACAAAGTAGCTTCTATTTGAATGTTAAGTTTCAGAGTCTTGTGATGTTGTGTATTGTTGTGTGTTTCATCTTCAGGTATGCTGCTCCTATATAGAAAAGAGAAAAGAGACGTTGAAGACTTTTATCAAAAGCTTGGTTAAATTTTGTACTTGATTAGACACATCAAGAAAATAACTTTCTGCAAGAGGAATTACCCGTTGAAGCTCAGAAACCCAAGAAGATATTTTCCTTAAGTCTTAATGTGATCAAAAGTTATCTTAGTCTGTTAGAAATGTCTCAATTGAAGAGACTCTACAAAGGTTGACTTTCTTCATACTTCACTATTCAGGGGCTGATCACTTAAGAGTCTACTTCTTGACTTCTGAAGCTTCAGGATCTGGATCACCAGAGGCTGAGTTTCTTCAGAGTTGACTTCTTTAGAGTCTGGATCTTCCATCAGAGCCAGAGTCTTCAGAAGTGATCTTCAGAGCCAGAGTATGGTCTTCAGATACAAAATATTCAAGATTCTCCTTATCTTTTCTTAATCATATAATCATACATATACTTGAACATATGTTAGGATACCCAATTGATCCTTAAATGCATCGCTATCATCAAAATCCAAGGGATATGATATCTACCAATTTTGTTCCAATAAAATTTAGGTCCATGTCTCCAATTCCAATAACATTAGTAGTGTGAACATCTCCCAATAACACTTTCTTATATTCAAAATTCGTGTATGTTTTGAACATATCACGATCGTAACAGACATGACGAGAGGTGTCAGTGTCTATCTATCAACCAAGTAGATTTCCGTGATCATAACAATATGAATTTCTCATCAGTCAGGTTATCATGTGCATTGGATCCAATAACAGGTTTAAGCATGCTCTTACAACTCTTAGCCATATGACCCGATTTTCCATAATTAAAGAAAGTGAAAACCGTAGCATCATTTCTTTGAGGTGGTGGATTCTGCCTAGAAATTGGAGCATTTAGAGCCCTAGATGAGTTCTTAATTCGGCTCACAACATTGCGATTCTAATTCTTAAGTGGTTTGTCGGTTGCCTTCAAAACCAATTTCTTTTTGCTTTTAGAAACAACAAAGAATTCATCTTTCTAATAATGTCGCTAAGATTCTTCTTCAATTCGGAGACGAGTAATCAGACTCTCAATTGAAAATTATTTTGTTTTATGACGAAGCAGTTTTTGTAATCTTTCCAACCATGGGTCATTTTGTCAATGACAACAACAATCTGAAATTGTTCATCTATGGGGCATACCTTCAGTAATCATTTTCTGAGCAATCTTCTGAAGTTTGTGGCATTGAGCTTCCACCAACCTTTTATCTTTCATCTGATACTTCAGGTAACGGCTAACAACATACTTCTTTATTCCAGCTTCTTCAGTATCATATTTCTTTTTTCAGAGCTTCTCAAACCTATTTTGCAGAGTTGTATTTATGATAATAATCATAAAGATCATCAACAAGACCATTTAAAATGTGATTTTTTCAGAGATAATCATTCTCTTGCCATAACATGATTTCTTTCTAGAGTTGTAAATCACTCGCAACAAATTCAGTTTCAACAGTTTTAGCATTTTCATATGAATCCACAAATTTCTTGTTGTTAGTTGGTTCAGTTGATCAGAAAGAGAAATAAGAATGTCCTCAGTCAAAACATTGACAACCTCAAACTTGGGCGGTTTTTCAAAGACAACAGTCGCATAATTACCAATTCTTTGATAGCCATGACTGTTTTAGAAACGTCTTAAAATGGTTTTTTATTTGTTTTAAAAATTATTCGCTAAGAAATTACCGGGTCGAGTTGCAGACTAGGTTGCCCTCTTTAAGACGTTTGCGATATTGTCCAAAGGTATACCGCGTCGCCTACAGGATAAAACTGTTGGTGTAAGCCCTAGAGGCCAATACTTTTGGTACTGTATCGAATTACTTATTAATAATAAAAGGCCTTTTCTTTATTATGTTTGTTTAATAAAGTCCCTAGAATAGCTAGTCCATTTAATGTATCAAGTATGACTTAATCATGAGATCACATTAAACATAAGGGCACTATTCTTAAAGTATCCGTAGTCGAGCTTTATTGTGAAGTGGGATAACATTAAAGCATGAAGATTATTATGTTTATAGACTGATGATCACATCTCATGGATCATGGATAAGGAGTTATCAAGTCTCAAACATAGGTATGAATATTAAGAGTAATATTTATACTGGATTGAACCGCTATGAGAATACTATATAGAATGTTATGCAAAGTGTCATAAGTTATTCTCATGGTGATAATGGTGTATACCACTCTTCGACCTGAAACCACTATGGACCCTAGATGTAGAGTCGAGTGCTTTATTGTTGGTCCAACATTGTTCGTAACTGGATAACCATAAAGACAGTTGATGGGTACTCCACAAAGCATGCTAAGGGACATGATTGACCTAGATGGAATTTGCCCATCTTGCGTAACAGGATAAATGTCTATAGGCCCAATATTGAACTGGACAAGGATGACACGGTCTATGCCTTGTGTTCAATATAGACATAAGGGCAAAAGGGTAATTATACACATAATTATTATCACAGAAGGATTTGTCAGATCACATGACAATTTCGTGACTTGGGTAGCACTGATGTGTTGCTAGATACCGCTCACTGTTTATTATGTTAAATGCGTGATTTAATATAATTGCCAACGTCGCGAAAACCTACAGGGTCACACACAAAGGACGGATTGATGAGAGATAGAGTAACTAAGGAACACCGTAAGGTACGGTGCACTTAAATGGTAAGGTACCACACACTTAAGTAATTTTGAGCATATTGTAAGATATGGGACAAAATACACTTAAGTGGGCTTTTTAGCTTGAAGCCCACACAAGTGGTTCTATAAATAGAACCCTTGGGTAGAAGCATTGTCACTCTTGCATTTCGTTTCTCTCTCTCTCACTCAAAGCCTTCATTCGTAGCAGCTAGCACTGAGATTGAAGGAATCCGTTCGTGTGGACTGAGTAGAGGCGTTGTCATCGTTCAACGTTCGTGATCGCCACAAGTGGTAACGATTCTATCACTGATCATGCCCATTCGTAAGGATCATTAAAGGAGAAATTTTTAAATTCCACTGCGTTTTGGATCGCCATTCTCCTTCAGTGGTATCAGAGCCACTTACGAAACCATGAATCTGATAACTGTTTATTTTCTGTATTAATACGATTAAAGACAGAATGAATCAAAGATTAAATTGAGATTGATCAAGTTATATATATGATATAAGTAATCCTGATGCAAAATACATTATATATGATATAGTGTTCCTGTTTCATTCATTCAAACACTTAATGGTTGTTTTCCTTTGAGCGATCAATGGTCGTTTGCTTCTTGATCTGACAATAGTATGGTGAAGCAATGATGTGTTGATCAATCATACTAAATCAACAATCGAGATGTGTTTGACGGTCTGAAATTGGTGCATTAGGGTTAGTGACGGCACAAGGGTTGTGTTGTCAGAGAGTTATGCGATTGGGGTTGTGACTGCACAAGAGTTGTGCTTTCTAAACACTTTTTCGAACAGTGTTAACCGGTTAACGCATATGGTTAACCGGTTAACGCGAAACGGAATACAACTTTCTAACAGTTTTTCAACAGTGTTAACCGGTTAACGTATTTGGTTAACCGGTTAACGCAGAACAAAATACAAATTATGAACAGATTTTCAAACAGTGTTAACCAGTTAACGTATATGGTTAACCGGTTAACGCAAGGCAAAATTCACCCGTTCGGCTAACTCTGCGTAATATGATCGGTCATTGAGATTTAATTTGGTTGATTAAAAGAATTAAAATTGATAATAATAATAATGTGTTTGTTATTGTCTTGTGGTGATCGGTTATGGCCTTAGTTTTCCTTTATTTTTGTTTTGGGTTTTAAAATACGACCTGCGTGTCGTGCCTCTCTTTTAATCTCTCAATGTAACTTCTTTTCTCATCTCACTCCCTCGTATGTAAAACGAGTTTCTTTATGTAATGTAATGTTATGAAGAAAGCAAAGAAGTCAGTGCCGAAGGAGGAAAACCTTGAAGATCTTGCTTGGAGAAGCTTAGATCGTTATTAGGTTAGCTTAGGTTCTCTCTTTGGCTTGGGAGAACAATTGCGCTAGGGGCCATAACTGTTTCATTGTATATGTATGTTGATGCATGTGTATGTATGTTGATGCATGTGAGAGACGATTTATATGATAAATAAGCCGATGAGATCAGAATAATTGCAAATTCCCTCAAATTAAATATCAAGTTTATGGTTTCCAAGTTTTAACACTCATCAAGACTAGTATCGGATAATGTAGGTTTCGCCTACGCGAGGTGCATGTTCTATATTAGTAAGGTGCGATGGGATAATTGTAATATCCAATTGTTAAAACAATGGGTCAAACTTAACTAAACAAATTATAATAAGATTATATATGTTTAGAAGCAAGAGATGGAAATGATCCATGTGATGGATTGGAATAACGAGTTATTCACCAAACTAAAATATTCGAGAGTTGTATTAGACACAATTGGAAGGAGTTCCTACCTAAATAACCTAGTTTTGTGTAATCCGCCTACGTGGACTTAAAACAAAGTGAAATATGGATCTCGACCCACTAGAAAATCTTCCAACGGGATTTTCCAAATCAAATGATGAGGGTCATTTGTTTTGAGTAAAATAGTGGGAGCATATTTAATTAAAGGCCTAATTAAATATGTCAATGATACTTATATTTTCATTAATTCTTATGTATATTACCATGACAACAAACACCTCTAACAACATCTTGCGATCAATCCTTGATAAATAAAAATTGTCTGGGATAAATTTTCTGGATTGGCACCGAAACCTGAGGATTGTCCTCAAACATGATAAAAAGCTGTATGTCTTGGAGAAACCTGTTCCTGAAGAGGAACCTCCTAGTTTTGCACCTAAGGCAAAAAGAGATGCTTATAAGAAGCATGTTGATGATGCCAATGAAACTGCTTGTCTCATGCTAGCTACCATGAACTCAGAATTGCAAAAGCAACATGAGAACATGGCAGCGTTCGATATGATCGAACACCTGAAGATGCTATATCAAGAGCAAGTAAGGCATGAGAGGTTTAAAGTTTCAAAAGCCCTTTTTCAAGGCAAGTTAGCTGAGGGAGCCCCTGTAGGTCCCCATGTGCTCAAGATGATTGGGTATGTGGAAAACCTTGAGAGATTGGGTTTTTCCCTCGGAAAGGAACTTGCGACTGATTTGATCTTGCAATCGTTGCCAGATAGATTCAGTCAATTTATCCTAAATTTCAATTTGAATGATATGGACAAATCTCTTCCTGAACTGCTCGCCATGTTAAGAACTGCTGAGCAAAATCTGAAGTCAAAAGGGAAGTCCATTATGATGATCGCAAATGGAAAGAGACAGAACAAAAGGCCCACCAAGCAGGATGATAAAGGGAAAGGCAAGGAAGTTGCCAAACCCAAACCCACCGTTGCTGCTTTAAAGCTTAGTGGAGGCATAACAAAAGAAGGCACCTACTTCCATTGCGGTAAGACCGGAAACTGGAAGAGAAACTGCCCAAAGTACCTGGAAGATAAGAAGAATGGAGTAGAGACTTCAACTTCAGGTATTTTTGTTATTGAAATTAATTTATCTACTTCTGCATCATGGGTATTAGATACTGGATGCGGTTCTCACATTTGTACCAATGTGCAGGGACTAAAAAGGAGTAGAGATTTGGCAAAAGGTGAAATCGACCTACGAGTTGGCAATGGAGCAAAGGTTGCTGCTTTAGCCGTAGGAACTTATGTATTGACTTTACCTAGTGGTTTAATAATTCAGTTAGAGAACTTTTATTATGTACCTGCAATTAGCAGGAATATTATTTCCATTTCTTGTTTGGACAAGTGTCGTTTTTCATTTATAATAAAGAACAATTGTTGCTCAATTTATTTGAATGATATATTCTATACTACTGCATAAATGAACAATGGACTATATGTCCTTGATCTTGAGATGCCTATTTATAACATTAATACTAAAAGGATGAAACCTAATGAGTTAAATCCAACTTACCTTTGACATTGTCGATTAGGCCACATAAATGAGAAACGCATTTCCAAACTCCATAAAGATGGACTGTTGGACTCTTTTGATTATGAATTATATGTGACATGCAGATCTTGTTTAATTGGAAAGATGACCAAGTCTCCATTCACAGGAAAATGTGAAAGAGCTAATGATCTTTTGGCCCTCATACATACTGATGTATGTGGACCACTGAACATACCAGCTAGAGGAGGTTTTCAGTACTTCATCACATTCACTGATGATTTCAGTAGATATGGTTATGTGTATTTAATGAAACACAAATCAGAATCCTTTGAAAAGTTCAAGGAATTCAAGAATAAAGTACAAAACCAACTAGGTAAGAATATTAAAACTCTTCGATCAGATCGAGGTGGTCAGTATTTAAGCCTAGAGTTTGATGACCATCTGAAAGAGTGTGGGATCTTATCCCAACTCACTCCTCCTGGAACACCCCAATGGAATGGTGTATCTGAGAGAAGAAATCGAACCCTGTTAGACATGGTCCGATCCATGATGAGTCACGCCGATCTTCCAAACTCCTTTTGGGGACATGCACTATTGACAACAGCTTACACACTTAATCGTGTTTCATCAAAAAAGGTTGAAAAGACACCATATGAGATATGGAGTGGTAAGAAACCACATATGTCTTACATGAAGATTTGGGGTTGCGAAGTTTATGTGAAACGAAAAAATTCAACTAAGCTTGAGCCCAAATCTGACAGATGCTTATTTGTGGGGTATCCTAAAGAAACAAGAGGGTATTACTTCTACAATCCTTCAGAGGGCAAAGTGTTTGTCGCTCGAACTGAAGTTTTCCTAGAAAAGGATTTTATTTCCAAAGGAATCAGTGGGAGGAAAGTAGAGGTTGAAGAGATTCAAGAATCACAAAGCATCGATACACCTATGGAGGAATTAGAGCAGGAAACACGAACAAGTAGATTCAAGTATATTATATTTTAATTTAATTAGGATAACACTGTTATGAAACAGAATTTAACTTTCTGTCTGTACAGAATTTTGCCACCAGCGGGGTTCGAACCCAGGACTCCCTGAATCTGTACATGCCTTACCACTAGGCTAGAGAGGTTGTTGTTGAATACTTATGCAATGAATAAATATTAATCTAAATCTCGATTAAGATAGACTAATGAATTAATTTAGCATTATAGTTCCGTTTTGGATGCGGACGGATGCATTAGTAAGATAATGAAAAAGGCTATTATTATGATATCATGTTATAGTGTATTATGCGTCTTACAAAGTCTATGAATTTTATTTTGATGGTTGTTAAACACGGTTGATATGTGTGATTGTGAAATAACATGACTAAAGATAATGTAAAGGATTATTATTATTGTTCCATGTTATAAAATATTATGTGATTTATAAAGGCCATGAATTTTATCATGATGAAAATAAAATATTGTGTGAATGTGTATGTATACCATTATTGGATTGTGAATGATTTATGGTTATGGATGTGTATGTGTAATCGTAATTGATGTGTTGTGATGAATGTATATATGTACCAATCGTGAGTCATGGTGATATGTGGTATGTTAAGATGATATAGATCTTAATTGCATATGTGTTGGTATGTGTGCATTCATTCATAGTATGGTCGACTTCATTGTGGAAGTAGTGAAACGGTGGGTTCACATGAGCAGACGTTGATTCTTGAATTGGAATCAGGCGTAGTCGACTTCATTGTGGAAGTAGTGAAACTGTGGGTTCACATGAGCAGACGTTGATTCTTGAATTGGAATCAGGCGTAGTTGACTTCCTTGTGGAAGTAGTGAAACTGTGGGTTCACATGAGCAGACGTTGATTCTTGAATTGGAATCAGGCGTAGTATTAAGCGGTGATCCTTCATTGGAAACAGACGTAGGCTTTAGTCTTGTCCGGATCTGAAGCGTGGCTTGGATTCTAAATATTGGATCGGAAAGTGGTGAAACTTTGAGTTCACATTATGGTACCACATGCATGGAGTCACATTGTCTTGCACGGAGTCACATTGTCTTGCCTTGAGTCGTTTATGGTTATGTGATCATTGAATGCATGTATTGATGTGGGTGTGATATGTGAAATGATTGTTGTTTAATATTATTGACGTGATTATACTAAGTGTGATGAATTCTTAAATTGTCTTTTAATTCATTGTGCCTTATTATGCTATTTCATAATGATTTGGAATTCTCACCCTTTCTGTTTGAATGTTACCTTTACATGGGTATCGTGCAGATACTACAGAGTAGTATTGTTGGAATAGGTGGACGGTAGCTCGCTCAAGATTAGCTGGAGAGTTTCCGTATTTAGTTTGAAATTTGGTAATGAGTCAATGCTCTGGTCATGTAACACTGGGTAGATTAGCGATATTGAACTCGTATGCTTTATGTCATTAATTGTTTTATTTTATTTGATCATGGTATGGGACATGGATCATCTTATGAAATACATGAGTATTCTTTATTTTCCGCTGCGAACGCATATTGCTTGAATATTCATGATGATTGGAATGTGTTACTTTAATTGGCCAGGTGTATTGTTGGTTTTTGAAAAGTTTTAAGTTTCGAAAACGTCGATGTGATGCCCTTTTCTTTATATGCGTGCTTATTTACTCTGATTATATGCTAATAATTTGGGGTAGAAAAAAGGGGTGTTACAGACACAACCTGAAGGATTTGACATAGCAGAAGAAGCCCAAAAGATATGTAAGTTACAAAGGTCAATCTATGGATTGAAGCAAGCTTCCAGAAGCTGGAATCTTCGTTTTGATGAAACAGTAAAACAATATGGATTCATCAAGAACGAAGATGAGCCTTGTGTCTACAAGAAGGTTAGTGGGAGCATGATCATTTTCCTGGTATTATATGTAGATGACATATTACTCATTGGAAACGATGTCCCTACCCTGCAACAAGTAAAGTCTTGGTTGGGGAATTGCTTTTCTATGAAGGACCTAGGTGAAGCAGCCTATATATTAGGAATCAGAATCTATAGAGATAGATCACAAAAATTGCTTGGCCTAAGTCAGAGTACGTACATAGACAAAGTGCTGAGACGCTTTAACATGCATGATTCCAAGAAAGGATTCATACCTATGCAACATGGCTTGTGTCTATCAAAAACACAACCCCCTTCAAGTAAGGAAGAAAGGGATCGCATGAATAAGATTCCATATGCATCTGCAATAAGATCTATCATTTATGCCATGTTATGTACTCGACCAGATGTCTCGTATGCTTTAAGTGCAACGAGTAGGTACCAATCTGATCCTGGTGATGCCCATTGGGTAGCTGTCAAGAATATCCTTAAGTACTTGAGAAGGACTAAGGACTCATTCTTGATATATGGAGGTCAGGAAGAGTTTGCTATAATTGGATACACTGATGCCAGCTTCCAGACAGATAAGGATGACTTTAGATCGCAATCTGGTTATGTGTTTTGCTTAAACGGTGGCGCTGTGAGTTGGAAAAGTTCAAAGTAAGATACAGTTGCTGATTCTACAACCGAGGCCGAGTATATTGCTGCCTCAAGTGCAGCAAAGGAAGCTGTTTGGATCAAAAAGTTCATTAGTGAACTTGACATAGTTCATAGCATTGTGGATCCCATTGGTCTCTTTTGTGATAATAATGGTGCTATCGCACAAGCTAAGGAGCCTAGATCTCACCAACGATCCAAACACATACTTAGGCGTTATCACCTCGTTCGAGAGATAATAGATAAAGGAGATGTGAAAATATGTAGAGTACCTACACTTGATAATATTGCTGACCCACTGATAAAGCCTCTTGCGCAGCAGAAGCATGATGGTCATACTAGATCTATGGGCATGAGGGGTATGCCTGATTGGCTCTAGTGCTAGTGGGAGATTGTTGGTGTAAGCCCTAGAGGCCAATACTTTTGGTACTTTTATCAAATTATTTATTAATAATAAAAGGCTTTTTCTTTATTATGTTTGCTTAATAAAGTCCCTAGAATAGCTAGTCCGTTTAATATATCAAGTATGACTTAATCATGAGATCACATTAAACATAAGGGAACTACTCTTAAAGTCTCCGTAGTCGAGCTTTATTGTGAAGTGGGATAGTATTAAAGCATGAAGACTATTATGTTTATAGACTGATGATCACATCTCATGGATCATGGATAAGGAGTTATCAAGTCTCAAACATATATATGAATTTTAAGAGTAATATTTATACTGTATTGACCCGCTATGAGAATACTATATAGAATGTTATGCAAAGTGTCATAAGTTATTCTCATGGTGATAATGGTGTATACCACTCTTCGACCTGAAACCACTATGGACCCTAGATGTAGAGTCGAGTGCTTTATTGCTGATCCAACATTGTCCGTAAATGGATAACCATAAAGACAGTTGATGGGTACTCCACAAAGCATGCTAAAGGACGTGAGTGACCTAGATGGAATTTGCCCATCCTGCGTAACAGGATAAATGTCTATGGGCCCAATATTGAACTGGACAAGGACGACACGGTCTATGCCTTGTGTTCAATATAGACATAAGGGCAAAAGGGTAATTATACACATAATTATTATCACAGAAGGATTTGTCAGATCACATGATAATTTCGTGACTTGGATAGCAGTGATGTGTTGCTAGATACCGCTCACTGTTTATTATGTTAAATGCGTGATTTAATATAATTGCCAACGTCGCGAAAACCTACAGGGTCACACACAAAGGACGGATTGATGAGAGATAGAGTAACTAAGGAACACCGTAAGGTACGGTGCACTTAAATGATAAGGTACCACACGCTTAAGTAATTTTGAGCATATTGTAAGATATGGGCCAAAATACACTTAAGTGAGCTTTTTAGCTTGAAGCCCACACAAGTGGTTCTATAAATAGAACCCTTGGGTAGAAGCATCGTCACTCTTGCATTTTGTTTCTCTCTCTCTCTCACTCAAAGCCTTCATTCGTAGCAGCTAGCACTGAGATTGAAGGAATCCGTTCGTGTGGACTGAGTAGAGGCGTTGTCATCGTTCAACGTTCGTGATCGCCACAAGAGGTAACGATTCTATCACTGATCATGCCCATTCGTAAGGATCATTCAAGGAGAAATTTTTAAATTCCGCTGCGTTTTGGATCGCCATTCTCCTTCGAAAACAACTTAGTTCTACAATACAATTACTACTTGTATGGTAGGTAATCGGTCTAACCCCCAAATCAACCTTGATCTTGGAGGAAAAACCCTAACCGGTTTTATCAATGAAACCCCCAAAGAATACTCAATTCCATTTGATTATAACAATCCTAAATTGGACCTTATCAATCTAATATAGATGACACTCAACAAAAATGATTATGTGTAATTATTGAATGTATGAAGAGAAAAAGGTTCAAGATAATGAGAAAACTCTTTGTATGTTCTTGGTTTAAAAAATGTTGAGAAATAATGCATGAATACATATTTATATGTATGTGTGTGTAGAAAAATAACAGACAAAACAAATTTTTAGCCAAAAATTACATGTTTTGTAAAATAGAACTGAATGTATTGAATCCAAATAAGTATGAGTCAATACATTAAGCCTGAGAGTCGATACATAGACTCAAGTAATCAATACATTGAAGGCAAGAACATTTGTTTACAAAATTCTTCAGTAGTAGTCGATTCCAAACACGGGAGAGTCGACACATAAGCACTATGTATCGACGACCCAAACAACCTATGTATTGATACAATGAGGGCAAGATTATTATTTTGAAAAATCTTTTAGTTGGAGTCGATTCCAAACACGAATAAGTCGACTCATTCACATTTTGTATTGACCCATACCTCCCATGTATCGATATGTTTAAGGCAGAACTCTATTTTCAAAACTCATTCAGTATGTATCGACCCATATCCTTGCTGTATCGACCCATAGATCTATTTTTCATGAAAAATCATAATTTTAACTTGCAATGACCTATCAAACCTGATTTTAAGAGTCCTATTATGATAATGCACATCTAGACATAGACAACAAGATCTAATGCAAACAAATACTAAGTGACCTAGTTTTAACATCATTAAAAACATATCTAAGAGGGTAGTGCACTCACAATGTTATCTCTAGTTGTGATACGATTCTGAAGAAGTTGCCAAGAAAAAATTATAACTTTAGAAGGGGCCCAACTACACCAAATAAACTGAAGGACTAACTCAACGGGAGAGACCTGTTGATCTGGGGTGAACTGATTGGATAAAAGGCAAGAGTAGACAGAAGATACAGAATAAACATCATCACTCGACTCGCGCCACCTCCAAACATCACTCAGACGAATGTGTAAATCTTCCAATCACCGACTAAAGGTCGCTAAAAATGCAAACTCATAATCAAAGAGAAAATGTCTCCGCCACGTGAGGTCCCACATCCAGTTCTCTCCCTCCCATCTACTCACCTCTCCTACGAGACTAGAGATTTGGTCGAAAATAGAAAACATTCTAGGAAATCTAAGACGAAGGGGAGTATTCCCAATCCAAATATCCTCTCAGAAGGAGGTAAAAAAACTAGAACCAACTTTCACGGAGAGACCATCCCTAAACTAGTCAGAAATCTCATAAGCTTTATCTCCAAGAAGGAAAATCTCTCTACACCAAGACGAGGTCGATCAAAAACTACCAACTCTCCCGCCTAAAATGGAAAATACATTCGTTGCCCCATATTTCACCGATGTACACAATTGACTAATACCTTTACAAAGCCTATTTATTCTACATCATTCTTTTACAATTTGTCCAAGTTAGATCTACTTGTTATTGTTATTCATAGTCCAATTTAATGGGAGATGTTAAAGTCAAATTGACCCCTTTCTTGCGGAAAAAAAAGTTTATTACTTAACCTTTGTAATAATGGGTTAATGATTAGGTTTCTTGGTTAACAAATTAGTTGGGTTTTCTATTTTTAGCATACAATTAGTTGATTAGTTATCGTCAGTTATCCATCGGTCTTGTCCATCTATATAGAGAAAGCTCTCTATTGTAATTTGTAACTCTCATTGTTTGTTCCATATATTCAATGAATACGAGCTTTCTTTAAAGCCAAATTACCAAGATTAACATGGATTGGAGTTGATAAAACTTCGAGAATTTCAGCAACGATTCGTACTTCTTCTAAGGTTCTCCTACTAAATTTTCAGCTTTCCAAAGTTCTCCTACATACAGTTTTCAAAGCGCATGAATCGATTCAATTTAGGCAGGAGTATGAAATGCGTAAAATGAAACTGGGTAAGTGACTTTGATGATGGATCTTTTGCATGATATTTTATGCGGAATCTTAACTTGGACATTGTTTCTAATCTAATTATGAATATTTTAGGATCAAGGTTTGGATGTGATTGCAGGAGGATTGGATACTTTGAAAAACATGGCACATGATATGAACGAGGTCAGATTCCTTAATGTGTTTGTCTTTCAATGTATAAAACATATATACACACAATCATACATTTCTATGCATGTTGCCACTTCAATTATTGAAAAAAAATAAAAAGATAACAAAGAATACTAAGATTACCATTAATAAATTTTCAATGTATAAAACATGTATATACAATCAACAAGTCAGTTCCATTATGGTGGAACTTTATTCTTCAAACTGTATCTCACATACATATATATACCTATACAAAGAACTCGAATAATACCCTCTTTTTTCTGCTATATTCAACAGCTACTAGTACTACTACTATGTCCTATAAAGAATAATCACAAGCTCAATACATTCTTCCTTATTTACATACAGAATACACTTTCCATCTATATACACACAAATAACCTTGTAGTACAATACATATACACTTAAGTTACTTATGTATATCCATTGAAGGCTAAGCTATTAACCTCTTGAGGTTGTATGATTGAACTCCACTGATCTAAGTTGTAGAAATTGTACCCTTTGCTTAAATCTTTTTCAACTTCTCTGCTTAGGTTTTGATTGAGGACAGCATAAAAGTCCGTCTCGCTATTATTTTCGACGGCTTTTCTCTTCAGAGGATTATTGAACAATCCCTCAGTTGCAGATGATAAGAACTGTGCTCCTATTATGTCTAAGTTGTTTTCTTCATAAAATGAAGCATGTGGTTTTACATTGGTTGATGACATACCAATGGTATTGGGAAGAACACTCTTAGAAGCTAGAATGTAAGGTAACATTGGATATTCATTCTGCACATAGCTTTTGACTGATTCAGGATTAGAATTCTCATTCATTTGCTGAAATTGACTTGTTGATTCATAATAACTATGTTCATTTGAATCTTCCAAATTCCTTCTCGGGCTTCCGGTTTTTTGTCGAACTCGGCATAACACCCACTCATCCAGCTGAAGCCAACGCCGAAAACAAACAAGTAATTAAATATTTTCAAATATAGCACTAAAACTTCATATTAAAGGCATATCTGGTGTCATTACATGTCGGTGTTGAACACCGACACATGTAGTTACATTTATGTTTTCAAATTTTTATCAGTATCGTGTTAGCGTAGTGTACTTAGTGTCAATGTTTGGGTGTATCAGTGTTTCATAGATTTTAAAAGATGAAAAAATCGAACTAATGGAATTGACCTACTCGCATAGAACCGCTAAGCTTGGAATTTGAGATCATTGAATCATGCAACCTATATTCATGCATGATCCACTCAGTTTTAGATCCTTTAGGTGGACGTCCTTTATAGAACACAAGAGCTTTCTTCACGCCAATGCTTTTCAAACCACATGAAGTAAGAATAGGTTTATCAGTCCCAGTAGCTTTCCAATAACCTTCACCAGCTGCTCTATTAGGCCTCAATCCTTTGGGATATTTTCTCTCCCTTGGAGTAAAGAAATACCACTCTTCCTCTCCAAACAAAGCCTTACCTGTTAATAAACATTCCATCAAAAAATAAGAATGAAAAGAAAACTAAAAAACTAGTGAAGTGGTTAAGGACAAACTTGGAAGCTCCCATGGATTGTACTTGTAAAGATCTATTTCTGCTATGAATGAAGCAGGAAGAGGAGATGAAGTCACTTTGTTTCTTAGATAGTGAACTACAAGCTCTTCATCAGAAGGGTGGAACCTAAATCCTGGAGGGAGTTGAATTTCTGAGTGAGGATTTTTGTCCATGAAGATGGAGAGATACACAATATGGACGTAGGAAACTAGGAAATTTCTCTCTCAGTTACCGATATTATCGACCAAAACGGTTTGGTTGTAAGGTTGAAATCACTGTGCATGGTTTATAAATATATATATGTGATGTTTGATCATGCAGATAAGGACAATTATCTTATAATATAATACTAGGTAGGTGTGTGTGAAAGGAAAATAACCCTTTTGTCTCATATTATGGAGTTATTATATGACAACATTTTTCAAATTCAGACAAAAGATTGAGTCCTATGGTGTCCAAGATCACGTTATACATTATAGAATACAGCTTGTTTTGAAAGTTGAAGGACCATGTTTGTGAGTTAAATGCATTAGAATATCATATATTTCTAAATCAAATTGTTTATCTGCCTTAAGTTGCAGGCAATTTATTTTCATTTCAAAATTAAAATAGTTGCCTTTGGTTTCATTAAACTCTTAATTTTAAACTCTTGCATGGTTACATTGTGGTTCCAAGATGTACTTTTTCTAATTAAAACCAACTTTACTAGTTATAATTGTACAAAATTAAGATATTAATATTCATGAAAGTAGTTATACACTTATCTTCTGCGCAGTTCAGATGATCCAAGACCCATACTAAAAGAGCGAATCAATCATCCTTCAATCTTATCACATAGCTGTAGTGAACCGTATTACATGTGAACGATTTCAACTGCTCCTAATATATAAGGATAAAAATCTATATTTTAAAGATTAAAATTGATTCTCATTCTTACATTATTTCTGATTTTTTCTCAGGCTTGATATTGGAGAGTGTTAATCTTGTAATCAGACACCTTTCTACTTTATTGGAAATACAATAAGACATATCTTCGAAATCATGTGAAATAGATATTTGTTAAGATATTTTTCAAATTAACTTAAAAAAAACTTAATATTTCGAAGTGATTTGCTAAAGAAATTGGATTATAAAATGTTATTGTTTGTGATTATCTTTCAAATTCCCAAATTAAAAAAATGGTCATCAAAAGCGTTATTTACTTTGTTTGAAAATTTAGAATGGAGAGAGAAAGTTTTCAAAAACGAATTTTAAAAAAAATATCTAATATATTTTGAAAGAATAATTTTGTATAAAATAATAAAAAAATATTTATCATTATTATATTTTAATTTTACAAATACTATAACAATATTAAATATATTTAAAAAATTAGTGCATGTCTTCCAAAAACAATAGTTTTTCAAATTAGTGGATTTTTGATGTTATTAATAAAGACAAACCCTCCAAAACACTGCCTATCAAAATCCTTCCATTTATTTCACTATTCTTTTTTTAAATTCTTTCCTCCCTTTCTTTCCAAATTCTTAAACGATCTCTTTGATAATTATCAATTTATTTTAAATAATAGATAAGCAAATCCAGCTCTAAAGTAAACTAAACCCATAAGAATACAACGATTAGTGAGGAACTAATTCAGCTGTGTTTATGTCTCAAACAACATAATTACTAATGTAGTTTTTTATTATGCAATATTAAAGATTATCGAATTCAAGTTGTGTTTCAATACCATGTTTCATATTACAATTTTATCTTTGAAACAAATCACGACAAAGTCACATCATATAATAATAATAGAAGCACCTGGTTTCAGAAAAAAGATGTGCAAGGATATGGTTCTATAGATTATAATTGTTCCGTCCTTTGCATAAAACTCCAAGAAGTGGAACATGAGTGAAAGATGAATAAGCATAATAAGACCAACTTGATTCTCTAATTTGGCTTCTTCTTCTTGGAATAAGTATTTATTATTATTATTATTATTATTATTATTATTATTATTATTATTATTATTATTATTATTATTATTATTATTATTATTATTATTATTATTAACAAGGAAATTATGAACGAGCCCGGTACACGTACGTGTGTGAAATGGGAATTGAAATATATGTTTGATATCAAGAAGTCATTATTGAAAGGATTTGAATTTTGCTACCATAAAATTACAAATAAATGTTTATACCGAGGCTTCCATTTGTTGTGTGCATAACGAAAAGGCATCGAAATCTACACCAAGTTTTGAACATTTTAGGTAACAAACAAAATATATATACTTCGAGTACTACTCCATATATAAACAAAATAAAAATTAATAGGTATTTGAAATTTTTGAAATTTTTACTAAAATAATTCAGATTTAAAAAAAAATTCAAAATAATCCTGATTTCAAATTTTTTTTCAATCTATTTCACTTTTAGGAGGAGACACAAATCCAATTGTCGTCTCCTCTTAAACTTAGAGAGGAGGCACGAATTGGATTGGTTAGGGCACATGATGCAGCCAATTCAATTGGCGCCCATGTGTATAGGTTAAATGGAGGCGTCAATTGGATTGACACCTCAGTGTGCTTTATAATTTTTTTATTTAAAAAAAGTCTACATGATGCATACTTTCGAAATCGGACAAATTCATATTAATATAAATTCCCGTTTACACAAAAAAGACTAATGTTGATGACCGGGATCACATAACCGACCTCCGGTCCCACATCCCCTAACTACCCGAACTCGTGGCCCTAACCCACGTTGATGATTCACCACAGGTGTTTGAGCATCTGAGGGCCTAGAAACATCACTACCAACTGCAGGAGATTCCCTGTTGAGATAGTTAGACAAATCAGCGTAGTCTTGTGTATGCATAGAAGGTGTACCACCATAGTTGAGTTCTGTAAGACCCCAATTTTGACTCTAAGATCCCTAATGCAAATTCATCATAAGCATTAGCATTGGGATCATACCTTGGCATCCTTCTTACCCCTCTTGCATTGGGTTTGTTTTGGGAGAGATCACCAAACACTTTGTGATTATATCATACTTGTATTTTATCATTTCACTAACCAAAATACCAAAAATATGTCTTTGCATCTGTCTAACTCTTTTGTAGGAAGGGCATGATTCCATTGATTCATCAAGTTCACATCTAGGGTTTGAGACCCTCATGAACAAAGAGCACAACCAAGAATTGATTCAAGAATGGTTATGAACATCATATATGAGTCCCAATATTCTCTACATGTTATATTGATCAAGTTTTCTTCAAGAGTTTGAGGGTGATTTGCCTTGGAAACCCTAGTTTGACTGGGTATCTTGAGTAACTTCTCCAACAAGCTATCTCACCAATTGATCAAATTTCTCAAGGGACACTTCAAATTTCATCATATTATGCATATATGATCTACCATGAGCCAAGAAAGTCAAGAGAATTGGAAATTAGCAAGTTGGTCGAAGGTGGTTGGCCAAATGGATTAATCTGATCAAGACTGGGTCTCCCTAGACCCTATCTCCTACAATTTTCACCATATGAAAATGATTCAAAGATAACACTTACTCTAAACGACATTCCAAATAACTTTCATGTTAAGACCTAGAGCTAGTTTTTCTTGGAAAATCATTTTCTATGTTGAAACATTATAGGTCATTTTGTCTAAACCCTAATTTGAAAGTCAACTTCCCAAGGCCATAACTTGCTCATTTTTTATGAGATGAAAGATTTCCAAGTTTCAAAATCAAATTCAATGTGTCTACTTCAACTTTGATGTTTGGAGTGGAAACTAATTCAAATTTTTTGAGCATGTGATATGAGGTTACATTATAGGTCACCTTTGACCTATACCATTAATCAAGTGATTTTTCCAAACTTCAAAAATGCATAACTCTATAATTTCAAATCCAAATGACATTAAATTTGTAACCATTTTGAAGGTCTTTGAGAGAGCCACAACTTTTATGAAGACACTTTTCTCATTTGAAGCTCATATAAAAATTTAAGCAATGTGGAATATTGAGACATATGACTTGACACTTAGAAAAAATTTGATATGTCAAAAATTTCCAAACTTCCACCTCAAATTTCTCTAAGTTCCAAGCTCCAAATTAAAAAGTGTTGAACATGAAAGTTGTTCCTCTTGATCTCACCTTTCCAAAGAGCTCAAATTCATCCATTTTGGACAAGGAATGCATAGGCTGCGCATGGCATAAACAGGGTAACATCACTTGGCAAAGATCAAACTTCAAATTCAAATGTACACTTGCCTTGCAATCCAAGCTGAATTCAGACTATCTAACATTTATTTGTGGACTTACGATAATGATTTTATGGGCCTATGCACGCCCATGCACCCATGCATCATCCATGACCAAATTTGGAAAGTGATTTCAAGTGTACAAATATCAAAGATTTCAGCTATAAATAGAGCCTCAATTGCTCATAATTTCATAGACATTCGCGCCAGCTTTGATCCCCCATCTCAAACCCTCACTTTGCAAGGATAAACCTGAAAAATTCTTTTGAATTTGAGGTTGAATTTTCGCTGTTTTGAAATTCAAATCTCCAGGAATCCACAACCTTTTAATCATCCAATCCTTCTTCTACAAGCAAGTGGAGTGAGATCAAGCACAAGCAAGATCAAGATCAGTTGAATCCAGACCTCCATTAAAGGTATTTTTCAGAAATTTTAAACTCTTCGATTCTCTTAAATTCTTGCTCAATTCTATTGATTCTTTGGTTGTGTGAAGTCCTACCAATGTAGGCAAGAAGATTGAGTTGCTTTGAGGCCAAATCGAAGCAACTCAGTTCATGTACCTCAAATTTTAACTCCATGTATCTCTCAATATACTTGGAGTTAGAGTGAATTGAGGCCAGATTCGAGCTCAATGCCATTTTTACTTTAAAATCATGTCCATGTCCATGCTACAGCTCCGGCCATGCGATGGCATGTCTCACAGCCACAGGATTCATGTAATTTGTTTTAATCTCGTGCGCTCTTTTTTATTACCAATGTTGCCACGCGCTGACTAGTGACCATGGTGTATAGCATGTTCCTGGCCACTTGATCTGCCACCTCAATTAATGAGGGAGATCAAGTGGTCCACGTTTTTTCTGATATTCTAAATTTTCATTTTAATTGCATTATTTTCAATAATTCATATTAAATTCAATATTGATCCAAAAAATATGGGACTTTCACCAAAAAAATTTAAACATTGTTATCTTTCATATTCTGAATTAAAATTATTTTGTGGATCATTATTAATATTTTTCATGATTTAATTTATTTTGCATTTATTTTTAATTGTTTAAAAATATTTTTAAATGTCCAAAAATTATGAAAATTTTTCTCCAAGGTCCTTTGACCTTGTTTAACCTATGATAAATCTCATGGCCATTTCTTTGGTGTTTTGATGAGATTTTAAGAATTGGACAAACCATATTTAATTTAAATGCACTATTTTAGTATTTTTAATTTGAATAAATGCCAAATAAAATTGTTGACCAATTGTGATGGCTGGTTTACGTTTAACTCTTGTTGTTGGGTATTGGTCAAGGTTGATTTGACTTTGTCAAATTAATATCATTGAATTTAGGGGATTGAAGGAATGTACATTCCATCTCCCAAAATGAATGAATGATATTAATTTGGTAAAAGTCCTCCTTTGACCAATTTGTGATTTGATCCATTCCCCTCCCACTTCATCTTATTCCCTTTCTTCATTCATTCATTCCATTTGGCCTATGACATCTCAAAGTCCTAATGCTAGTTGATTGAAAAATTGACATGAGTATGGATGAGATTAGGCCACACCTTTTGCATATTCTTTTTGTGTGTGGTATGTTTCATGAGCATAGTTCATTATACTATGTCTCTAACATGCATTAACACTAAAACTCTATTGCCTAACCTCAAATAGTTGTGACTTCTACATAAGTCCAATTACGATTGCTTAACATAACGCTAAAATTATGACATAAAAGGCATAAGCATTCTAGTTAGTGGGATTTTAAGTCTCCCCTCTTTCATGGTATTGTGTGGAAACTTGGCCTTATTTCATTCCTTTGGAAGATGTTTTGGCTCAAGGATTCATGCTTGTGATAAGTGGTTTGAGTGTTCTCCAAAGAATGTCTTAAAATGAAAAGCAAAAAATCAAAACAACACTAACTTCTAACCAATTAACTACTAACTTTTAATTTCAAGTTTTTACTTTAATGAAATTTTCTTTTAGCACTCTATTTCATTTACCATTGTACATATCATTCTAATTGTTTATGTTAATGGAATTTTCACTTTGTCCATTTGGACCATATTGTGTGATATATTTTGTTTGTGTATACTTTGCTTGTTTGTGTGGTCTTTGACCATTAATGTATATAATAATAACAAAAACCCTAAAAAACTTTTGAGTGGACTGTTGGCTTGATCTTGGACAAATGGACTTAGAATCTAGGCAACCTTCCTAAGCTAAAGGACTTGGCCAATGCCAACGTATTGAAGAACCAAGTGCTTGCAATTTGAAATTCATCTGATACATCTTTGAAGACCTCTCTAAGTTTATCTGCAACATGATCATTGTGAAGCTGTTATTTTGAACCTGTGACTTGTGGAATTCATCTGTTACATGGGCTATTTTGGAGGAGATCATGGATTGGATAAGCTTGGATGTGGCCATCTTTATTTGATGTCTTGTTCTTCAAGACAATATAATTATGTATTTGTGTGTTGTTTGATTCTAAAAGTCCAAGGGAATTCTGGGTTTCTATTAACATTCTTGTCTATTGGATTGCTACCCATTTGGTCAGATCTTTTCAACTCTAAACTTTTAATTTTGTACATAGGATAGTCTCTTCATATTCTTCCCATTTATTTAATTTCAAAATCTATCCCTCCATTTTTTTCAAAATCTTCTCTGTGTGAACTACTTTTGTTCTAAACTGTGACCACTTTTGCAAAAAGATAGAAACTTTGGCCTTATGCCATTACATTTTCAAACTTATTTTCTTAAATCAAACTTGTAAATAAACTTAACTATACTTGACTTAAACTTTCAAAAAAAAAAGCCAAAAAGAACTAACTCATTCAAATAATTTTTAGGCCTTTGTGTCTTTCAAACTTAATTTTTGTTAAAAACAATGCATCCATTTTGAAATTTGTATCACGAACTACGAGGTTTTGATCCCTCATTTTTATGTTGGTACGTAGGCACAAGACCGAAGGTCTTATCAAACACAAAAATATAATTAATGAATTCTTTTCTCATACCCCCATTCTATTTGTTTATAAACATCATTTTGTACAAAATAATTATGCACACAAAAAGGGCTCCCTAGGAGTACCAAGGACACTTTGGGTGCTAACACATTCCCTCTGTGTAACCAACCCCCTTACCCGTGATCTCTGATTTTTTATTAGTTTTGATGTGAAAACTTCTTACTTTTGGGTTTTGTTCGTACTTTTTCCCCTTTTCCCTTGGAAACAATAAAAGCGCGATGACGACTCTTGTTATTTGATCTCTAGCTTGTCGATAGCTTGATGATCATGAATTTCCCGCTACAGAAATTAAGTCACGACTCTGCTGGGGAGTAGTCTCCAGTGGGTTTAGCCTACTTTTTGTGTGAATATATTTGTATATATGTGATGTTTGTATATATGTATGTGTGATATAATCTGCTTGTTGTGCTTGGTGATCTGATCGGTCACCATTTCCATTGAATTCCCGCCGCTAATCAGACATATTTTCATCACCTTGGTAAGATTTATGTTTGTTTTTAGTTGCATTTGAGTCAATTAGCATGTTTTGTTGGTTTGGTATTGCATTGCATTCGATTACAAGTTTATGTCAAAAAGATCTCGTTTATGCTTCGTTTGGTAGTGTCATTGTTACAGGTTTAAAAGCAAGAATGGTGAAGTTCTGGACACTCTGAAGGACAAAAATATGAAAAAACAGCAGGTCAACACGGGCACCCGTGTGCCACAACACTGCCCGTGTTGTTGATCAAGCAAAGCAGAGAGGGAGCAGAAAAACAGAGATCGACACGGGCATCCGTGTGCCACCACACGATCGTGTTGATTAAAACAGTGCATTAACACGGGCACCCGTGTGTAGGGACACGGCCCGTGTTGTTGCCACTGTAACTTATGCTGAAAATAATTAATGATGAAGAACAACACGGCCACCCGTGTGCCACCACACGGCCGTGTTGATTGGACGCAGCTTGGAAAACCTAATTTTTGTTGTGTGAACTGATTCTGCTCATTAAGGGTAGTTTGGACCTTTAGCTTGGAAGAGAGTCATCTGAAGCTATAAGAAGGCTTGGAAGAGAAAGAAGAGGACACCTTTTGACAGACGAACGAAAGCATTGCATTGGAGAAGATAGCGAATACGACGGATTTGAAGACGGCGAGATTCAAGGGTAGCAACCATTGAAGATCAAACTCTCCTAATTCTTTGTAATGTCTAATCTTTACTTTATGAGTTCTTTAAGTACTATGAGAGGCTAAACCCCCTAATGCTAGGGGGGTGGTCCTGATGTTATCGTATGCTATGAATTTGAACCAATGATTTCTTGATTACTATGTTACGTATTTCAATTCAATTGTGTGATGTTATTATGCTTTTGTATCGGACAAATACAAATTAATCCATGACTTCCAATAACAGGATTGTGATTGGTAGGGTTTTCACTCAATTGGGTTTATGAATGCATCATCTAGGACTAGTAACTTTCGTAAATCACCGTAAACCTTGATATTTTATATGATTAAAACCAATGATTAATTGAATGGACATTTGAGTAAGAATTGGTAGTTTAATAGTTTCTTCCTTAAGGACTTAAGTAAGAACATTCTGAGGTTAGGTGATTGAATGTTTCATATGTATTAAGGATGTCAGGACTGAATTCATAACCTGTTAACTCAACCACTCACCCTAGCATCTTTTATCTTAATCAATTATTTTTACTATTTTTGTGTTTACTATTATAAATTCCAAAACAACCAAACCATTATCTTTTTGTTCTGATAGAATCAAATTAAAATAAGTATTTCCTACGCAATCCTTGAGATCGATACTTGGAAATAAAACTCCTTATTACTACATCGGTAAAAATAGTACACTTGCTATTTTTCCGATCAAGTTTTTGGCGCCGTTGCCGGGGATTGCCAAACTACATATTTTAATTTCTATTCTATCGAAATTTTGTTGCTCGCCAACTAAAATTTTATCTGTGACAATTTTATTATTCAATTCTAATCTTTGTTTAACTTGTTTATGCGAGGTAAGGCCTCAGCGAATTTTCCTTTTGACGCAGATCCAGAAAGAACTCTTCGTGCTAGACTCAGACAAGCTAAGAGGAAGAAACTGGAATTAGCAGAGAAATCGGAGGAAGAAGTTGTTTCAGTGCACTCAGAGAATTCAGATTCAGACACGGAAACAGTTCCTGAAATCATGGCTGCTAATCCATCACCACCAGAGAGACTCCTCGGTGACTATGGTGGAACCAACACCCTAGGTGGTCGTATGACAATTGTCAACCAACCAGTTACTGTGGAACAATTCCAGCTGCATCCCAGCACCATTAATCAACTCGAAAGAAGGTCCTTCTCTGGAAGAGTGAATGAAGATGCCAACAAGCATCTGCAAAGATTTTTAACCACGAGCACAACACTGAAAATGCCTGGACATAGTGAAGAAGCAGTCTGACTTCGTATGTTCCCATTCACTTTAGCAGATGAGGCTGAAGAGTGGTTATATTCCTTACCTGCTGGTAGTATCACTACATGGGAGCACATGGAAACAACATTCTTGCAAGAGTATTTTCCCGCATCTGTGTCATTGCGGAAAAGATATGAGATCCTAAACTTCAAACAGAAGGAGGGTGAGTCACTAGGAGATGCCTACAAACGATTTAAGATAATCCTAGTGGCTTGTCCTACTCACAACATGGATGAAACTGAACAAATGCAAATGTTCGTCAATGGTCTTCGAATTCAAACAAGACAAATCCTTGATTCAGCAGCTGGTGGCTCAGCCAACTTTGCAACAACCACCGGTATAAAGAAGATAATTGAAGCTATTGCCTCGAACGAGCATTTAGAGTTATATGACAGGGTATCAAGCAAATCTGCAGTTATTGACTTGAAGCTTGAGACAAATAAACAGGTGAAAATTGAAGAAGCTGTTGCTGCAGAGGTAGAGAAAAGGTTGAGAGCACTAAACATAGGTGCTCAGAAAGTGGCTCAAGTGCAACAGGCACCGAGTGAAGTATGTGACATTTGCAATGGACCACACAACATTGTTCATTGTTTTGCAACACCGCAACAAATCGAAGATATAAAATTTTTAAAGCAGAACAATCCCTACTCCAACACATACAATCCGGGGTGGAAAAATCATCCCAACTTTGCATGGAAAGATCAAAGAGGGAACGTGCAACAGCAGGCACAGGGTCAATATCAAAATCAATATCAGCAGCAGCAACAACAGGTACCTAAGAAGGCAGATTGGGAGATCGCAATTGAAAAAATGGCAGCTCACAACATCCAATTCCAAGAGGAGACTCGAAATAATCAGAAAAACACTACAGCATCCATAAAAAATCTTGAAATTCAGATGGGTCAAATTTCCCAACAGTTAGCTTCAAACTCCCATGCACCTGACACACTTCCTAGTGGGACAATCGTTAATCCCCGTGATCAAAGTCACATTAAAGCTGTGGTCACCAGAAAAGGAAAGGCTAAGGAACCACAAGTTGACGAACAGGTTGAAGAAGAGGGATTGTTGGAAGTTGACTTGGAGATTAGAGAAGAGCCAAAACAAACTGAAGAAGTGGTAGTCAAGCCGACAAGCCAGCAAGAGAAACAAAAACCAAAGATCATTCTTCCTTTTCCGACAAGAACAAAGAAAAAAGATTTCCATGATTTTTGTTTTGAGAAATTCTTGGAATTATTCAAGAAGCTCGAGATCAACATATCTTTTGCTGAAGCTCTGGAACATATGCCGATCTACGCCAAATTCATGAAAGACATCATATCAAAGAAAAGGTCGATCGACAGCGAGGCAGTCATGCTAACTGAAACTTGTAGTGCTATTTTGCAGGGCCTAAAAATTCCGATGAAGAAAAAAGATAGAGGTGCAGTCACTATTCCTTGTAGCATTGGAGATAGATCCTTCAAAAAGGCACTGATCGATTTGGGAGCAAGTGTGAGTCTAATGCCCCTCTCAATTTACAAAAAACTTGAGTTAGGGGAGGTGCAGGATACTCGCATGACACTACAGTTTGCGGATCATTCTATGAAGATACCCTATGGTATAACAACAGATGTTCTGGTGAAGATTGATAAATTTGTATTTCCGGTGGATTTTGTGATACTTGAGATGCCAGAAGATGAGGAGATTCCTCTCATACTGGGAAGACCTTTCCTGGAAACGGGAAGATGCATGATAGATATTAAGGAAGGAACCATGACCCTCAAAGTTTATGATGAAAAGCTCAAAATTGATGTGAGGGATACTATGAAATTCAAGGAGGACGAAGGGGCGAGTAAAAGTATTGAAGTGTTAGATACAGTTTTTGCTCAATCTATGCAGATTACAACACCCAGGCTTCCTTTGGAGAGAGTTTTGAGTTTATCTATTGTGGAGGATACTGAAGGAATTGATGAGGAAGAATCCGAAGTGGTAGCAATGTTAAAGGAACAACCGCCTTGGGTTCGTTCCCGACCGCAACGGTGGGAGGAGCTTCGACCTAAAACATCTTCAGAATCAAAACAGGATATAAAAAAGGGGATAGAGTTGAAACAATTACCAGAACATCTCAAATATGTTTTTCTTGACAATGAGGAAAAATATCCAGCAATCATCAATTCAGGCTTGAGAGAGACCCAAGAAGGAGAGCTAATCAAAGTCCTAAAGAAATACAAGGGTGCTATTGGGTGGGCGATGGACGATTTGAAAGGAATCAACCCGACAATGTGTATGAACAAGATTTTGATGGAGGATGATCAGAAACCGGTCGTCCAACCTCAAAGAAGACTGAATCCAGCTATGAAAGAAGTTGTTCGCAAGGAGGTTGTGAAACTTTTAGATGCGGGGTTAATTTACCCAATATCTGACAGTTCGTGGGTGAGCCCAGTTCATGTGGTACCAAAGAAGGGAGGGACAACTGTGATAAAAAATGAGAAAAATGAGTTGATCCCCACCCGTACTGTTACAGGATGGAGAGTTTGCATAGACTATAGAAGACTGAACACTACTACAAGGAAGGATCATTTTCCTTTACCTTTTATCGATCAGATGTTGGAAAGATTGGCAGGTCATGATTTCTACTGTTTTCTGGATGGGTACTCAGGGTACAACCAAATTGTGGTGGCACCTGAGGATCAAGAAAAAACGGCATTCACATGCCCATACGGAATCTTTGCTTATAGAAGAATGCCATTTGGGTTATGCAACGCACCTGCAACATTTCAGAGGTGCATGACATCCATATTTTCCGATATGCTTGAAAAGCACATGGAAGTGTTTATGGATGATTTTTCGGTTTTTGGATCTTCCTTCGAAAATTGTTTGTATAATCTGTCACTTGTGCTGGAAAGGTGTCAACAAACTAATCTAATTCTGAATTGGGAAAAATGTCACTTCATGGTGAGAGAAGGGATAGTACTAGGTCATAAAATTTCCCATCAAGGGATAGAAGTTGACAAGGCAAAAGTGGAAGTGATCCCCAATCTCCCTCACCCTGTGAATGACAAAGGTATACGAAGTTTCTTAGGACATGCAGGATTCTATCGTAGGTTCATCAAAGATTTCTCCAAGATCGCAAAACCGTTGACTAGCCTGCTTGTGAAGGATACTCCGTTTCTGTTTGACAAAAAGTGCAACGAAGCCTTCGAGACTCTGAAAAATAGATTGGTGTCTGCTCCTATAGTGATCTCACCTAACTGGTCTCTACCCTTTGAGATAATGTGCGATGCAAGCGATATAGCAGTAGGGGCAGTCTTGAGGCAAAGAAAAGACAAACGCCTCCACGTCATCTACTATGCTAGCCATGTGTTGAATCCAGCCCAGATGAATTATGCAACCACAGAGAAGGAGTTACTGGCGGTGGTTTATGCCTTTGACAAATTTCGGCAATACTTGTTGGGAACAAAGGTAATTGTTTATACTGACCATGCTGCGTTGAAATATCTTTTTTCTAAACAGAACTCGAAGCCAAGGCTGCTCAGATGGATCTTGCAATTGCAAGAATTTGACCTTGAAATTCGAGATAAAAAGGGGTGTGAAAACACCGTTGCTGACCATCTGTCCCGAATGTCTCCGATTGAAGAGACGGAAGAGGAACATCCCATAAAGGACGAGTTTATAGATGAAAGAATCCTCGCGGTGGTGGGTGTTCCTTGGTTTGCGGACTATACAAACTACCTGGTAGGTGGTATAATTCCTAACGACTTTGATTATAACAAAAAGAAAAAGTTTCTTCATGATTGCAGGTTTTATTTGTGGGACGAACCATTCTTGTACAAGAAAGGGGTAGACGGGCTAATTCGTCGATGTGTCCCTGAGGAAGAACAAAATGAAGTCTTAAAGGCTTGTCATGACTCAGATTATGGGGGACACTTTAGTGGAGACAGGACAGCCGCAAAAGTCCTCCAATCCGGGTTGTACTGGCCCACGTTGTTTAAGGATGCCCAAGTCGTGGTGAAGGAATGTGACAGATGCCAACGGACAGGAAATATCTCTAGAAAGAATCAGATGCCTCAAAAGGGCATGCTTGAAGTGGAATTATTTGATGTTTGGGGAATAGACTTTATGGGGCCATTTCCACCCTCATTTGGGAAAAATTATATTCTGGTGGTTGTGGACTACGTCTCCAAATGGGTGGAAGCCGTAGCTCTCCCCTCTAATGATGCTAGAGCAGTGGTAAGCTTCCTTAAACAAAATATCTTCTCAAGGTTTGGTGTGCCTCGAGCACTTATCAGTGATGAAGGAACACATTTCTTGAATAAGCTCATGGAGAACTTATTGAAGAAATATAATGTGAAGCACAAGATTGCCACACCATATCATCCCCAAACGAGTGGGCAAGTTGAAGTGTCTAATCGGCAAATTAAAAAGATTTTGGAAAAAACAGTCAGTGCTTCACGGAAAGATTGGGCAATCAAATTGGATGACGCGTTATGGGCGTACCGAACCGCTTTCAAAACACCAATTGGCATGTCTCCGTATCAGCTGATTTATGGTAAGGCCTGTCATCTTCCTTTGGAATTGGAGCACAAAGCCTTTTGGGCATCCAAGTTCTTAAATTGTGATCTTGCAAAAGCCGGTGAATCCCGAATTCTTCAACTTCACGAGTTAGAAGAATTTCGTAATCAGGCATATGAGAATGCAAAGATGTACAAGGAGCAAACCCGGAAGTGGCATGATCAGAGAATCATCAAGAAAGATTTCTGGGAAGGACAACTGGTATTGTTGTTCAATTCGCGGCTCAAGTTGTTTCCTGGGAAATTAAAGTCCAGATGGTCCGGGCCTTTTGTCGTGCATAAGGTTTTTCCCCACGGAGCAATAGAGATTAAGAACCAAGACAATGGAGATGTATTCAAGGTGAATGGCCAGAGGCTGAAGCCATATTACAGAGGCCAACAACCGGGTTTGATTGACCATATGCGCCTCGCCTAATGAGGTGGGCAACCGTCGAGCCATGCGACGTTAAACGAAGCGCTTCGTGGGAGGCAACCCACATGTTCGATTGCGAACTTATTTTGCTTTTTCTTTTTTTTGTATGGGTGTGAAATGTTGTTGCAGGTAAGGAGAAAGGATGCCATAATCATAATCACGTCGCAGCGACAGGATGCCAGACCAAAGAAGCATTTCCGAATTTAGAAAATGAGAAAAACAGGGGCATCCACACGGCCACCCGTGTGCTGACACACGGCCGTGTTAATCAAAACAATGGATTAACACGGGAGCCCGTATGGTGACACACGACCGTGTTAAGTAAAACAGTGCGTTAACACGGGCGCCCGTGTGCTGACACATGGCCGTGTTAATTATAACAGAAGATTAACACGGGTGCTCGTGTGCAGGAACACGGCCGTGTTGTTTGTAACGGGTAAAATTTTCAAATTTTTTGATTTTGGGTATTTTAAGTAATGGGCCCCACTTGCTATTATCTCTCTTCCTCACAACTCATTCTCACTTTTTCTGATTTTGGCAACCTCTCTCTCCCACTTCCTCCATTGTTAACCTAGCCTCCATCAAGTTAAGCTTCACTTTTCTCCTAGCTTCACTCACTTTAACCTCATCTCACCTTCACAAAAAGTGTTCCCCTCGCCGTCCTCTATACAGTGACGATTGCAGTTTTCACTAACCTTTTCGTTGGATTTTGAGAAATTTTTGTCAGGTACCATTATGCCTCCAAAGCGTGAAAGCAAGGAGAAGGAGGTAGCCACGTCTTCTCGACCAAAGCAACGGGTTAGACGCTCTGCAAACACTCATGGCATTTTGTTTGACCAACCGGAGCATCAAGAGAGGTATGTGATTCTAGCAAAACGTAAGCTTATTCTGACCCGATATATGTGTGATGCCACCCTGGATGAGTTAGGTTTGAAAGAGGAGGTGCACCGCATGTTCCACACCATCGGTATGTTGAAATACATGCAATTCGAAGCACCGACCTTCGCTCGGATCACCCTTGAATTCTTGAGTACGGTTGAGTTCAAGATGAGGAGAAGGTGGACAGGGTCGGAGTTGGAGTTTTATGGGCAAATTACTTTCCGCCTGTTTGATGAAGATCATGAGTTATCGGTTGAGGAACTGGGGAGTATTCTGAAACTCCCGGTATCTGGACCCGGATCCCCTCCGGACACTTTTTCTGCTGTTGATTTCTGGAAAGCTATTACAGGTAAAACTGGGTATAACCCTAGCTCGGGAAAAGCTTCTGGAATTCATAACCCGTGCTTCAGGTATGCACAAAAAGGGTTAGCATACACCTTGTTCGGACGGGGTGATAGTACTGGGGTTGCGGCAAAGAGAGAATTATATTTTCTGTATTGCATGGCCCATAATGAGCGAATCAATGCAACGACTTTCGCCGCCAATCATCTGAAACAGGTTGGCCATGCCACTACTGGGGATATTTCTGTAGGTGGTATGATCACGCAGATTGCGGGCCACTTCGGGTATGATCAACTTCTGATGGAAGAGACTGCAGTAATGGGCAAGACTAAGATTGACATGCACACGCTAGTCAATCAACAAATGATTGCCATCCGGCCGACTCATTACGCTCTGATGATTCACAATGTGGAAGTGCTCGCACTACCTGCACCTGGGTCCATTAGCATTGCCAATGCTGCTAATTGGTTGTACACAGGTTCAGCCCAAGCGGGAGGGGAAGATGCACAGTTTGACCATGATCTTTCAGGTGAGGACATGGAAGAAGATGAGAGGCAAGCTATCCACGGTATGCCACCCCCACATGATTCGAGCCTACATGGTGAAGGCTCCTCTTTTATGTCTCAGGACCAGTGGGGTTGGATCCAGACGGAGATGGGAACTCTCCGCACCGAGCAGACCAGACAAGGTGCGGAATTAGATAGACAGAGTGTGGAACTGTTCCGGCAAGGGACAGTCATGGATGACATGCAGGCCATGATGCAACGTCTGATGTTGCATTTTCCGCACGATCCCCCGCCTCCTCCTCAACAGTGAGCACTGTAAGTCCCCTTCGTGTTTGAATTTAAACATTGAGGCCAATGTTTAGTTCAAGTGTGGGGGGTTTTTCTCCTTTCATGTTTTTATTTTCTTTCACTTTGTTTTGTTTATGTTATGTTATCATTATATTAGGATGTTTGTTTGTTTTGGTTGTTTTCTATTCTTTTGGACCTACTGTGTGTACAGGGTGATGAGAAACGGTTGGACGAGCCCGGGATCAATGGTAGTGGATGAATGACACCCCTCAAACTTAGGCTGATAAGACACCCCAGAAGTTGATGCAACCTTGAGAAAAGAAGTCAGACACATTTTGGGGACACCAGACCAAGAAAGCGGTATGGAAAGACCAAGTCAGGAAAAAACCACATAACACGAAGAGACTTCAGAGCTTCTAAGCTAACCAACATGGTGAGATCACAAAAAGCCAAACACGAAATATCAACATGAGAGTTCAGCCAGGTATGACTTTATCACTTTGATTTTGCGTATGTCCTGTTGACACGTCACAGCATGACAACACACACTGAGGCAAGTTGTTTGTTTAGCCAGGGCCTTTCTAGCCATCCCTATATGTATGTTTCCCTTCGTAAACCCCGTTGAGCCTTAGCCATTTTATTCATCGTAAACCCCATGTTAACGTTTAAGCATTATTCATCATAAACCCCCTGTTAACTTTTAATCATCCATTTCCTTTTGTGTCATAACTCGGTATGATTGTGTGAATTGCAAGATGTGCAATAAAACTAAGTTTGGGGTGGAAATCTTGAAAGAGAAGGCAAGTGCATAAGATGAGATCATACAAAAAGAAAAATAGTATGTATTTTCTTTTAAAAAAAAAGAGAAAAAAAAAGAAAAAAAGAAAAGAAAAACAAAAGAGAAAAATGCACTTGCCAAGATCTTAGATTCTAACAGATATAAAATGCTCGGAAAATTTGAGTAGAAAAAGAGTCAAAAGAGTGAAATTAACCCCCAGAGTATATGTGATGCACAGAAAAAAAGAGAAAGAAAAATCACACAACATGACTACCGAGTTCAAAACCCTTTGTTATCCAATTTTTTTGTTTATCCCACCGTACCCAAGCCCCGTTACAACCTAAAAAGACCTCAAAAAGTGTGTGGAATCTGCTGTGGTAGTGACATTAGAATGTATTCAAAGTTAAGAGTTTGGTATTGCATACTGTGCTGTGAGTGTACACACCTAACCCTGAGAGATATTGTGAGTGTGTGAAAAGCTTGCAGGTGAAGAGGTTTCTGATGTGGAAATGTGGTAAACTGCCTGAATCGGAGAGACCTGAAACTCGATTGGAAAGGAAGAACACAAATGGTGAAAGACTAGGTTGCATTGTGGAAAACGAATTTGGGGGTGACCTTTGTTTGGACTCAATACATCACTTGAGGACAAGCAATGAGACAAGTTTGGGGTTGTGATCGGTCACCATTTCCATTGAATTCCCGCCGCTAATCCGACATATTTTCATCACCTTGGTAAGATTTATGTTTGTTTTTAGTTGCATTTGAGTCAATTAGCATGTTTTGTTGGTTTGGTATTGCATTGCATTCGATTACAAGTTTATGTCAAAAAGATCTCGTTTATGCTTCGTTTGGTAGTGTCATTGTTACAGGTTTAAAAGCAAGAATGGTGAAGTTCTGGACACTCTGAAGGACAAAAATATGAAAAAACAGCAGGTCAACACGGGCACCCGTGTGCCACAACACTGCCCGTGTTGTTGATCAAGCAGAGTAGAGAGGGAGCAGAAAAACAGAGACCGACATGGGCACCCGTGTGCCACCACACGGCCGTGTTGATTAAAACAGTGCATTAACACGGGCACCCGTGTGTAGGGACACGGCCCATGTTGTTGCCACTGTAACTTATGCTGAAAATAATTAATGATGAAGAACAACACGGCCACCCATGTGCCACCACACGGCCGTGTTGATTGGACGCAGCTTGGAAAACCTAATTTTTGCTGTGTGAACCGATTCTGCTCATTAAGGGTAGTTTGGACCTTTAGCTTGGAAGAGAGTCATCTGAAGCTATAAGAAGGCTTGGAAGAGAAAGAAGAGGACACCTTTTGACAGACGAACGAAAGCATTGCATTGGAGAAGATAGCGAATACGACGGATTTGAAGACGGCGAGATTCAAGGGTAGCAACCATTGAAGATCAAACTCTCCTAATTCTTTGTAATGTCTAATCTTTACTTTATGAGTTCTTTAAGTACTATGAGAGGCTAAACCCCCTGATGCTAGGGGGGTGGTCCTGATGTTATCGTATGCTATGAATTTGAACCAATGATTTCTTGATTACTATGTTACGTATTTCAATTCAATTGTGTGATGTTATTATGCTTTTGTATCGGACAAATACAAATTAATCCATGACTTCCAATAACAGGATTGTGATTGGTATGGTTTTCACACAATTGGGTTTATGAATGCATCATCTAGGACTAGTAACTTTCGTAAATCACCATAAACCTTGATATTTTGTATGATTAAAACTAATGATTAATTGAATGGACATTTGAGTAAGAATTGGTAGTTTAATAGTTTCTTCCTTAAGGACTTAAGTAAGAACATTCTGAGGTTAGGTGATTGAATGTTTCATATGTATTAAGGAAGTCGGGACTGAATTCATAACCTGTTAACTCAACCACTCACCCTAGCATCTTTTATCTTAATCAATTATTTTTACTATTTTTGTGTTTACTATTATAAATTCCAAAACAACCAAACCATTATCTCTTTGTTCTGATAGAATCAAATTAAAATAAGTATTTCCTACGCAATCCTTGAGATCGATACTTGGAAATAAAACTCCTTATTACTACATCGGTAAAAATAGTACACTTGCTATTTTTCCGATCATGATCTCTGAGTGGTGAGATAAGTTCTAACCCGAACTTGAGTGCAATTAAGATAGGAGGATGGTATAGTCATGTTCGAATTGTGTGGAGTAGTCCTTAACAAGTTGGCTTGAGACCCATCTGCTCAGTGGAGACTCTTTTGGATTTGGACATTTAACCCCTCTTGGCCTATTTAGGACGTAGTGCGGAAACTGTTCAAGTGTAGACTTGATAACAGTTGTTACAAGATACTACACTCAGACGAGTTTCTCTTGAGAGTATTATGGGTCGATGAGTCAGTCATCTTAAGCTTTAATATCCGATAGATGGAATGAAGACTCTGGGAACTTTTTAGAACATGATCTACATGTTTTTATCCTTATTTCACTCCTTTGGGATGGTTCTTAACCAGACTCAATGCTCATGACTTGCAACAAACCCTTGATTCTTGGTTGATCCAATCATGTCTTGTCAATATCAATGGAACTTGGGTGTTGATAAGGTGTAAACCATAATGCACCAAAATGGATGATTGATCTTGACAATGACTTGGTTCATCCCTTGACCTTTGTTTGCCTTGTGTGTGATCCCTTATTTGTGATTGTTACATTCATGTATTCATGCGCATCATAACATTCATCACACAAAAATTTCAAGGAACTAAGGTGTCATATTTTCAAACCATGGATTGTGGACGAAGGAACACTAAGAAGTACAGTTTCAGATGTCCCGACTTGAAAGAGTTAAGGAAGCTAACATCTTTTGTATTAGGTCCCTTAGAATTCAAACAACGTCATGGGAAGCTTCTGTCCATCTTGTCTGCTGATGTGGTTGAAGGACTTTTGAGTGTGCTTGTGCAGTTCTATGATCCTCTCTACCATTGTTTCACTTTCCCAGATTTTCAGATTGTTCCTACCTTGGAGGAGTATTCTCATCTTTTAGGGATACCTGTTTCTAGTAGAGTGCCTTTTAGTGGATTGGAGGAGATTCCCCGATCTAGTATTATTGTTGAAGCTCTTCACTTGAAGAAGTCTGAGATAGAGGCTCATTGGGTGAAGAAAGGAGGTTATTTGGGTTGCCATCTGTTTTCCTCATCAAGGAAGCTACTGCTTTTGCTCAAGCTGGTAGTGTGGATGCCTTTGAGGCTATCTTTGTGTTGCTCATCTATGGATTGGCTTTGTTCCCTCACATTGACGGTTTTGTTGATGTTAACACCATTAGACTTTTCTTGGTTGGGAATCCTGTGCCTACTTTGTTGGGTGGTATGTATTTCTCTTTGCATCTAAGGAATTCTAAGGGTGGTGGAACAATTGTCTATTGCATTCCTCTTCTGTACAAGTGGTTTATTTCACAATTGCCTCAGACACCTGTTTTTGTGGAGAAAAAACAATGTCTAAGGTGGTCTCAGAGACTTATGTCTCTCACTAATGATGATATAGTTTGGTATGATCCGTCCTTAAGCAGTTTGGAGATTATTGATAGTTGTGGTGAATTCTCTAACATGCCTCTCGTTGGTACACAAGGAGGAATTAACTACAATCCTGCTTTGGCTCGTCGTCAACTTGGGTTCCCCTTGAGAGACAAATATAATACCACTTTGTTAGAAGGTCTTTTCTATCAAGAGGGTAAAGATTCCCAACATTTGAAGTAGAAGATTGTGCATGCTTGGCATAATGTGCATAAGAAAGGAAGATCCGAGCTTGGTCCGTGCAATTGTGTAGCTTTTGAGGCTTACACTCTTTGGGTGAAGAAGAGAGCTGTGGAGTTAAAGATGCCTTATCCTTGCGAAAGACCTATGTCTATGGTTGTGGTTGAGCCATTAACTCCCCCTAACCAAGATGTAGAGGAGTTGGAAGACGCGTTTATCAAGATGAAACAAGAGAAGGATATATGGGAAGAGCGTTTTCGTGCTTTGAGCAAGAAGCATAAAGAATTTAGTTGGAGTCTAAGGACAAAGATGAACTTATTGAGCTACTTGAAGACCGATTGACAAAGAGACAGAGAGAGCCAGAGGTTTCATCTTCTAGCATGCCTCATCCTTCCGTTGCTTGGAAGAAGATTGTTGATCAGCTTATCCTCGAGAAGACTCAGATGAAGGCTTCTTTTGAGACTGAGATCTATCGCATTCAAAGGAAGTACGCACCTTCAGCCAGATCTTCTGACATTGTTGTTAGGGATCCTTAGGATGACCAGTCTCTTTTTCTCTTGTATTTTTATTTTGGTTTCTAAAATTGTACTTAGTGTAATCCTTCCAATTTATATAAAAAGAGATTTTTGATCATATCAAATTATTGCAATTGCTATTTAAATATGTATAATTGCAATTGATATAGTAAGTCCCTTGAAAATAAAAATAATTAAGCATTGCATTTCATGCATCATTTGCATAAGCAGGTTTTCGCCAGATGTCTGATTGGTGTTTCTTCTGTGCTTTAGCAAAGCTGACTCACCGGTATAATACCCGAGCCAATCATTAGAAAATCATGGAACATTTGGAGCTAGAGAACAGAGAGCTGAAGGACGAGATAGCCCACCTGACTTCCATGATGGAGTCAGTTCTTGCTGCTCATAACTAAGCTTTCCTGCGATGACTGTTACTTCAGAAGTGGTTACCTCTACCATGCCTGCTGCTACCACTCACTTCGCGCCGAATATGCCTACCGGATTCCCGTGGGGAATGCCGCCCAACTTTGTGTCAGAAGGCTTTGCGCCAACATTTGCTTCCATGCCGGCATCTAGCCCGGTCATGTTCGTGCCACCTCCTGTTGTGCATAGTTTGCCTCGCGTAGAGGATACCATCTATCATTCCGAGTCGTCTGAGGGTCCGGATGTCTATAAGAAGATAGACGAGATGAAAGATCATTTTCTTGAGTTGCACAAGGAATTCAAGATGCTAAGAGGCAAAGATCTGTTTGGGAAGAGTGCTGCCGAGTTGTGTTTGGTGCCCAATGTCAAAATCCCGGTGAAGTTCGAAGTGCCTGAATTTGAAAAATATAAGGGGAACTCTTGCCCGCTCAGTCATCTTGTGATGTATGCTCACAAGATGTCTACTCAGACCGAGAATAATCAATTGCTTATTTACTACTTCCAAGATAGTCTAACTGGTACTGCACTCCGTTGGTACATGGGGTTGGATAGTGCAAGCATTCGTACTTTCAACGACTTGGGAGAGGCTTTTGTGAATCAATACAAGTATAATGTGGACATGGCGCCGGATAGAGACCAGCTGAGGTCTATGTCTCAGAAGGACAAAGAGACATTTAAAGAGTACACGCAAAGATGGAGGGAATTGGCTGCCCAGATCACTCCTCCTTTGGAGGAGAAAGAGATGACGAAAATCTTCTTGAAACCCTGAGTTCATTTTATTATGAACGCATGATCGCTAGTTCCCCCAGTGATTTTACCGAAATGGTAAACATGGGGATGAGACTTGAGGAAGGAGTCCGTGAAGGACGATTGTCAAGAGATGAGGCGTCAACAAGCAAGAGATATGGTAGCAACTTTGGTAAGAAGAAGGTTAGTGAGACCAACACAGTAATCAGTGGGAGGCAGAGGAGGCCTCAGATAAGAAGAAATCCACCACCCCGTCAACATCATCACCATCAAGTATCTTCAATTATTCCAGTTTTCTCTAATAATCAAGCAACACCAATTCAACAACAACAACGACATCAACATCAACAACAACAACTACAACAAAGAACGAACACCTACAACAACAACAATACCAACAACAATCATCATCATCAGAACTTTGAAAGGAAAAAGGTCTCTTTTGACCCGATTCCTATGTCGTATGCAGAGTTGTATCCCTTGCTAGTTCTCAAGAACTTAATTCAACCGAGGAACCCACCGCAGATCCCAGAACCACTTCCCTGGTGGTATAAATCTGAGCTTCGTTGTGCTTTTCACCAAGGAGCACCCCGACATGATATTGAAAACTGCTATCCGTTGAAGTATGAGGTTCAAAAGCTTATGAAGAGTTGTATGGTGTCCTTTGAGGACCACGCGCCAAATGTGAAAGCAAACCCTTTGCCCGCTCATGGGAACTCTTCAGTGAATATGGTGGACGGTTGTCCTGGGGAATTCAAGGGTTTTGACGCCCGGTTTATCCTAAGATCTTAGGTGCAGATGCACAAGGATATCTGTTTGGTGAGTGACTGTGAACACGACCATGATGGTTGTGTTGTTTGTAGTGTGAACTCAAAAGGGTGTGATGTAGTGAAAAGGGACATCCAACGTCTGATGGATGAAGGCATGATTCAAATAGTTCAATCTCATCATGTAGATGACGATGTCAATGTCATAATGCCCATTTTCGAACACAAGAGTGGTTGGTGATTCAATATGATAGCGACAACAATAAGATTGTCAGTCAAAGATCAGTATCTCCGTTGGTAATACGGTTAGCGGGCCCAGTCCCGTATTCATCTGATAAGGCTGTACCATACTAGTACAATGCTACAATGATAAAGAATGGTCAAGAGGTCCCGTTATCTACGACTAGTTCAGTAGTGAGCATTGCTGATGTTACGAAGGTAACCCGCAGTGGTCGAGTGTTTGGGCCAGTGTTCCCAGAAAACAAAGAGGAAAAGATTGTTGGTAAGAAAGTGGAGGTGCCTAATGTAGATCCGATTGGTTGTTCAAAAGATAAGTCTAGTGAATCCAGCAACTTGAAAGCGAATGATGATGATGAGGTACTCCGACTAATAAAGAGGAACGAGTTTAATGTGGTTGAGCAGCTGCTCCAAACCCCCTCAAAAATCTCAGTGTTGTCTCTGCTGATGAATTCTGAAGCGCACAGAGAAGCACTACAGAGAGTTCTTGAACAAGCATATGTAGAGCATGATGTTACTGTGGATCAGTTTAATTACGTCGTGGCTAACATCACTTCTTGCAATAATTTGAGCTTTTGCGATGAAGAACTCCCTGAGGAGGGAAGAAATCATAACCTGGCCTTGCATATTTCAATGAACTGTAAGAAAGATGCTTTTTCAAATGTGCTTGTTGACACCGGTTCGTCACTCAATGTTCTTCCGAAGTCAACTTTTTCAAAGTTATCTTACCAAGGAGCGCCTATGAGGTATAGCGGTGTAATCGTCAAAGCCTTTGATGGTTCACGCAAGACAGTAATTGGTGAAGTGGACCTTCCAGTCAAGATAGGTCTGAGTGATTTTCAGATTACTAACCAAGTAATGGATATCCACCCGACCTACAACTGTTTATTGGGAAGGTCATGGATTCATGAGGCAGGAGCTGTTACCTCCACTATGCACCAGAAGCTCAAATTTGTCAAGAATGGCAAGCTAGTGATTGTGGGAGGAGAGAAAGCGTTGTTGGTTAGCCATCTGTCATCTTTCTGGTATGTAGAAGATGAGGATGAGGTTGGAACTCTGTTCCAAGCCTTGTCTATTGCTACTGAGAAGAGAGTTGGGGCACCTATGTCCTCGCTGAAAGATGCTCAGAAGATTGTTGAAGAAGGTGATGTTGATTCGTGGGGGCGTATGGTAGAGGTCTCCGACAACAAAGGCAGAACCAGTTTGGGGTTCCAGAAAGGCTCATCAATTGCAAGATCTGAAGATATGGAACTCAGCTTCCGTAGCGGAGGGTTCATTCATGGTAATGAACAACACTTAGCTGTTGTGCTAGAGGATAGCGAAGAGGAAGACTGCACCAACTTTGTAACGCATGGAAAGACATGTAACAATTGGATTGTTGTTGATATTCCTGTTATTTTGCATCGATCTAAGTAATTGCTTTTATATGTTTTAAAATCCTTCTCCTATACCTAAGGGAGAAGTGAACATTGTTTGGGCATTTTAAAATGATCATCAATAAAATTAATTCTATTCATCCACATCTTTGATGTTTATTTTTACTTTTTGCTTTATTCTGAAAATGGTAATCACAAAAAAAACATAAATAAACAATATAATTGTCCATCTGCATAATATTTGGTCACAAATTCACTTCTCTAAAATCAAAATATCAAATCATTATGCAGGTTGGTTCCTAACCCCATTGAATACAATGATCCTTCTCCTTCTCCAAATTTTGAATTCCTTGTGTTTGAGGCCGAGGAGGAAAATGACGTAGAAATGAGTGATGAATTGTCTCGTCTTCTTGGGCAAGATGAAAAGATTATTCAGTCGTTTGAAGAGCAAGTCGAGTTAGTCAAGTTGGGTTCCGAGGATGATGTGAAGGAAGTTAAGATTGGGTCTCGACTGTGTCCACAAGTCAAGAAGGGGTTGATTACTCTTCTTCGAGAGTATTCAGATGTGTTTTCCTGGTCCTATCAAGACATGCATGGGTTGGATTCTGAGGTTGTAGAGCATAGATTGCTGTTGAAGCCAGAATGCCCGCCAGTCAAGCAAAAATTGAGAAGAACGCATCCTGATATGGCTGTGAAGATGAAAGAGGAAGTGAAGAAGCAGATTGATGCCGGTTTCCTTGTGACCGCTGAATATCCGTAATGGGTGGCCAATATTGTGCTTGTGCCGAAGAAAGATGGAAAAGTCCGCATGTGTGTTGATTATAGAGATTTGAATAAAGCCAGTCTGAAAGATGATTTCCCTCTGCCACACATTGATATGTTTGTAGATAATACTGCTAAATTCAAAGTCTTTTCGTTTATGGATGGATTTTCTGGATATAATCAGATCAAGATGGCACCCGAAGATATGGATAAGACCACATTCATTACAGCCTGGGGAACATTCTGTTATAGAGTGATTCCTTTCGGTCTAAAGAATGCTGGTGAAACTTACCAGAGAGCAATGACTACTCTTTTTCATGATATGATGCATAAAGAGATTGAAGTTTATGTCGATGACATGATTTCTAAATCAATTGATGAAGAGGAACATGTTGAGCATTTGTTGAAGTTATTCCAGTGTTTGAGGAAGTATAAACTCCGCCTGAATTCCAATAAGTGTACTTTTGGTGTTTGTTCTGGTAAGTTGTTGGGATTTATTGTTAGTGAGAAGGGTATTGAAGTTGATCCCGCCAAGGTCAAAGCAATACAAGAGATGCTTGCGCCCAAAACTGAAAAGCAAGTCAGAGGTTTTCTCGGCCGCTTGAATTATATTTCAGGATTCATTTCCCACATGACTGCCACATGTGCGCCTATATTCAAGCTTCTTCGGAAAGATCAATCTTGTGATTGGACCGAAGACTGCCAGAAAGATTTTGAAAGTATCAAAGAATATTTGCTCGAACCTCCTATTTTGTCTCCACCTGTTGAAGGAAGACCGTTGATCATGTATTTGACTGTGCTTGAAGACAGTATGGGTTGTGTTCTTGGTCAGCAAGATGAGACTGGAAAGAAAGAATTTGCAATTTACTACCTCAGTAAGAAGTTCACCGACTGTGAGACTCGGTATTCTATGCTTGAGAAGACTTATTGCGCATTGGCTTGGGCTGCTAAGCGTCTGCGCCAGTATATGTTGAATCATACCACTTGGTTGATATCCAAAATGGATCCAATCAAGTATATATTTGAGAAGCATGCTTTAACTGGGAGGATTGCCCGTTGGCAGATGTTGTTATCAGAGTATGATATCGAATACCGATCTCAGAAAGGGATCAAAGGTAGTATTTTGGCTGACCATTTAGCTCACCAACCAATTGAAGATTATCAGTCAGTGCAGTATGATTTTCCTGATGAAGAGATTTTGTACTTAAAAATGAAAGATTGTGATGAACCATTGCTTGAAGAAGGGCCAGAACCTGGTTCCCGTTGGGGCATGGTATTTGATGGAGATGTTAAGCAATATGGAAATGGCATTGGGGCAGTGAATATTACTCCTCAAGGAACGCATCTACCATTTACAGCTAGATTGACTTTCAAGTGTACAAACAACATGGCAGAATATGAAGCTTGCATTATGGGGCTTGAAGAGGCCATGAATCTCAAAATCAAGTATTTAGATGTCTTCGGTGATTCCGCTTTGGTTGTGAATCAAATCAAAGGAGAATGGGAGACAAATCAACCCGGTTTAGTACCATATAGAGACTATGCGAGGAGGATTTCAACTTTCTTTACAAAGGTTGAATTTCATCATATCCCTCGAGATGAAAACCGGATGGAAGATGCTCTTGCAATGTTGGCGTTAATGATTGTAGTGAAATATCGGAATGAAGTTCCCAATTTATCTGTGATGCATCTTGATAGAACAACTCATGTGTTTGCTTTTGAAGAGATCAAAGACGAGAAGCCGTGGTATTACGACATCAAGTGTTTCCTCCAAAGTCAGATTTACCCGCCTGGGGCATCTTTGAAAGATAAGAAGACTTTGAGAAGATTAGCCGGTAACTTCTACTTGAATGGTGATATACTGTACAAGAGAAACTTCTACATGGTTTTGCTCAGATGCGTGGATAGACACGAAACAAACTTGTTGATGACCGAAGTGCATGAAGGTTCCTTTGGTACTCATTCCAATGGATATGCAATGGCGAAGAAGATGTTGCGAGTAGGTTACTATTGGTTGACAATGGAATCTGACTGTTGCAAATTTGTGAAGAAATGCCACAAGTGTCAAAATTATGCTGATAAGATTCATGTTCCTCCGACATTATTGAATATTATCTCTTCCCCATGGACTTTCTCCATGTGAGGAATTGATATGATTGGGATGATTGAGCCCAAAGCTTCGAATGGACATCGTTTCATTTTAGTGGCAATTGACTACTTCACAAATTGGGTTGAAGTGGCATCGTATGCAAATGTAACCAAGCAAGTTGTTGTAAGGTTTATCAAGAATCAGATCATATGTCGTTATGGTGTGCCAAGTAAGATCGTTACTGACAATGGATCTAACTTGAATAACAATATGGTGGAAGCTCTTTGCAAAGACTTCAAGATTGCACATCATAATTCTTCTCCCTACAGACCCAAGATGAATGAGGCTGTTGAAGCTGCGAATAAAAACATTAAGGAGATTATTTAGAAGATGGTTGCCACATATAAGGATTGGCATGAGATGCTCCCGTTTGCTTTGCATGGGTATCGTACATCCATCCGCACTTCAATAGGGGCGACCCCTTTCTCTCTTGTATATGGTATGGAAGTAGTGCTCCCCGTAGAGGTTGAGATTCCTTCATTGTGTGTGCTTATGGAAGCCAAGTTGACTGAAGCTGAATGGTGTCAGACCAGGTTTGATCAGCTGAATTTGATTGAAGAGAACAGATTAACTGCCATGTGTCATGGTTAGTTATATCAGCAAAGAATGAAGAAGGCTTTTGATAAGAAGGTCAGACCTCGAGTGTTCAGAGAAGGTGACCTTGTGCTCAAGAAGATTTTGACGTTCGAGCCAGATTCCATAGGAAAATGGACTCCTAATTATGAAGGCTCATATGTTGTTAAAAGAGCCTTTTCAGGCGGTGCTTTGATTCTTACAACTATTGATGGTGAAGAGTTCACTCAACATGTGAACACAGATACAGTCAAGAAATACTTCGTATAAAAAAAAGAGAAAAGAACAACTCGCTAAGTTGAAAACCCGAAAGGGCGGCTTAGGAAAAAATGAGCGTCTCGGTGGATTGAAAACCCGAAAGGGCGATCCAGGCAAAAATTAGAGACATAAAAACAGAAATAATTTCCCGATAAGTTGAGTACCCCACCTTGGGGTAACTTATGCAAAAATTAGGGATTATGGCAAGTAACTGCATTCTACTGATCTTTAGTGTTTTGAAGACTTTTTTGAGCACAAGGGTTTGTAAGACCCCAATTTTGACCCTAAGATCCCTCATGCAATTTCATCATAAGCATTAGCATTGGGATCATGCCTTGACATCCTCCTTACCCCTCCTTCATTGGGTTTGTTTTGGGAGAGATCACCAAGCACTTAGTGATTATATAATACCTATATTTTATCATTTCACTAACCAAAATACCAAAAATATGTCTTTGTATTTACGTAACTCTTTTGTAAGTAGGGCATGATCTCATTGATTCATCAAGATCACATCTAGGATTTGAGACCCTCATGAACAAAGAGCACAACCAAGAATTGATTCAAGAATGGTTATAAACATAATATATGAGTCCCAATGATCTCTACATGTTATATTGATCAAGTCTTCTTCCATAGTTTGAGGGTGATTTGCCTTGGAAACCCTAATTTGACTGAGTATCTTGAGTAACTTCTCCAACAAGCTATCTCACCAATTGATCAAATTTCTCAAGGGACACTTCAAAATTCATCATCTTATGCATATATGATCTACCATGAGCCAAGAAAGTCAAGATAATTGGAAATTAGCAAGTTGGTTGATGGTGGTTGGCCAGATGGATTCATCTGATCAAAACTGGGTCTCCCTAGACCCTATCTCCTACAATTTTCACCATATGAAAATGATTCCAAGAGAACACTTACTCTAAATGACATTCCAAACAACTTTCATGTTTTTACCTAGAGCTAGTTTTTCTTGGAAAGTCATTTTCTATGTTGAAACATTATAGGTCATTTTGTCTAAACCCTAATTTGAAAGTCAACTTCCAAAGGCCATAACTTGATCAATTTTTATGAGATGAAAGATTTCCAAGTTTCACAATAAAATTCAATGTGTCTACTTCAACTTTGATGTTTGGAGTGGGAGATAATTCAACTTTTTTGAGCATGTGATATGAGGCTACATTATAGGTCACTTTTGACCTATACCATTGATCAAGTGATTTTTCCAAACTTCAGAAATGCATAACTCTATCATTTAAAATCCAAATGACATGAAATTGGTAACCACTTTTAAGGTCTTTGAGAGAGCTACAACGTTTATGAAGACATGTTTGTCATTTGAAGCTCCTATAAAAGGTTAAGTAAGGTGGAATATTGAGACATATGGCTTGACACTTAGAAAAATTTTGATATGTCAAAAATTTCCAAACTTCCATCTCAATTTTCTCCAAGTTCCAAGCTCCAAATGAAAAAGTGTTTAACATGAAAGTTGTTCCTCTTTATCTCACCTTTCCAAAGAGCTCAAATTCATTCATTTTGGATAAGAAATGCATACACTGCGCATGGCTTAAACAGAGTGATATCACTTGGCATGAATCAAGCTTTAAACATCAATGTGCATTTGCCTTGCAATCCAAGCCTACTTCAGAGCATCTGATCTTCAATTTTGGACCTCAAGCTATCATTTCATGCACCTATGTGCACCCATGCACCATTACATCACCATTTGCCAAAATTGGAAAGTGAATGTGAGTGTGCAATTATCAACCATTCCAGCAATAAATAGAGCTTGAATTGCTCAGAAATGGACACACAATCGTGCCACCTTTGATCCCCCATTTCAAACCCTCAATTCTCAAAGGATAAGCCTGATAAATTCTCTTGAATTTGAGCTTGAATCGCCACTGTTTTGGAATTTAATTCTCCAGGAATCCATTGCTTCTAAACCATTCAATCCTTCTCCTGCAAGCAAGTGGGGTGAGTCCAAGCATAAGCAAGATCAAGATCCATCGAATTCAGACCTCCATTGAAGGTATTTTTCAGAAATTTTAAACTCTTCGATTCTCTAAAATTCTTGCTCAATTCTATTGATTCTTTGGTTGTCTGAAGTCCTACCAATGTAGGAAAGAAGATTGAGTTGCTTTGAGGTCAAATCGAAGCAACTCAGTTCATGTACCTCAAATTTCAACTTCACATATCTCTCAATATACTTGGAGTTGGAATGAATGGAGGTCAGATTCGAGCTCAGTGCCATTTTTTATTTAAGAACATGTCCTTGTTTATCATTATGGTGATGGTTCATGGTGGACCAGTCCGGTGAGGTTCACTGGAGAAGATGACTGGAGTTATGGCTCCGGCGATGAGTGGGCTAGCTTTGACCACATGATCCGTCTCTCACGTTTTAATCTTGATCGTTGGTGTTGATTACTCAAGTTGCAGCGCTGTTGACTCAAGTACATATGGAACACGCCCTAGGGACCATCAAATATGCCCCTCAATTAATGAGGGAGATCTGATGGTCCACATAATTTAGATTTTCTTAGAGTTTATTTTAATTGCATTTTTTTCAATAATTCATATTAAATTCAATATTGATCCAAAAAAATTCAAATATTTTTCTCTTTCATATTATGAATTAAAATTATTTTTTGGATCATTATTAATATTTTTCATGAATTAATTGATTTTTCATTTGTTTTTAATTGTTTAAAAATATTTTTAAATGTCCAAAAATTATGAAATTTTTTCTCCAAGGTCCTTTGACCTTGTTTGACCTATGATAAATCTCATGGCCATTTCTTTGGTGTTTTGATGAGATTTTAGGAATTCGACAAAACATATTTGATTTAAATGCATTATTTTATTTTTTTTAATTGAATAAATGCCAATCAAATTTTGTTGACCATTTGTATTGACTTGTTTGAGTTTGCTTATTGTTGTTGGGCCTTAGTCAAGGTTGATTTGACTTTGTCAAATTAATATCATTGGATTTAGGGGATTGATGGAATGTACATTCCATCTCCCAAAATGAATGAATGATATTAATTTGGTAAAAGTCCTCCTTTGACCAATTTGTGATCTCATTCATCCCCTTCCCACTTCATCTCATTCCTCTTCTTCATTCATTCATTTCCATTTGGCCTATGACATCTCAAAGTCCTAATGCTAGTTTATTGAAAAATTGACATGAGTATGGATGAGATTAGGCCACACCTTTTGCATATTTTTTGTGTGTGGTATATTTCATGAGCATAATCCATTATACTATGTCTCTAACATGCATTAACACCAAAATTTTATTGCCTGGCCTCAAATAGTTGTGACTTCTACATAAGTCCAATTACGATTGCTTAACATAGCGCTAAATTTGTGATACAAAAAGGCATAAGCATTCTAGTTAGTGAGATTGTAAGTCTCCCCTCTTTCATGGTATTGTGTGGAAATTTGGCCTTCTTTCATTCCTTTGGAAGATGTTTTGGTTCAAGGGTCCATGCTTGTGATAAGTGGGTTGAGTGTTCTCCAAAGAATGTCTTGAAATTAAAAGCAAAACAAAACTAACTTCTAACCTATTAACTACTAACTTTTAACTTCAAGCCTTTACTTTAATGCAATTTACTTTTAGCACTTTATTTCATTTTCCATTATTCATATCATTCTAATTGTTTATGTTAATGCAATTTTCACTTTGTCCACTTGGACCATATTATGTGATATATTTTGCTTGTATATACTCGGTTTGTTTGTGTGGTCTTTGACCATGAATGTACATAATAATCATAAAAAACCCTAAAAAACTTTTGAGTGGACTGTTGGCTTGATCTTGGACAAATGGACTTAGAATCTAGGCAACCTTCCTGTGCTAATGGACTTGGCCAATGCCAATTTGTTGAATAACCAAGTACTTGCAATTTGAAATTCATATGATACATCTTTGAAGATTTCTCTAAGATTCATCTACAATATGATCATTGTGAAGCTGTTATTTTGTACCTGTGACTTGTGGAATTCATCTATTACATGGGTTATCTTGGAAGAAGATCATGGATTGGATAAGCTTGGATGTGGCCATCTTTATTTGATACCTTGTTCTTCAAGACAATATAATTATGTATTTGTGTGTTGTTTGATTCTAAAAGTTCAAGGGAATTCTGGGTTTCTATTGACATTTTTGTCTATTGGATTGCTACCCGTTTGATCAGATCTCTTCAACTCTAAACTTTTAATTTTGTATATAGGATAGTCTCTTCATCTTCTCCCCCACTTCTTTAATTTAAAAATCTCTCCCTCTAATTTTCAGAATCTTCTTTGTGTGAACTATTTTTGTTCTAAACTTTGACCACTTTTGCAAAAAAAGATAGAAACTTTGGCCTTATGCCATTGCATTTTCAAACTTCTTTTCCTAAATCAAACTTGTAAGTAAACTTAACTATACTTGACTTAAACTTCCAAAAAGCTAAAAAGAACTAACACATTCAAATCATTTTCAGGCCTTTGTGCCTTTCAAACTTGAATTTTGTTAAAATTAATGCACCCATTTTGAAATTTGTAGCACGAGCTACGAGGTTTTGATCCCTCATTTTTATGTTGGTACATAGGAACAAGACCTAAGGTCTTGTCAAACACAAAAATATAATTAATGAATTCTTCTCTCATCCCCCCATTCTATTTGCTTGTAAACATCACTTTGTACAAAATACATATACACATAAAAAGGGCTCCCTAGGAGTACTTAGGACACTTTGGGTGCTAACACATTCCCTCTGTGTAACCAACCCCTTTACTTGTGATCTCTGACTTTTATTAGTTTTTATTTGAAAAATTCTTACTTTTTGGGTTTTGTTCGTACTTTTTCCCTTTTCCCTTGGAAACAATAAATGCGCGGTTGCGACTCTTGTTAACCGATCTCTAGTTTGTCAATATCTTGATGATCATGAATTTCCCGCTACAGGGTTGGCATCAGTTCATCACCCCAGCAGCGATCAAGAGCATAGTGGATATCAAGAGTTGGTAGAAGGATTAAGGATCATTTGTATTCCATGTAACCCTTTTCCATGTAAATTACCATTTTCAACTTTGTAAAATCTATGGAGTCTTGTCATTTACAGACTACTATTCTATTAAATAAAGTTGAGCTTTTATCCAATTATTTCTACTCTTATTTACTTCAGCCAATAGTTTTAAATTTTATTATGATCATTTTAAAATTAAATTTTTAAATCAAAATCAAGTTTTCTTTAATATATAAAAGCAAGAATTTTTCCAAAGCAAGTTAAAAGGAATATCAACAGCATTTCAATGGATATCAAGTCCTTAAATGCGAAACATCAGAGGTTCCCCAAGCAGTTAACCGTTCGGGTATCCCTAGACATTTGTGTTGATTCAGTTCCTCGATGGAGTGTTTGTTCTCCCCAGTAGAGCTTCGTTCTGTTTCCCCAGCTGAGTTGGTTGATTCAGATACCCTGCAGTGTGTTATTGTCCCCAACAGAGTTTCGGCCTTCCCCCGTGAAGGTTATATTTCCTCAGCAAGGTTGATCTTCAGAGATGGTTGATCTTCCCCGGTGGACCGCTTTGGTATCCTCACCAATCGCTATTCAACTTGCTCCCAGTCAGAGTTTCCTCCTGGTTTCTAAGCAGCTTTGTTATGATTATTTCTCTGTAGGGTTGTCTCCCATTTTATGGTGTTGAACTAAAATTACCCACATATTGGATGTTCTATCATCAACAGATCTCCTCCTTCCCCAGTTAGGTTTGAACCTTTGGGATGTTGATCTCTCTGTTCTCTAGTAGTTGTCTCCATATTTTGTGGATTGACCGAGGATTGTACCGGTGGTTCAAATTCTTTGCGACACCTTTATATCCTTTGTGATCGTTTTGTCAACATAATCATCATATATACATATATATATACATATACATATACACATACATTCATATAAACTTCATAATTTGCATATCCTGCATCTTCATATTTGATTTGTTTGAGATTCTTATTCTCTGTTATGGCGGTATTTTATCCCCATACCAAATCTGGTGTTTGTCCTCCTTCAATGGTAGACTGTCAGCCCCTTAAGCAGAAAGACTTTAACCTTGCTCCGTTTCCCCATTGAGTTTGTTTCCTCGTGGATGGTTGTGATTTTAGTTTCCTTAATGTAGCGGGAAATTCATGATCATCAAGCTATTGACAAGCTAGAGATCAAATAACAAGAGTCCCCACCGCGCTTTTATGGTTTCCAAGGGAAAAAGGGAAAAAGTACGAACAAAACCATAAGAAGTTTTCAAATAAAAACTAATAAAAGTCAGAGATCACAAGTAAGGGGGTTGGTTACACAGAGGGAAGGTGTTAGCACCCAAAATGTCCTAGGTACTCCTAGGGAGCCCTTTTTGTGTGCATATGTATTTTGTACAAAGTGATGTTTACAAACAAATAGAACGGGGGGATGAGAAAAGAATTCATTGATTATATTTTTGTGTTTGACAAGACCTTCGGTCTCGTGCCTACGTACCAACATAAAAATGAGGGATCAAAACCTCAAAGTTCGTGCTATAAACTTCAAAGTGGATGCATTGATTTAAAAAAAAATTAAGTTTGAAAGGCACAAAGGCCTAAAAATAGTTTTAATGGGTTAGTTCTTTTTGGCTTTTTGAAAGTTTAAGTCAAGTATAGTTAAGTTTATTTACAAGTTTGATTTAAGAAGAGAAGTTTGAAAATGCAATGGCATAAGGCCAAAGTTTCTATCTTTTTGCAAAAGTGGTCAAAGTTTAGAACAAAAATAGTTCACACAAAGAAGATTTTTAAAAATGGAGAGAGAGATTTTGAAATTAAAGAAATGGGGAAAAGATGAAGAGACTACCCTATGTACAAAAATTAAAAGTTTAGAGTTGAAAAGATCTGACCAAATGGGTAACAATCCAATAGACAAAAATTTCAATAGAAACCCAGAATTCCCTTGGAATTTTAGAATCAAGCAACACACAAATGCATAACTATATTATCTTGAAGAGCAAGGCATCAAATAAAGATGGCCTCATCTAAGCTTATAAACTTCATGATCTTCTTCAAAGTAGCCCATGCAACAGATGAATTCCATAAGTCACAGGTTCAAAATAACAGCTTCACAATGATCAAAGTTCCAGATGAATCTTAGAGAGATCTTCAAAGATGTATCAGATGAATTTCAAATTGCAAGCACTTGGTTCTTCAACAAATTGGCATTGGCCAAGTCCATTAGCAAAGAAATGTTGCCTAAGTTCTAAGTCCATTTGCTCAACATCAAACCAACAGTCCACTCAAAAGTTTTTTAGGGTTTTTGTTTTTATTATGTACATTAATGGTCAAAGACCACAAAACAAAGTAACACAAACAAAGTATATCACACAATATGGTCCAAGCGGACAAAGTGAAAATTATATTAACATAAATAATTAGAATGATATATACAATGGCAAATGAAATAAAGTGCTAAAAGTAAATTGCATTAATTTAAAAGCTTGAAATTAAAAGTTAATGGTTAGTAAGTTAGTAGTTAGTTTTGTTTTGCTTTTGATTTCAAGACATTCTTTGGAGAATACTCAACCCACTTGCCACAAGCATGGATGCTTGAACCAAAACATCTTCCAAAGGAAGGAAAGAATGCCAAGTTTCCACACAATACCATGGAATATGGGAGACTTACAATCTCACTAACTAGAATGCTTATGCCTTTTATGTCACAAATTTAGCGCTATGTTAAGCAATCGTAATTGGACTTATGTAGAAGTCACAACTATTTGAGGTTGGGCAATAGACTTTTGGTGTTAATGCATGTTGGAGACATAGTATTATGAACTATGCTCATGAAACATACCACACACAAAAATATCCAAAAGGTGTGGCCTAATCTCATCCATACTCATGTCAATTTTTCAATCAACTAGCATTAGGACTTTGAGATGTCATAGGCCAAATGGAAATGAATGGATGAAGAAGGGGAATTAGATGAAGAGGGAAGGGGATGAATGAGATCACAAATTGGTCAAAGAAATACTTTTACCAAATTAATATCATTCATTCATTTTGGGAGATGGAATGTACATTCCATCAATCCCCTAAATCCAATGATATTAACTTGACAAAGTCAAATCAACCTTGACCAAGACCCAACAACAAACAAGCAAACTCAAACAAGTCAATACAAATGGTCAACAAAATTAAATTGGCATTTATTCAATTAAAAATAATAAAATAGTGCATTTAAATCAACTATGTTTTGTCCAATTCCTAAAATCTCATCAAAACACCAAAGAAATGGCCATGAGATTTATCATAGGTCAAACAAGGTCAAAACACCTTGGAGAAAAAATTTCATAATTTTTTGACATTTAAAAATATTTTTAAACAATTAAAAACAAATGCAAAATCAATTAATTCATGAAAAATATTAATAATGATCCAAAAAAATAATTTAAATTTAGAATATGAAAGAGAAAAATATTTGAATTTTTTGGTGAAAGTCCCATATTTTTTGGATCAATATTAAATTTAATATAATTTATTGAAGAAAATGCAATTAAAATAAAATTTCAGAAATTCTAAATTACGTGGACCATCAGATCTCCCTCATTAATTGAGGTGGCAGATCTGATGATCCAAAACACGCGTTCCACGTGTACACAAGTCAACTGCGTGGCAAACGTGGTATTTAAAAGGAACGGTCAAGATTAAAACATAATACATGGATCTTATGGTTCACAACCTTGCCAAGTCGTCGCCGAAGCTAGAGCTCCGGTCATCTTCTCCGGTGGACCTCACTGGACTGGTCAAGATGAACCATCACCAAAAAGAAAAACAAGGACATGATCTTGAAGAAAAAATGGCACTGAGCTCGAATATGACCTCCATTCATTCCAATTCCAAATATATTGAGAGATATGTGGAATTGAAAATTGAGGTACATGAATTGAGTTGCTTCGGTTTGGCCTCAAAGCAACTCAATCTTCTTGCCTACATTGGTAGGACTTCAGACAACCAAAGAATCAATAGAAATGAGCAAGAATTTGAGAGAATCGAAGAGTTTAAAATTTCTGAAAATTACCTTCAATGGAGGTCTGAACACGATGGATCTTGATCTTGCTTGTACTTGGACTCACTCTACTTGCTTGCAGGAAGAGAATGGAAAGGTTTAGAAGCAATGCATTCCTGGAGAATTGAATTCCAAAACAGTGGAGATTCAAGCTCAAATTCAAACGAATTTATCAGGTTTATCCTATGAGAGTGAAGGGTTTTCAATGGGGGATCAAAGTTGGCGCAATGGTGTTCTCATTTCTGAGCAATTGAAGCTCTATTTATAGCTGAATTGGTTGATAATTGCACACTCACTTTCACTTTCCAAATTTGGCAAATGTGATGTAATGCTGCATGGGCGCGCATAGGCCCACGAAATGATGGCTTGAAGTCCATAATTGAAGATCAAATTTGTTGAAGTAGGCTTGGATTGCAAGGCACATGTACATTGATGTTTGAAGATTGATCCATGCCAAATGATATCAGCCTATTTAAGCCATGCACAACCTATGCATTTCAAGTCCAAAATGAATGAATTTGAACTTTTTGGAAAGGTGAGATCAACAGGAACAAGTTTGATGTTGAACACTTTTTAATTTGAAGCTTGGAACTTGGAGAAATTTGATGTGGAAGTTTGGAAATTTTTGACATATCAAGATTTTTCTAAGTGTCAAGCCACATGTCTCAATATTCCACCTTGCTTAACTTTTTCTATGAGCTTCAAATGAGAAACGTGTCTTCATCAAATTTGTAGATCTCTCAAAGACCTTAAAAATGGTGACAAATTTCATGTCATTTGGATTTTAAATGATTGAGTTATGCATTTTTGAAGTTTGGAAAAATCACTTGATCAATGGTATAGGTCAAAAGTGACCTATAAAGTAGCCTCATATCACATGCTCAAAAAAGTTGAATTAGCTCCCACTCCAAACATAAAAGTTTAATTACACACATTGAGTTTGATTGTACAACTTGGAAATCTTTCATCTCATAAAAATTGAGCAAGTTATGGCCTTGGAAAGTTGACTCTTAAATTAGGGTTTAGACAAAATGACCTATAATGTTTCAACATAGAAAATGACTTTCCAAGCAAAACAAGCTCTAGGTCTCAACATGAAAGTTGTTTATAATGTCATTTAGAGTAAGTGTTCTCTTAGAATCATTTTCATATGGTGAAAATTGTAGGAGATAGGGTGTAGGGAGACCCAGTTTTGATCAGATGAATCCATCTGTCCAACCACCATCAACCAATTTGCTAATCTTGAACTCTCTTGACTTTCTTGGCTCATGGTAGATCATATAAGATGATGAATTTTGAAGTTTCCCTTGAGAAATTTGATCAATTGGTGAGATAGCTTGTTGGAGAAGTTACTCAAGATACCAGGTCAAAATAGAGTTTCCAAGGAAAATCACTCTCAAACTCTTGAAGCACACTTGATCAATATAACATGTAGAGATCATTGGAAATCATATATGATGTTTATAACCATTCTTGAATCAATTCTTGGTTGTACTCTTTGTTCATGAGGGTCTCAAACCCTAGATGTGAACTTGATGAATCAATGAGATCATGCTCTACCTACAAAAGAGTTAGGCAAATACAAAGACATGTTTTTTGGTATTTTAGTTAGTAAAAATGATAAAATACAAGTATGATATAATCACAAAGTGCTTGGTGATCTCTCTCAAAACTAACCCAATGAAAGAGGGGCAAGGAGGATGCCAAGGTATGATCCCAATGCTTATGCTTATGATGGAATTGCATGAGGGATCTTAAGGTCAAAATTGGGGTCTTACAGCTACCCCTATTTAAGGACATTCTAACTGAGGAGGCAAAGGTTAAAATCTTCATGTCGACTCAGTAGAATGGGCTTAAATAACAACATAGAGAAACAAATTTTGATCCCTAAGAGACCTCATGATGCAAATGATATGAATGCAAAAGTTAATGCTCTGTGGGGAAATATATCCATAAAGGAAAAAGAAATCAGAGAGACCGAAATTTCGCAGGAGTATAATGCATTCCGTAAGGAAAACTCACTGGGGAGACAAATACTCTGGGGGGGATAAAAGGGACTATGCGTAGGCAGGCTACGACTTAAAACTACTGGGGGATTAGAGGGATTCCACGAAAAATGGAAAGACTCAGTCGGGGAAACAAGCATCTGCAGGGGATAAGTAAGTCAAGATAAAACTGAGGTACTCGACTCATGCAGGGGAACAATGATTTCACTAAGGAAAACACACACTCAACTCAACTGGGGAAGAAATAAACTTCAACATAGGAGGAGATGAAATCTATTATCTACTGCATATTATTGGGTAAGGAGATAATAAAAATCTGACAGAGAGAACATCCGTCATCGATTAAGATGAACATATCAAGGATGACTCGCCGAGGAAATACCAGGAAGGAGTATTCATTACCGGTTACTAGGTAAGAATAGCCTTGCTGGGGAAAACTGCAGAGAAATAGGATTTACAACTACCAGTTACTAGGCAGAAGACCAAAGTGTGAGAGTATCCGTCATCGATTAGGATGAACATTTCAAGGATAAACTCAACAGGGAAGAAAATCCGTCATCGGTTAGGATGAACATATCAAGGATAAACTTGCCTGGAAAATGTCAAGGAGTATACCCGTCATCGGTTAGGATGAACATATCAAGGATATACCAACTGAATAAAATGGGAATTACATCTATCAAAAACTGGATAGAAAACCGTCGGAGAGAAAATCCGTCACCGGTTAGGATGAACATATTGAGGATTAACTCTACGAGGGGACAAAAATAGGATTTACAACTACCGATTACTGGGTAGAAGACCAATCAAAGAGAAAATCCGTCACCGGTTAAAGTGAACATATCAAGGATAGACTCTGAAAAGGGGAGTAAAAATAGGGATTACATCTATCAGTTACTGGATAGAATACGAAAGAAGAGAAAATCCGTCACCGGTTAAAGTGAACATATCAAGGATTGACTCTGCACAGGAAAAAGTAGGATTTGCAACTACCGGTTACTAGGTAGAAAACCAACAAGGAGAAGAGAACCCGTCATTGGCTAAGATGAACATATCAAGGATTAACTCTCTGAGGAACAAAATAGGGATTACAACTACCTTTTTACTGGGTAGAATACCAAAGAAGAGAATATCCGTCACTGGTTAAAGTGAACATATCAAGGATAGACTCCTGCGGGGGAGAAAAGATATCCGTCATCGGTTAAGATGAACATATCAAGGATATACTTTCCGGGGACTCTACTGAGGAGAGCAAATGGTACTTTTGTCGGGTATTGGGCAAGAAGTAACAAACTACAAACTAAGAAGAATATTACTAGTTACTAGGTAATAGCCTCTTAGGGGACCAAAAGATCTATCTAGGTAAGAGCTAGAAAGAAAATGGTCAATCAAGACTCAACCCATTAAGGACATAACTCAAGGGGAGTAATTCCATCCAGAAAATTTACTGGAGAGAAAACTGAAATAATAGCCATCCACGAGGAAACAAACTTGTAAGACCCTAATTTTGAACCAAAGATCCCTCATGGCATCATGTTATTGCACACGTGCATTGCCTCAAGGATCATAGCATGATTGGTTCCTTAACCCTAGGGTTGGTACTTGTTTGAGTGTTTTGAGACCACCAAGCATGCTTGTATTGTATATTATTGATTTTCTTATTTGATTACTAACCAAAAGCATAAAAATATGTCACTAACTCTTTTTGTTTTGAAGCTCAAGTGATCATGTGCTCCAATGCTCTTAGGAGGCTCATGAGCCCAATGAAATGGCTAGATAAAGATGAGAAAAAGCCTGAAAGTAGTCCACAAAGCTCTTAATCATCATATATGTCTCCTAAGTATCTCAATTTGCCAATTTGATCAAGATAACCCAAAGGGCTTGAAGATTGTTTCGCAAGGAAACCCTAATTTCACTATGCTTTGACTGTGCCTTGCCCATGAAGTAATCTCAACCTATGAACAAATTTAATCAAGGGAAGTTCTTTAATTTATCATTTTATGCATATATGAGCCTATTTGAGGCCCCTCAATCATTTATTCATCAAGATTGGAAGTTCGGCCTTGAAAAAGTTGACCAGTCAAGTCATCTGACTAAGTTGAGAATCCATGAAATATAACTTTTGATGTGTTTGTCAAATGAAGATGACCCCAAGAGAAAACATGTTCTTAAGAACCATGTGAACAACTTTCATGATCATCAAAAATAAATTTGAAACTTGGAAGGTCATCATTAATTTCAAAACATTACAGGTCATTTTGACTGAAACCTTAATTTTGGGTCAACTTACCAAGTGCATAACTTCCTTAATTTTTATGATTTTAAGGTGAGACCAAAGGCATTGGAAATCGTGAGATGTATACTTCAAATGTTATGTTGGACAAAATTTCATAATCCTAAAATAAATACATTTGATAATGCAAAACATTATAGGTCATCTTGGACCTAATTAATTGAATTTGAAAAAGTACCCAACTTCAAATGCCCATAACTTTGTCATAGAAAATCCAAATTATGCAAACTTTGAGTCTAGATTGACCATCATGAAAATATCTACAACTTTTATGTTGGAGATGTTTTCATTTGAAGCTTGAATAATGAAAACATAGGGGTTTGATTAAGCTTTCTTTTGGTGAAAATTTTCAAAGTGATTTGAATATGTTTTGTACTTGAATTTTCACAGCCAGTTTTGATCAATTTGCACATGCCAAATGATTTTTTTCCCAACATGACTTTTGTTCCTTATTTCAAGGACTTTCCAACCATTACCCACAATGCTCTTTTGGATTCACCATTTGTGAGTTTCGAACTTGTTTCCATTTATGTGCATTTTGGTATTTTATATTATAACTTGAATTCCAAGCTTCTTCAGTCCAATGTGCACGTCCAAATTCATTTCACTTGATCTCAGCATGTTGCTTCGTTCACCATTGGGCCTTCCACACACCTGTACAGGCCCATGCAATGTAAATTCAAATTGCCATGCACATGAACAAAGCGTGTGATCTGATACCTTCAACTATAAATAACCACTTCATGAGATTCATTTGCTAACCTTTTGGAGATCCCAAGTGCTGCAGAAGTAAAACCATAGCCATACCAAAGGAATCACTCAAAATGTTTTAACACTTTCGAGCTTGAAATTCAGTATCATTAGCTGAGTTTTAAAGCCTGAATCCTTAGCCAATCACTTCCATTACACTCAAGAATCAAAGAGGAGCAAGGATCTTGGGGAATTCGTGGCCAGAAGTTCATCAATTCAGAGGTATAATCTCAAACTTTTTGGATCTAGAACTCTTAATTCAATGTAGTATCCTTGTGTTTCTGTGGTTTTCTGAAGTCCTCATACTTGAGGCAAGCCATTGGTGCTTTCAATTCTTCATTTCATGAACTTTCAGTATGAACACCATGATTTTCTCCTTCACATTTCTCTTAATATAGGAAGAGTGAGGGAGATCCATTGGTACAATGATGATCTCCATCACACGAGCTTCATTTCCATGGCCTTGTTTTTAATTTTCATTAAGATTTCCTTTCCTACAACTGGTGGCCGGAAGTTGTTGTTTCGCCAGAGAAGATGGTGGTTTCCACCACCACCACCACGTGTGTCACTTCCTGGCCATTGGATCACCTTGCCACGATCTAATCTCACACGTTTATTTTAAATACTTCATTTAATGCTGGATGTGGCACGTTTGGCTTGGATGTATCGTGCGCCATTAGATCTGAACCGTGCCAGATGCCACGTCAATTAATGAATGCGCATCTGATGGCTGTGGCTTTTTCACTTATTTTCATTTTCCATTTATTTTCTGTTAATTCCCTTTATTTTCAAAAGTTCATGAAAAATTCATTCGAAGTCAGAAAAATATGAGACAAATTCCAAAAAATTTCCTGAAAAATCTAGTTTCATATTATGATTTTTAATTATTTTTGTGACTTCGTTTGATATTTTTCATGGATTATTTGATTTTTAATGGTTTTAATTCATGCTAAAATATTTTTGACTTTTAAAAAATCCAAAAATATTTTCATAACATCTATGGATCATGATAAGTCAATGAAAAATGGTCTCAACAATTTCTTGATTGTTTGAGATTATTTGAGATTTTAATTCATATTGTACTATTTTTATTTTTTTTTAATTGTTTTTAATTACTTTCTGATTTCAAAAATTTGTGAGAAAATTATTCAAAGTTTGTTTGACTATGTTGAACCTATGAGAATTTAATCGGACTCATTGAAGTTGTTTTGAATTGAATTTGAGGCTTGACCTTATTTGTTTATTTTTATTTGTATTTTATTTTAATTCAAAAAAATATTGTTGACTTCTTGACTTGTTGTCTTCATTTCTCTTCTGTTTGGTGTTGATTGAGGTTGGTTTGATTCAAATTTGATCAATTGGGTTTGTTGTTGACTTCTTATTCCCCTCCCTTTCATCTTCATCCCTTTCTTTCCATCAATGGCCAATGAGTTAAAGTCTTGAGGTTGGTATTGACAAATGAGAGGTTTAACCTTCTTTGATCCAAACCAAACTCAACTTGATCCATGATCAAGTGAGTTATTTTGTGTCAAAGATAGGTTGCTTCTTGGTCAAGCAAATAACCAAAAGTCAATACAAGGCCCTTCCCCTTTTGTTTTGGCATGGCAAGTTTATGGAGCTTGGCTTACTAGTCATGATCTCTAACTTGTGTTCTTTGCCCATGTTCTTATTGACCGGCCTCAGATAGGTGTGACTACTACATGAGTCCACTTACGATTGCTTAACATAGCGCTACATTGTCTTATGACAAGCTAACATAACCTTACTAATTACTAACTTTAATTTGAGCTTTTAATTTCTTGCCATTTGCTTTTAATGTCATTTGTTTCTTGCTCATTATTCATATTGATTTTCATCTTTGCTCACTTGAGCACATACTTTATGTTTATGTCATTTTTCTTTTGCTCATTTGAGCCCATTATTATATTGCTATGTTGAGTTGTCTGTGCTTGTTTTGATGTGAACCAAATGCAAAAGGAGAAAGGACTTAGAATTAGGATTTACCCATGCTTAAAGGAGTTCAAGAGAAACTAGGCCTCATGCCTTTAGAATGATAAAATTCAAAGTTGACCTCAAAAGGACTTCTCTTCCAAACTTATTCTTTGTCCATTCCCTTTATTGTGTTGTGAACTTTTTGATGTTTGCTTTTGTGTGATGGGGATCTCACCTTGAGATTGTGAAAAGAGGACCATTGTCATGAGCAGTCAAGTTAAGAGCCAAGCCAAATGGAGATCCTAGAAGCTTGATTTCAAATTATTGATTGCTTATTTGTTTGCTAAGTCCAAAGGAAAGGAGCATCTTGAGTCATCTCTATGACTCCAAGAAAAGGAACTCCAAGGGTTTTTCTTTCCCCTCTTATCTTTGTATGCTTTAGGAATAGCCTTTCTCTTCTTCTCTCCATTCTAACTAAGCCAAAAATCATTTTTAAAACTTTGACTTTATTTCAAATTAGAAACCTAGGCCTTAAGCCTTTGACTTTTCAAACTCTTTTCATAAATACTTATTGTGAATAAACTTTAATCCAACTTTGACCTTATTTTGTAAATAAATCTAACTTGTAAATATAACTCATTTCAAGTTGTCTTGTGGTTCTAATGGCCACTTGTTAAAACCTTTTCAAAAACATTAGTCATAGGTTTGAATTATCATAGTGGTTGATGTAAATCTCACCTCATCCTTAGTGATTGGATTATAAGTCTTCCATGCTTATTATAGGGTTAACTCCTCACTAGCATGTTGAAGCCTTCCTCACATGGTGGATTGTTGGTTTAGGTTGAGTTTTCTCCCTTTGATAATAAAAGACCTTAAGTATTTTGATCAAATCAATTCACCAATCTTTGAGATTTTTACCCTAACTACGAGGTTTTGATCCTCCTTTGTGATGGTACGTAGGCAATGGGTTCATCCATTCAAACAACAAAATTTGTAAATATAATCTATTCTATTCTCATCCCTCCAATCTTTTGCACAAATCTTTTCACAAATACCAACCTACAACACATATTTTCAAAAAGGGTTCCCTTAGAGTACTAAGGATGTTTTGGGTGCGTAAAACCTTCCCATTTCATAACCAACCCCCTTACCTAGATCTCTGACATTTTTATTAGTTTTTGATTTGAAAAACTTCTTACTTGGCTTTTGTTCACTTTTTAGCCTTTCCTTTGGACAAATAAAAGTGCGGCGGCGACTCGAATTGTATGTTGACTTTTGGTTTAGTCAATAAACCTAAAAGTAACGAAAACCCCGCTACATAAAAGTGGCGACTCTACTGAGGACCTTTCCAAGCCCCGTGGGTTTAACCTACTTTTTTCTTGAATGTGTTGTATGTTTATATTTATTTGTGGCATATTTTTGTGCAAATTTGGTATGAATATATTGTTTGTAATGTATGAATTGCTTGATATATTAATTGCTTGTATGCTTGGTGGTTTCTTGTGAGATGAGTTCTATACCCGAACTCGAGTGCACTTATGATAGGAGAATGGCATAGTCTTGTTGACTTATGTGGAGTTATTCCTTAACAAGTTAACTTGCAAGTCCATTCACTTGGTGGAGGTTTTATTGGGATCACCAAAGTCACACGAGTAGTCGTGGTTAGGCATTACTCTTTCCAATAGGAACCCTAGAAGCCAAGAACCTTAGACACCTAGCCCATCTTGGCCTATTTTAGGACGTAGTGCGTAGGTCGTTCAAGTGTAAGACTTGATACGATTGTTACGCGATACTACACTTATAAGAGTTCCTCTTGAGAATATTTTTGGAGGACGAGTAGTCGTTTTATCCGATAATATTCTAAAGATGGGATGATGACTATGGGAACCTTTTAGAACATGATTGTCAGGTTTTAACCATAGTACACTCCCGTTGGGTGGTTCTTAACCGAGACTCCATGCTCGTGACTTACAACAATCCCGTGATTCGCGGTCGATCCATTCTCGTATATCCTCAATATCAATGGAACTTGGGTGTTGATAAGGTGTAAACCATAATCCACCAAAATGGATGATTGATATTGATGATGACTTGAACCATCCCGTGAACTTTGTGTGGCATGACTTGCTTGATCCTTGAGTGTGTTTGTTGCATCCATGCATTCATGCATTCATTCGCATTCATGCATTCATTCGCATTCATGTCATCGACAATAAGATTTCACAAGGAACTTAAAAGGGTCTATTTGCAAATTTTCAGACATGGATAAGCAAAGAAGGAATACGAAGACGTACAATTTCAGACAACCCAACTTGAAAGAGTTAAGGCGTTTGACATCTTATGTATTAGAGCCTCTGGAATTCAAAGCTCGCCATGGGAAGCTTCAATCTATTCTTTCTACTAAGATGGATGAGGGTCTGATGAGTGTGTTGGTGCAGTTCTACGATCCTTTGTATCAGTGCTTCACTTTTCCGGATTTCCAGCTTTTTCCTACACTAGAGGAGTATGCTTATCATGTGGGTATACCTATTCTTGACCAGTTGTCGTTCAGTGGTTTGGAGGAGATTCCGTCTTCTCAAGAGATTGTTGATATGCTTCATGTGGAGATATCTAACATTGTTGCTAATATGACTACCAAAGGTGGAATTCAAGGTCTCCCGTCTGATTTTCTGATTGCCAAAGCTACCTTGTTTGGGAAGGCCATGAGTAAGGAAGCTTTTGAATCCATTGTAGATGTTTGATTGGCTGCATGTTATGTCAAAACACTAACTGGACTCTAATGTCTTGACTGATGTCATGACATGCCCTGGAGATGTTTGATTGGCTGCATGTTGTGTTAAAACACTAACTGTACTCTGATGTCTTGACTGATGTCATGACATACTTGAGTAGTATGCTGCAAGTTTAGCTAATACATGATTTACTGAATGTCAAACTAGATGTTATGACATTCATCCCTGACAGCAAATACTGAGGTACAGAATAGTTGGTTGTCTGTTATAACTCAGTATTTAATTCAGTCTGTTTATCAAGGGAATAACAGACCTGGCATAAGGCCTACTGTCTGAATGTCAAACTGGATGTTATGACATTCATCAGTGACAGCATATACTGAATAATAGGCAGGTTGATTTTTCTGCTACAGTTCATTATTTATTTTAGTCTGTTCTTCTTGAGAATAACAGACATGGCATAAGGCTCATTGTTAAAATGTCAAACTGGATGTTATGACATTTATCTCTGTCAGCTGATACTACAGTATAGACTGGTTGGTCTTTTACAATACAGCATTTAGTACAATCTGTTTTCAGGAAAATAACAGACTTAGCATATGGCCTATGTTCTGGACTTCAAACGGAATGTTGTGACATTCATTCCTGACAGCATATGCTAAATTGTAGGATGGTTAGTTTTTCTGTTTCAGTATTTTTCTCAGGCTATTCTTCAGAAATCCAACAGCTGAGCTAAAATTCAGGAAACTAACAACTGAGCTACAATTAATGAACCTAACAAATAGCCTATTTGTTAGCACCCTAATATGTGGAAATTAGGTTAACTTGCTTAACCTTAATTTTAGGAAATACAAGTACAAGGCCCAAGTGCTGCAATATAAAAGGATGGCAATCCTTCTTTCAAAACTCAGGGGTTTTAGGCGTGAAGATTTTATTGTTCCATCATACTTCACTGCTGTATTTTTATTGTGTTTTGTATTAGGTTGTATTTGTGAGCCAAGCAATTATCACCTAGATGATTGCATTGGACTAGGGTGTTCATTGAGTTGTAAGTGTTGTGTCACTCTAAGCTTTTAAGCATGAGTGCTGTGTATCTTGATTAAAGCTGTTAAGCACAATCAAGAGTTGTTTGAAGTATAACTTCACCATTAACTTTAATCTATTTAAAGGTTGTAATCACTGAGGTGATTGAGGGGGAGTAAGTAGGAACTCTGGTCTTAGTTTAAGATTGAAATTGCATTAGGTAGGTATTAAGTGATAGGATTAAACAGGTGGTTTAAGGCCTGAATTAATACTGCTAATAGTGGATTTCCTCCCTGGCTTGGTAGCCCCCAGACGTAGGTGTGTGTGACACCGAACTGGGTAAACAATTTCTTGTGTTATTTACTGCACTTACATTTACCTGCTGTTTACATTCCTGTCTGCACAGAATCGGATGTCATAACATCCTGCGTGACATCGATAGTCTGTTAACTAGAATTTCATCCATATTTTTACTTCTCATCTATGGGCTAGTGTTATTTCCCAACATCGACAATTTCGTGGATGTGAACGCTATTAGGATTTTCTCTTCTCTTAATCTCGTTCTGACTCTGTTGGGTGACACTTATTTCTCTTTGCATATGAGGAATGCGAATGGTGGTGGTTCCATTGTGTGCTGTCTGCCTCTGTTGTACAAGTGGTTTATTTCGCACTTGTCTCAGACGCTTGCCTTCAAGGAGAACAAGGGATGTCTATGATGGTCCATGAGACTTATGTCTCTCACTAATGATGATATCTCTTGGTATAATCGTGTTTATGATGGCGTTCAGATTACTGACTCTTGTGGTGAGTTCTCCAATGTACCTCTTCTTGGTACATGTGGTGGAATTAACTACAACCCTGTTTTGGCTCGTCGTCAGCTTGGGTTCCCCTTAAAGGATAAACCTAACAACATTTTGTTGGAAGGCTTATTCTTTCAAGAGGGTAAAGATCCCCCAAACTTGAAGGATAGGATGGTCCGCGCCTGGCGCAAGGTTCATAGGAAAGGGAGGAATGAGCTTGGTCCGAAGAATTGTGTTGCTTTGGAGTCTTACACCTCTTAGGTAAGGAAGAGAGCTCTTGAGTACCGCATGCCGTATGAGTATCCAAGACCTACCCCTATGGTTATGGTTGGGCCTTCAACCCTCCCTAATCAAGGAGTAGAGGAGTTGAGAGACGAAGACCGTTCGTGTGCTTGGGTTCGTGAGCGTGAGGAGCTTCTTCAGCAGCTTAAGGATAAGGATGCAGTGGTCGAGTTTCTAGAGCATCAGGTTATTGCTGAACCCGGTGATGTGGTTACTTCTCTCCTACCTCACTCGTCTAGGTTTTGGAAGAAGAGATATGACCAGCTCGCCAAGGAGAAAGCAAATTATTGTTGTGTGTCATTGTTATGAAACATCTTTGTTTTTGGTTTGTATGGTGATAAATATTTATTGCCTTTCTAGATCACATGCCTGTGCAGTATTTCGGGAGTACCAAAGACATATGTCATGTAATCGTGTGCAAATTTTGTAGAAACTCAAGAGTTTTTTATTGCATTACATCCTTCATATTTCATTTTTGTGATATGTTTTTTGGCATTCATTGTGACAATCATGTTGTATTGTTTCATTACATGTGTGTATTTATGTTTAGGCATTTTCCTTCAATATGTACGTCATTCTATGTGAGTGTTATTGTATTGATATTCTTATCTTTGCAAACTGTGTATGTTTTTTGGTTTATGCATAATTCTAGATACTTCTCATGATTTATTTTGTTTCTTTTTTATATTGTCAAAGGGGGAGAAGCAAGATGAGTTTGGGATGCATATATTCAGGGGGAGTCTTTCATTGAAAACACGAACGCATCGTCTCAAGTTTTGCCATCATAAAAAAAGGGAGTATGTGAGTGCAACTTTGTTTGGATGTATTTTGTATAATGTCAAAATTAGGATACTTTAGTGTTAATGTATATTGAATATTATCTTCTGATTCTTTATGTGCATCTTAGAATTAGAAAGCATAAAAGACTTTGGAAACAACTTTGAAAATGTCTCATGCATCAAAAATACATGAAAAATAAGTTTTCATCAAAAATGCATGAAGACGAGTTTTTTTGAAAAATGCAAAAAAATATTTTTTTGTGAAAAATGCATGAAAAATAAATTTTTGTGAAAAAATTGCATTATAGGTTGACACATGTTGTCTACAGGTCGACCTGTAGAAACATTTTTACTACTATAGGTCGATATATGCATTCTATAGGTCGATGTGTATGCTGCATATTAAATCATGTAGCTTCTGTTTCATGTGTTGACTCCTTAGGTCGACACATAGGAAGCACATAACTATTACAGGTCGACCCATGACCTTGAACAGGCCGATGCATGTTATTTACAGTTTAATGCATATATCTTACAGGTCGACCTATACAATAAATTTTTTGAAAAATTCATATTTTCTCCAAGTTGTTTGCATTTCCTTTTTGTCCTAAATCACTCACGTATATAAATACTTCATACATGCATCATTCTCTAGTAAGGTTTCTAGAGTGAGTAAGACCTATATGAATCCAGGATTTTAAAGCATCTCATCATCTTCAACTCAATTTATACATACACACAATCAATTACACATAATCATTTTTTGGTTGGGTGCCATCTAGATTAAGATTGATAATGTCCAACTAGGTTTGCTGTATCGGGAATATTGGGTTGCGATCTTTGAGGGATTCAAATAAGAAAACCAAGGCGGGGTTTTCCTTCAAGATCTTTAGGGTTTAAGAGTTTTAGACAAGATTACAATTCGGATCCGATCGAGTGAAAACCTTGAGACTATGTGTATCGGCAAGAGAGTAGCATGAAACGGGTGATCCTGTTGACAAATCTTAGGCTCAATAAGTGTGCGTTTGGGATTAATTCAGCCGGATGAAAGCCTTGAGAAAAAGAGGTCGTGCAAGGAAGTAGTGATCGATAAATTAGCAAGTGTACTAATCTGCCAATGTAGTGATAATAGGGGAAATTCCCAGTATCGATCTCAAGGACTCCTTGACGATATAGAGTTCTGGATTAATTTCAGTTAAACAAAAGCCTTAGGGGTTTTGGATAGATTGTCTAACTTATGAAAATAATTGTGAATAAAGTAAACAAAGTAATTGACGTTTTAGACACATATGAGTAATATGCTAGGGATAATGTATGATTCAATTCTTTGACGACTCTAAACTCATAAGGCAACAACAAATTTCAGATAACTGATTACCGATTCTTACGAGTGTTTACTCCTAAGTCCTTAGTGAGAAAACCTTTAATCATTTAACCTAACTCCTATGTCCATAGAAAAGTACGGATAAAATTAAGAATTAATTTATCAAGAATAATCCAATTCTTATAGGGTATTCCTAGTCCTAGATAATATATACTTTAAAATATTCTCAAGCATATCATAAATAATGGCGGTCAGGTTAATTCTTACTCATAAATCAAAATCCATTTGTTCGATATAGAAAGCATTAAAACAGTGAAGAGAATAAATAAAATATGTTGAAATCAAATTGTAATTGCAAAGAGAAATTCGAAGTCATTACAAATCTGAATCAGGGACACCCCCTAATATTCGGGGGTTTTGCTATTCATACCAATAAAACCAAATATTACAAAGAATTAAGATGAAGAGGTCTTCAATGGTGAAAATCCTTAAATATTAAGCTCCATCTTACTTCCAGTGTATTCTCCCACTCCTAATTTGTGTTTTGCCATCAAAAATCAAGTTCTCACCTCAAAAAATCACTTACTATCTTTAAATATGTCAAACCGGGCATTTGTTTTTACGGTTCTGGGGCCCCATATGCGTATGGAGGGTGTATGGGGCGTATGGGGTCAGGCCATACGCGTATGGAGGCAGGCCATACGCGTATGAGCAGCTACATGCCTTTTTTTTCATATTGATACGTGTATGAGCAAGTTGATACATGCATGGGCATAAAATTCCAAATTATCCTTTGGTGTCTTCATGAAAGTTGTAGCTTTGGATACTATATTTCAGTTGCCATCGGTCCCACCTCATTCCGAGTTATGAAACTCTAGTTATAATCAAAATACCACATGTCTATCATGATGTAAAACATGCTGAAAAATAGACTTTTCCATTTTTTAAAAATTTTTTCATGTTCCTTTTCCGACCATATCATTGACTTCCTCCGAGCTACAAAACACGTTAATATTCCTAAAAAGATAAAAAAATACCAGGAATGATTAAAACATAGATAAATACAAAATTAAAGAAACTGACGTATAAACCACTCAAACTATATGAAAAACGCAAATAACTCGCCTACTTTCAGCTGTTAAAATGATAATAAGTATAGCACAAATGGTGACTGATCAGAACCCCAAATTTCACTTGTTGTTTGTCCTCAAGCAACTTGAAGAACAAAGAACTCATGTCACCCCCAAATGAAAGAAAAACTTTTCACGTACCACAATACCTCTATGATCTTCCATGGCTCTCATTTGTTGCTACCTTTAGTTTTTGCTGAATTACTAAGGTCGATTGATTGACCACACCTTAACTTGAAAGTATTGCTTCACCTGTCATCTCAATTCACACTCTCACCAAATCTCTCAGATGTTAATGTGTTTTACACTCAAAATTGATAGTACAAAATATCGTCCCATAGGCTTGGATAAATTCTCTCTTGATGTCAAGTTGCACCATACACACACTCTTTGAGGTCTTTATGGTTGTAACGAGGCTAGGGTAAACGTGTGATAATTTTGAGAATGTAGGCTAAGGTTCAGAGTCAATATGATCGTTATCTTCACTATGCTCATTCTAATGGATTAGTGTTGGAATTATTTATTGCACTCATCCTTTAGGATCAACAATTATCGGGGATTTAACTATTGGATTTGTCTTTATTTTGAATATCCACTGACTTTTCCTTCTTTTGAGTGCCCTGATGATTATTTTTATTTTATTTTTTCAAATTTTATTTTTCAAATTTTCATCTTTTCTTTTTCTTCTCTTTTTTTTTCAATCATTAGATGCCCTCATTTGTATTAACGCTGCATAACTACCCCAAACTTAAAGATTGTTATCCAAACAACAACCCCAAACATAGAATGAATATAGATCTGATAACTCACATAAATACTCTGAATATGGTGGGGAAGTGTTTGGGCCATGGGTTAATATGATGTGGGTTTGAAAACAAACAAATGGGTAAAGGCTCAAATGGGGTTAATAATGGATAATAATAAAAAGGATGTCTAGAAAGGCTCAGGGATAAAAAACTATGCCTCAGTGTGTGTAATAATGCAACTGAAATTAGAAAAAAATGTATGCAAGTTCTGAATGATAAAGACATACCTGAATGCTCTCTTATGATGTACATTGTGTTTGGCTTTTTCTGCTCTCACCATGTTGGATAGAGCTGACAACCTTCATAGTATTTCTTGCTCGATGTGGCTTCTCAATCAGTTGTGGTAAATCTACTCAAATTTCAGTCCAACTTAATTAAACCAATTAGATCGTTTAGAAGTATATAAAAAAAATACTTTGGCGAGTTAACTTGCACAGAGGACACACATGCCTTCAGGTTAGGTATTTTTCACACAACCACTAAAGCTACAATTATCATATTACTAGATGAAAGTAAACAATCAAAAAATATACCACTTAAAGCAAACAAAACTAAAAAATTAATATAAAATTGAAACTATAAAATAAAAATTATGAATACTTTCCTTGGGTTGCCTCCTCAGCAACGCTCGTTTATCGTCATTAGCTTGACGCCTCATTCCCCCTGTTATGGGGGGTACTTCAGCTTCCACAACTTGTTGCTTGTCTTTTCCAAAACTAAGAGACAGTCTTTTTCAGAGATACTGATTACTTTGTGCCACAAGTCCTTTCCAACTTCCATATCCTTACCTCGATGTTGCTTTCTCTTATTTATCATGGCTTTTGGAATGGAAATAGGGGTTTTTCTACTTGGGGTTTCTAATGGAGGTGATACCAGTTGAGATTGACTTCTTGAGACTTTTTCTGATGTTGGCATGTTACTTTGGCCTTTCATATTTGTCCTGATCATGCCTACTTGATAGTAATTTTATTTTTCTACCTTTAGCTTCCCGTTTTCAAGAATATTCAAGGTTATTTCGTCATCTTAAACTTTTAAAGTTAGTGTATCATGGTGTATGTCGAAATTGCATCAACTTGTTTGCAAGAATGTCCGATAAAGAATGATATGTGTCTCTTCATCCTCAGGTATTTCCACGATCACAAAATCAACAGGAAAACTGTATTCCTCTATTGTCACCAGTACGTCTTCTGATATCCCATATGAATTCTTTGTGGAGTGATCTGTAAATTTTAGATTTGTACTTGTATCACTGACCTTTCCAATACCAATCCTTTGATATATTGGCAATGGCATTAGACTCACACTAGCTCCTGAATCAATAAGTACCTTCTTGAAAGTTCTGTCTTTTATAGTGCATGAGATTGTGACAGGTCGATGATCCTTCTACTTGATTGGGATTCTCCTACGTTGTGATATTGCACTGCATTTTTCATTAAAGGTTACTGACCCATCTCTTATTGGTCTCTTTTTAGAGATTACCTCTTTCATGAATTTTTGGAACATGGACATTTTCTCGAGTGCTTCAAAGAAAGGCCAATTGATCTCTAAATTTTTGAACATTGTGATGAATTTCTCAAACTCTTCCACTTTTGGATCCTTCTCTGTCACTCTCTGAGGGTAAGGTAACTTAATCACCAGTTTAGCCTCATTTTTATTTTTCTCTTCAGTTGGCTTTACATGTGGTATAACTTTTTCTGGTTCTTTTTTATTTTTCACTCACTTCCAGATCTACCTCTATAACACCGTCATGATTTATTGCCTTCTCTTCTTCACCTTTAGCAACTTTCTAACTTCTTGTTGTGACAACATCAACATTCTCATGATGTCTCGGATTTTGTACTATTGCACTCGGAATGATGCCTTGAGCTTGAATTGAGAACTGTTGTGCTATCTAACCCATCTAAACTTCAAGATTTTTGGTAGACACAATAGTGTTCCTCTGATTATTTCTTGTTTCTTCTTTGAACTGGGAACTTTAAGTTTCCATCTTTTTAATGGCAAGTTCCTGATCGGCCTTTTTGGGTGCTTGTTGTTGACACGACTGTTGTTGTGTTGGGTATTATTGTTGTTATTGATGATTCTAATATTGAATAGGACCTTGTTTTGAAAATTCCCTTGTTGATCTTTCTAGCAGAAATTTGGATGGTTCTTCCAACCCGAATTATAAGTGTTAGAATATGGGTTGTTCTGCTTTAGAAAATCTATCTCTTCAATTTGTTGTGCGGTTGCAACACAATGCATGGAAAAATGGGGTCCCCCACAGATCTCACAATTAACAGCTTGAACAGGTTGAACTTGGGCCACTTGTTGAGTACCTATATTCATTGTCTTAATTCTTCTCTCAACTTCAACAACAACTTGGTCTTCCATCTTCACACTTTGATTAGTAAGTTTCAAATTAATCACACCCTCTGGTTTGCTCACGCTTTTATCATATAATTCCTAATGTCCATTTGCAGCAATAACTTCTATGATCTTCTTGATACTAGTGTGTAAGACCCTAATTTTGACCCTAAGATCCCTCATGACATCATAATATTGCATTTGCATAGCCTCAAGGATCATAAGCATCTTGGTTCCCTCTGCCTTTGGGTGGGACCTCTTGTGAGTTGGTTTGAGATCACCAAGCATGCTTGAATTGTATATTATTGCTTTTCTCATTTCATTTACTAACCAAAAGCCCAAAAATATGTCACTAAGATCTTTTATTTGTAGTTTAAGCAGTCACAAGGTCAAAAGCTTCTAGGAGATCCTATGTACATTGATATGGTCAAGAGAAGATGAAAGCAAGCATGGCTATGGTTCTCAAAGCTCTCATACATCAAATATGCCTCCCAAGTATCTCAATTCATCATTTTGATCAAAGCAAATCAAGGGGCTTGAGGCTTGTTTCCCAAGGAAACCCTAATTTATTTGTCCATCAACTGTGCCTTGTTCATGAAGCAACCTCAACCCATGGTTAAATACAATCAAGGGAAGTTCTTTAATTAATCATTCCATGCATATTTGAACTTATTTGAGTGTCCTCAATCATCAATTCATCAAAATTTGAGGTATGGACTTGAGAAGTTGATTAGTCAATTCATCTGGCTACTTTGAATTACACCGAGACCTAACTTTTTATGTGTTGGTCAAATGGAGATGACCCCAGGATAAAAACTGTTATTAAGGACCATGTGAACAACTTTCATGTTCATCAAAATTTGATTTGGAGCGTGGAAAGTCATCATCCATTCCAAGACATTATAGGTCATTTTTACTGAAACCCTAATTTTGGGTCAACTTCCCAAGGACATAACTCATTCATTTTTCATAATTTTGAAGTGACACCAAATTCATTGGAAATATTAAGATGTCTAATTCAAATGTTATGTTGACCAAAAATCCAAATTCTCAAAAGAAATACATGTGATAATGCAAAACATTATAGGTCACTTTGGACCAGATGCATTGAAATGTGAAAAAGTCCAACTTCAAGTGCCCATAACTTCTTCATCAAAAATCCAAATGATGCAAAATATAAGTCCAAATTGATTTCCTTGAAAAGATATACAACTTTCATGTTGGAGATTTTGTCATTTGGAGCTTGCATCATTCAGACAGAAGGGCTTGAACTTTGGCCAATTTTGAAAATTTCACATTTGCATGTTTTGCACCCTACACTTCAAGTTCAATTTTCATTAATTTCCAAGGCCCAAATGGAGTTTTGATCAACATAACATTTGTTCCTTATGCAATAATATTTCCAACCATTACTCATAAGGTTGCATTTCAATTATGGACATGACATTTTCGAAGACTTCAATGTAATAGTGCATTTTTGGAAAATCATTTCAATTGCCATGCATGAGCTGATACAATCCAATCTGCACGTCCATTCTACTTACAGCATGCATGAGCTTTCATTTCCAAGTGGAATTGGGCCCTTCATGCGCCTGTACAGGCCCATGCATGGAGGCCCTTTCCATTCATGCAAGTTTTGATTCATGCATTCAACATTGCTTCAGCTATAAATACAAGGCCTTGGCTTCATAAGTTGACAACCTGAAGGCGCCTCAATTGCCGTTGAATTGAAATCCTAGCCATCACTAAAGGAACTATCTCATTTCTCTTCAAATTTTTCAGATCTGAATTTTGATTTCATTGATCAATCTTCAGATCTCAAAGTTCCTAAACCTTCTCCTCTTGATCCATAGTGCCTACTGTTTGCAAAAGCATCCAAAGATCTTGACTCACATCCTTGCAATTCAAAGGTTTTCTTCAACTGTATTTTGCTTCGAACCAGCTTTTATAATGTTCCATTTGGTTTGTTATTGTGTGATCTGAAGTCCTCTGCATAGAGACAACATTATTGTGCTTTCAATTTTTGAAAATCATGAAGTTCATGTGAACACCACAGAATTTCCACCTCTGATTTCTCTCAATCTAGAGATCTAGAGTGGAATTGAGTGGTACAGGGGTGATGTACATCACCCCAACTTTCGAATGGTACCTGGATCGTGCATTTTGGTTGATATTTTAATTTCTGTAAATTTTGGTTTGACCAAAAGTTTGCCGGAGAAGACGGTGGCGCTGGCCACCGTCTGGTCTCCAGATTTAATCAGGAGCGTCCATTTGCGTTTCCAGATTGAATCTCGTGCATCCATTGTTATGACTTCATTAAAGGCTGGGTGTGTCTCATTTGACTAAGGAGTTTGGTGAACGCGCGCTTCTAGGCCGTGTGATGATCCACGTCAATTAATGAAGGATGATCTAATGGCTCACGCTTTTCCTATTTTCTAATTTCTGATTTTAATTTCTTTTATTTCTTTTAATTCCATTTTATTTCAAAAATTCATATCTCTCTCATTATTTGTCCAAAAATTATGGGACCAATTTCATTATTCTCCTTTTAATTTCTACTTTCTAAAACTGATTTTTAATATTTTTTATTTTATCATTTGATATTTTTTAGTAATTTTCTCTTTTCTGGTTATTTTTAATTCATTTAAAATAGTTTTTGATATTCAAAAAATACAAAAATATTTTTTCAACCACTTTGAATGATGATAGATCTATGAAAAATATTCTCATCAATTTATTAATTGATTTGAGATTTATTTGAGATTTTAGTTCAATTAGGTTATTTTTATGCATTTTTAATTGATTTAAAATAGTTTCTGACTTTTAAAAATGCTGAAATTTTTTGTCAAACTTTGTTTGACCTTGTTGAACTTGGGATAATTCACTTGGACTTTTCAAAGTTGATTTGAAGTTTGACCTTTCTTTTATTATTTTAATTCAAGTTTTATTTTAAATATTAAAAATGCCAAAAATATTTTATTTGTTTCTTGACTTCTAATCTTGATTTTGCTTCTGTTTTCTATGGTTTGACCTTGATCTTCTCTATCTTTGGTCAATGCTTGTTGATTAATACATACCATTTCCATTAATGCACTTTAATTCTTCATCTTCTTCTTCTTCTTTTTCTTTTTCCCTTTTTTTGATAAATGAGTTAAAGATTGGTGGTTAGCATTGATTATGGAGGTTTCATCTTCCTTGATTCAAATCTAATTTATCTTGATCATAGATGAAGTGAATGGCTTTGCATTAAGGATAGATTGCTTCCTAAGTCATGCAAAGAACCTAAATCAATACAAGATCATTTCTCGTCTTCTTTTTGGCATGGCAAGTTGTTGGAGTTTGATTCACTAATCAAGACCTCTCATCTTCTTTTTGGCATGGCAAGTTGTTGGAGTTTGATTCACTAATCAAGACATTGACTGGCCTCAGATAGTTGTGACTTCTACATAAGTCCAATTACGATTGCTTAACATAGCGCTAAATTTTCCTTATGGCACACTAACTATTAACACTAACCATTAACCATTAACATTTACTTCTTGCACTTTACATTTATGCAATTTACTATTTTTGTACATATTATTCATTTGTTTTGCTCTTTGCTCACTTGAGCACATGTTTATGTTAATGCAATTTGCCTTTTGCTCACTTGAGCACATATTTGTTGTGGACCAAATGCAAAGAAATGGACAAATGGACTTAGTTTCTAGGATATTCCCTGTGCAAAATTGGAGTAAAAGGACCTTAATGATGAAGTGGATTAGAAGGACCAAATCTCTAAACTCACTCTTGTCCATTCTTGATTTACCTCATAAAACTCTTTGATGTGTGTGCTTTTGTGCTAGGGAATCTTATGTGAGCCAAATTGAAGAATCATTGTCATGTTCATCCAAAGTGAAAGATACAAGAGCCATTGGGGATCTTCTTAAAGCTTGTTTGATTATGCTGATTGCTTGAGCTTGAATTTATTTTGCTTACATATTCCAAAGGATGAGAGCTACTTGGATCATCAATATGATCTCAAGAGAGGAACTTCATCTGTGGTCTTGTTTCTTATCCCTCATCTCTTGTATGATTAGGACTTTAGCCATTTTTCTTCTTCCCTTCACTCTAACCTAAGCCAAAACTTTTGTGCAAACATTTAACATTTCTTTTCAAACATTAGAAACCTAAGCCTTATGCTTTTGATTTTCAAACTTTCTTTTCACAACACTCATTTTGAATTGAACTCTTAAATCAACTTTGACCATACTTTGTAAATACTTTTCATTGGTAAATACCACTGATTCAAATACCCCTTTTTTGTGGTTTCAATGGCCACTCTCTTAATCAAACTTTTCATAACCATTCCTATATCCTTAGTGATGGACAATGAGTCTTCCATGCTTATTATAGGGTTAACCCCTCACTAGCATGTTGAAGTTATCCTCACATGGTGGATTTGTGGTTTTAGGTTGAGTTTTCTCCCTTGGATAACAAAAGACCTTAAGGCTTTTGGACCAATCAATTCACCAACTTGTTTTGAGATTTTTACCCCGAACTACGAGGTTTTGATCCTAATCATTTTTTAAGATGGTACATAGGCAATGGGTTTATCCATCCAAACACAAAATATAAATAACTTGTATATTCTTCTCTCATCTCTTCAATCATGTTTGCACAAATAATTCTTTTTTCACAAAATACCAACCTTACAACAAGTGTGAAAAGGGCTCCCTAGGAGTACCTAGGATGTTTTGGGTGCTTAAAACCTTCCCATTGTATAACCAATCCCCTTACCCCGATCTCTGACATTTTTACTAGTTTTTGATTCGATAAAACTTTTAGGTTTTTGTTCGCTTTCTAACCATTCCTTTGGATAAATAGAAGTGCGGTGGCGACTCGACTTGTATGGTTTACCTTAGATTTATTCAATATCTCTAATGGTAACGAATACCCCGCTACATAGTGGCTATTATAAATTTGGATGAGCCACCAACAGTTGTATTAATTAGTTATTTAGTCTTTAATTTGAGGCCATTAATAAACATTTGCATCTGTTCAGTCTGATCCAAGTTATGACTAGGATAAGAAACCAACAACCTTTTAAATCTCTTGTACGCATCACCCAGTGATTCACCTTCCTTCTACTTAAAATTCACAATATCATATCTTTTTCGAATATAAATAGAAGCAAGAAAGTATTCATTCAGAAAATTTGTTTCCATGTGTTCCAAGGTAGTAATACTTCCAGCTGGTAATGAGTAAAATCATTCTTCGTCATCTTCATTTAGAGTGAACAAAAATATTCTCAATTTTCCGGTTCTTCAGAGTGCCCATCTATCTTCAAAGTAGTGCTCATAGTAAGAAACTTTTGTAGATGCTTATTTGCATCTTCATTTATTTTACTTGTAAAATTCCTCTTCTCAAGATGATGGATGGTTGTAGGGTGCAACTGAAAATTTGGGACATTCACTGGTTGATTCACTATAGTCAAACGACCCAATGGGATGTTTGCTCCTCCAAAATCCCCAAGAAGTCTTTCTTGTGGTTCAGTCATAATTGGATCTTCTATATCTTCGTCAAATTATGTATCAGAGTGCTAAAAAATATCTACCTCTTTTTCTGGTTCGAAATCTAAAATTTCTGCTTCTGAGGCGACCAACCTTGCTTTCCTAGCTTATCTGAGTTGAGCGTGCAAAGTTCTTTCCGATTTTGCGTCAAAAGTAAAATCAAAGGAGAGTTTTCCTCGCATACAAAGATTATACAAAGATTAGTAATAACCCAAAATAGCCACAAAATAAAAATAAAAACTGAAATTTAAAATTTTAGTTGTAGAGTAACAAAATTTCAACTGAAATATATCTATGAACTCTATAATCTTTGGTAGTCCCCAACAACGGTTCCAAAAACTTGATCGGTAAATTAACAAGTGTATTAATCTGCCAATGTAGTAATAAGAGGGGAAATTCCCAGTATCAATCCCAAGGACTGCTTGACGATACATAGTTCTGGATTAATTTCAGTTAAACAAAAGCCTTGGGGGTTTGGCTTGCTTGGTTAAGTTATAAAAATAATTGCAAATAAAGTAAATAAAGTAATTGACGGTTTAGACAAATATGAGTAATATCCTAGGGATAGTATATGATTCAATTCTGTGACGACTCTAAACTCACAATGCAACAACAGATTTCAGATAATTGATTATCGGTTCTTACGAGGGTTTACTCCTAAGTCCTTAGTGAGAAAACCTTTAATCGTTCAACTTAACCCTTATGTCCATAGAAAAGTATGAATGAAATTAAGCATTAATTTATCAAGAATAATTCGGTTCTTATAGGGTATACCTAGTCCTAGTTAATATCTACTATAAAATATTCTCAAGCAGATCAGAAACAATGGAGGTCCAACTTAATTTTTACTCAAAAATCAAACTGCGTTTGTCCGACAGAGAAAGCATTAAAACAGTCAAGAGAATAAATCAAATATGATGAAATCAAATTTTTATTTCAAAGAGAAATTCGAAGTCATTACAAATCTGAATCAGGGACACCCCCTATCATTGGGAGGTTTAGCTATTCATAGAAATAAAACAAAACATTACAAAGAATCAAGATAAAGAGGTATTCAATGGTGAAAATCCTTAAAGATTAAGTTCCACCTTTCTTCCAGTGCATTCTCTCCTAATTCCTGTTTTGCTGTTAAAAATCAAGTCCCCACCTCAAAAAATCACTTTCTGGCTTTAAATACATTAAATCATGTTTTTTTCTTTGATTCTAGGCCCCTGTACGCATATAGGGGGTGCCATACGCATATGGGGGTTCCATATGCATATGGGTGCGTATCGAGATAGACCATACGCGTATGGAGGCAGGCCATACATGTATGGGCAACAACATGTATTTTTTTTCAGATTTGATACGCGTATGAGCACATTGATACTCATATGCGCATACAATTCTAAATTAGTCTTTAGTGTATTCATAAAAGTTGTAGCCTTAGAAGTTAGCTTTCATTTTCCGCCGGTTCCACATTATTCTGAGTTACGAAGCTCTAGTTATGATCAAAATATGTCACGTCTTCCATGATGTAAAACATGCCAAAAAATAGATTTTTTTCCATTTTTTTGAAAATTCTCCGTGCTCCATTTCCGACCATATCATTGACTTCCTCAGACCTACAAAACACGTTAACCTTCCTATAAAGATAAAAAAATACCAAGAATTATTAAAACATAGATAAATATGAAATTAAATAAGATGACATATAAATCACTTAAACTATATAAAGATTCCAAATAACTCGTCTACTTTCACTTGTTAAAATAATAATAACTATAGCATAAATGGTAACTGATCAAGTAGCAAAAACAGGTAAATTGAAGTGACATTGTTGGTTACATAATCATGCGCTTGAGATTAATTCAACATGGTGAAAGCCTTGGGACAATGGATGCCTTGGAAGGAAGTAACAACAACATGTGAATTGAAGCGACATGGTTGGTTACTTGATCAAGATTGATCAAGATTTTTGGAGGTGCTAGAGTCAAGAACAAACTTAGGGTTTATGGGAATTGATTTCTCATTTCTTTTATTGAGACTTTTGCAAAGTAAGATTTATTACATTAATATCTAAATTCTAATTCTAATTGAGGGCAAACGTACTCATAGCGAGGTCGATTGGGGAACTGCCTAAATAAATTCTTAATTACTTTGATCTATTGATCAACATTGTTTGGATAATGAATTTTGAAATCTTTGATAAATTGTGTTTGTATAGTAATCACTTACCATTTGGTAATTATTAGTTGTTAAAAACTAGAAACACTACACTAATATCCGACCTTTGTTGGTTGCACGCAAAGTGTTTGATGAATTGTGTCAACTAGTCTTTAGTGTGTTGTTGACATTGGAGATAGATAGTTACTATAGTAGAGTATTCAATTTAGTGATTGAAGTATTGATAAATAACTTGTGAATTATTATCATACCATTGATACTGATACACATATTCGAGTTTTTCAAAAGAAGGTCCGGTTAAACGAATTTGGATCCGGGAAATATTTTAAACTTACTTTTGCGCCATAAAATTTTCTAAATCAAAGTTTTGAACAAAATTTTAATTTGGGATCTATTCACCCCCCCCCCCCCCCCCCTCCCCCCTCTAGATCTAGGTCTATCATCTAACAATATTTACCTGTTGCTAGCCATGGAACACCCAGTATGTGAGAATGGGCAATTATTCATTGAAATAGTTGGATTGGAAAGTATTTGAATAAAGACTGATGCATAGGGATTCTACATGTGAAGGTAAAGGCACTTCCCCATACTAATTATACTAAAACTAATAGTTAGGTATTATAGAATAAAATGATATAATGTATAATTGTTCTAAAGAGAAAAGGTAATTGAAATATAGTATTTCGATAAGTTAAAAATAAGAATACTAGTTTTATATCTTGTATTTTTGAGTGAGATGAGGTGATGTGGATGAAACCTTGTGTGAGTTGTGATTTGTTATTATTATGTGTGTCCGCGGTGTGAATCAGATGAGTTGTGCTGATGTGATGTGGATGAAATTTTAGTTGCGTGTGATTTTTATTATTGTGTGTGGTTGTGATGTGAATCAAAGGAGTTTCCATAGTCGATTATGTTTGGAGATGAATAAATGTGAAATTAATTTTAAAGTGATTTTCTTTAAGGATAGTTATGGAGTTTGTGGAAGATATTTTCATTTCATTTCATGTAATATGCATCTTTTCCCTTTGTGGCGGATTGTCTTTGTAATGGATTGTCTATGTGGCGGTTTATATCTGGATCGTTTAGACTTAGGGGCAATCATATTCACACATAAAGATAAGTGTAGAATAAAGATTTTGTGGAGTTGAGTTCTCTTAAGCTGTTATGTTTTGTATGATTTGTTGTATAATACTATACTACCCGTTTTGTTTGATTTTATATGGAAGATGGAAGATTGACCCCTTACAACCAACATTTTAGATACCAATAAATTTGAACAATGAAGTGAAAATGGTGTCATGATCGCGGGGAGAAAATTGAGTTTTGTCAAACTCTATTTTCTTTACTTTAAATTACATAGGTTTCAAATCTTGTAATTATAATTTTATATTGAAAATAAATTGTAGCATTTTTAATGTAAATATAACTTTTTAAGTAATGTCTTGGATTCAAAGTTGACTTTAGCCTCGGCTATGTCGATATTATTTTATATTGTTGACTTTTAGAGTTTGAATTTGACCTCAATCGCACCCACGCTATCAATTTTTTTTAACTTTTATAATTTGATTGTTTAGCGTTGGCTTCAGATTAGTCTCGGTTTAACCGACACACAACTGTTTTTGACTGACATTAACCTGTTAGCTTCCAGGCATTTAGCCTGCCCCTGACATCGATGCTAAACCTACAGTTATGTAGGTTGTTTGGCTTATTGCATCAAAGAATGGTCGACGCTAAAGACTGTTTTTCGGGTGGTTGTTAAATTTTATAGTCAAGGTCTGAACATGAGTTATGTGATGAGCACAATGCCTTTTGGCCGGGTTGGACTATGTTAAAGTTCAGTTAAGTGAATTAAAAGTGGAATTGTTTGTTCTCCGCAGGAGGGTAGTTTTTGCATTGATTCCATTTGCGGCCATTTTGCGTCTCTTATTATCTTTTGAGCCTTTCCCTATTCCCCTTTTATGTAAAACTTTATGTTTCATGATTTCTTACATGTTCTTGGTTGACTTTTGTGCAAATCACTCGTTAAAATGTTCTACCTTTAAATTATATTGAAATTCTCCTACGAATATCACTTGGTTTGGGTTTATAACTCGTATAATGGCTTCATTAAAACCAAATAGCTAGGCATTTTTTCAAATTGTTTTACTTCCCTTGGCAAACATTCAAGAGATTTGTGCTTGATACTCTCTTATGTTTGCTTGTCGAAAATTAGTGTATACTCTCTTATGTCTACTTTTATACATATAATCAGTTCAACAGTTTTTGTCAGTAACTTTTAACTGATCGTAAAATTAGTCTTAGAGTTAACATATCTAAAACTTTATATTACAAATAAACAATTCAACTGCTTTTGTCTTCAAGTATTTGGATTTTCTCACGATATAATCTAGATGGTATATCGTCTTCCCCCATTTAAGTATCCTATGCTCACCCCCCACACATTCAAAATCCCATGTGCAAATAAAATTTATAATCATCTACTCTATTTTTGGAATGTACAAAAGCTATTTGATTTGTGGTTATAGGGCGTAGTAAAGAAATGGAAGGTGGTAGATAATAAAATAAACGTTTTTAATAATTTTTTTTATTATAAGTTGACAGTTTTTTATTTAGTAAGTTTTTATATTTTTTTTTATCAATAATTTTTTAATGTTAAAATTCTGTTACATTTAGTCTATAAAATTAAAATGTACAAGAAAATATTGATTTTAATTTTATAGATTAAAATCAAGTAAAATTAAATATTTAAAATTTTTATAAAAAAATAAAATACAAAATCAAAAATCAAAAACACGTCAATTTAAATAAAAAAAATATTAAAGCTTAAAGTATATTTCACCATACAATCTTACTATTTCTAAGAATATTTTTGTAAAACCTTATATTTCACCATGCCAATCTTTCTATTTCTATGAATTAAGTTAGGTTTACATTTAAAGACAAATTTTAAAAGTGATTTATTTATTTTAGAGGAAAGAGATGGTAGTTCGATTTTTAACAAAAACGAAGAAAAGAAGACGAGGTATACATTTGAATACACAAGGTGTGCAATTTACATGAAATAATGGTAGATCTAAGAATGCTTTTGTTGCGCTGAGGTTGGACAGCACCATTTGCAATTATATGTGGGTTAATCTTTGGAATCACATAAGTTGCTATACTTCTGCTCGACATTGTTCGTATCATCACCCGATCATTATAAGCCATGAGCGTATCATTCATGAGAGTCTCAATTCCTTTAAGTTCCTCAAAGCATGGAATGCCGAGGAGGAGTGTGGTAGAATGATTGCTTTCATTGGCAACTTCCAGCAGAGGGAAATATAATGAGAAGAGTCTTGTCTAAACTTAATAGGTTGCAGGGAGTTATACAATGTGGATCAGCATGTAGATATTGCCAGGGAAGAAGTCTGGCTTGTGCAGAGTCTAATGGATGTCTTCGGGTTTAATGCGGGTCCTCAGGACCAAAATATTCAGGCTCAAATTAACTTAAATGTGGCTCAGTATTTTCAAAATAATAGAAGGCAAATATCAAATACTTTGGGGATGTTAGAAGGAATTCATGTTCAATAGTAATAGTATTTGTTTTTTTTGTTAGGCTTAATCTAATTAGTGTAGGTTAATATTTTGCCCACGTGACATTATTGTTTGTATATATAAATAGGGTAGTATACGCAGTATGTGCAGTGTACAGTGTGTACATAATCATTTTGTTGTAACTGTTTTATAAGAGTAGTGAAAGTTTGTTATTCTCTCTCTTCTCTCTCTTCTTTCATCTTCATCTTTTTCATCTTGTGCACCAACAATTAGTATCTAAAGCTCCGGTTCAGATCCACATGGAAACACATGGGAAAACAAATGAACGTGAGACATTGTGTGATTGATTTCGTTTCTCGAATTTGTGTTGAAGTTTTTATCGGAATCGTAATAGAATCACATTTCTTGATTATGCGGGATTGGGAAACACTAGTGTTTGATGAGATCTGAGTAATTTGCACAAGGTTGAAGATGAACGAAAACGGTAATCTAAGTATTAAGCTTTCAATGTTCGATGGCAAGAACTAGAATCAGTGGATGATTCAGGTGCGTGTGTTATTTGACGCTCAAGATGTTTCTTGATCTCGTCAACAACGCCTACGTTCCAGTTGCACTTCCATAAAATACAACGGATGCGCATAAGAATGTTCAACGTGATCTGAGGAAGAAGCATCAAAAGATGTTATTTTACATCCATCAGTGTGTGAATATGAACGTGTTTGAGAAAGTCGTTGATTCGACGGCGGCGAAGGATGTGTGGGACACACTGGTACGGTGCTACGCGGTGATGCATCAGTGAAGAAGGTAAAGTTTTAGTCTCTATGTAAGAGTATGAGAATCTCAGCATGAAGAACAATGAGAAGGTACCTGACTACATCTCTAGAGTGATTTTGATCACAAATTAGATGAAGTCGTGTGGATAAACTCTCTCTGATGAAAGGATCATTGAGAAGGTACTTAGATCTCTTACTCCTCAGTTTGATTACATTGTGGTAGCAATTGAGCATTCTAAGGATCTTAGCACCATAAGAATTGAAGAGATGCAAAACAGTCTAGAGGTACAAGAGTTTCGTCTGACTGAGATAAATTCTAAAATGGAGGTAGAGCAACAGACTCAGAAAGCAGCTTCTGGTAAGAAATATCAGAAGCAGTCTTGGTCAAAAGCCAGGAAGAGATATGATGGTGTTCAGAAGTCATAAAACTTAACTCCTAAAAAGAAGAAGAGTGCTCATAAGGGGAAAGAGAAGTCTGACAAGAGGAAAGTTCAGTGCTACTATTATAAGAAATTTGACCACTTCGTTGTTGATTAATGGTCAAACAAGGAAAGGAAGTCAAAAGAAGCAAATGTAGTCAGAGGAGATTCTGATGATGAATTTGTGCTATTGATGGCTTCTGAATCTAATGATGCGTATTTGGAAGACTTGTGGTATATGGACACTGGCTTCTCAAATCATCTTACTAGAAATAAGAAATGACTAGTTGATTTTGAATTTAGACAGAGGACAAAGATCAGATGTGTTAATTATAAATACCTTAATGTTGAAGGTATGGGAAATGTCTGAGTAGTTCTGAATAATGGTAAAACAACATTGGTTCAGAATGTGTGGTATGTTCCTGGCATGAAAAGCAATCTGATGAGTGTAGGTAAATTAATTGAGAAAGGATATTTAATTACCATGAAGGATAATCTTTTGGAGTTGTATGACTGTAATCAGAAGTTGATTATGAAGTCAGAACAAGGGCGGAATAGAACATTCAAGGTGAATGTTAAAACTACATACTCTGAATGTCTTAGTGCAACAAGTGTTGTGAAGGAAGATGAGTTGTGGCAGAAAAGGTTTTGTCATATGAACTTTAGAAGCTTAGGGCATCTGAATCCAAAGAAGTTGGTACATGGAATTGTCGCAATTAAGAGTGCGTAGAAGTCATTCAGTGTGCGATGTTAATAGACTCTGAACCAGCTAGTACAGAAGAAGCGCTCAAGAAGAAAGTGTGGTTGAAGTCCATGAAAGAAGAAATTGAGGGTATAGAAAGAAATAAAACTTGGGAGTTGACTGAGCTTCCAAAGGATAAGAAAGTCATCAGCGTCAGATGGTTTTTCAATGTGAAACTGAAACCAGATGGATCAATTAGCAAACACAAAGCAAGGTTAATGGCAAGAGGTTTTCTACAGAAACCTGGGTTAGACTACTTTGAGGTGTTTACTCCTGTAATGAGACATGAGACAATCAAAATAGTGATTGTGATAACTGCTAACAGGAATTGGCCGCTGATGCGTCTGGATGTGAAATATGCATTTCTAAATGGTCCATTGCAAGAAGAGGTATATGTGTCACAACCTCCCCTGGATTTGTGAAAAAGAATCAGGAATGGATGGTTTACAGGTTACACAAAGTGTTGTATGGACTGAAACAAGCTCCTAAAGCTTGGAATCTGAAAATTGATTTATTTTTCAAGCTCCAAGGATTAAGAAAGTGTGAGATGGAGTATGGCGTTTATGTTCAACATACTTTTGAAGGCAATATGATTCTGGTGTGTTTATATGTTTATGACATATTGCTAACAGAAAGTTGTGAACATGAGATAGCTAAGTTTAAGAAAGTGTTGATGAATGAGTTTGAGATAACTGATCTAGGAAATATGACATATTTTCTAGGGATGGAGATTCTGTACTCTGAAAGGGTATCATTTTGCATCAGCTGAAGTATGAACTTGAGCTTCTGAAGAGATTTGACCTGCTGAATTGTAAGGCTGCGGTCACACCTTCATAAAAAAATCACAAATTGGATTCTGATCTAGAAGGTGATGATATATATGCTACAACTTTCAAGAAATTTTTGACTCTCTGAGGTATTTGTGTAATATCAGACCTAATATTTGTTATGCAGTTGGAATGGTTAGTAGGTTCATGAGTAAACCGAAGTGGTATCATTACCAAGTTGTTGTCAGGATTTTGAGATATATTAAGGGGACTATGAAGTATGGAGTTTTTTTCTCTTCTAGAGAAAAGACTAATTCAGAGCTGATGTGTTACTCAGACTCTGATTGGTGTGGAGATAGAGTTGACATAAGAAGTAATTCTGGATATTTGTTTAAGTATCTAGGAGGTCCTATTTCTTGGTGTTCCAAGAAGCAACTTGTTGTTGCTTTGTCAATCTATTAAGTTTAATATATTGTAGGTGTTATTGTTGTATATCAAGATGTTTGGCTTCTGAATTTACTACAGGATCTGAAGATCAAGGTAAACAAGCCTCTGAAGTTGATAATTGATAACAAGTCTGGAATCAATCTTGCCAAGAACCCAGTGCTGCATGGGAGAAGCAAACATATTGAGACTAAGCATCACTTTCTAAGAAGTCAGGTTCAAAATGGAGTGTTATAAGTTATGCATTGTAGCACCCAGAAGCAACTGACAGATGTTCTAACGAAAGCGATTAAGACTGATAAATTTCTCCACTTGAGGGATGGAATTAATGTTGTTAGTTTTGATTAGTTGAATATGAATTAAGGGATGATGTTAGAAGTAATTCATATATAGTAGTAATAGTATTAATTTTCTTTAAGCTTAACCTAGCTAGTGTAGGTTAGCATTTTGCCCATGTGGCATTAATGTTTGTATATATAAACATTGCAGTGTACGCAGTGTATGCAGTGTGCGTGCATAACAATTTTTTTTTGTAATTGTTTTATAAAAGTAGTGGAAGTTTGTTATTCTCTCTTTTATCTATCTTCTTCCATCTTCATCTTCTTCATCTTGTGCACCAACAATAGAGGGAGACAAGAATACAACTTATTTCCATCAAATTTCTAAAATTAATTCCTTAGCAAGAAAATTGAACAAATAATGGTTCTTATGGATAAAATCTAAATTGAACAGCATATCCTCAATTATTTTGGTACAGTTTTGGGGACACCAAATAATTGTGCGCAAAGTGGAATTATTCGGGATTTTATTCCTAGGTTCGTTACTAACAATGATAATGAGGCCTTTTGCGGGATTTCGATTGCTAGTGAGATTCGGGATACAGTGTTTGATATGAATGGATCAGGATCTTTGGGACCAGATGAGGGGGACACTTTAACCAAGTTTATTGGGATATAACAGGGGAAAATGTTATAGTGATAATGTAACACCTCTTTATTCATTGAAAAATTGAGAATTCCCTCAATTCTAATCTTATTATTTTAATCCCGAAAGTGTAGGGAGTAGATAAGTTGGCTGATATCATATCTATTGCACGAGCCAATTTTCTTTTCAAAATTATCACCAAGGTTTTAGCGGAGAGATTGGGTAAAATTGCTTCAAAAATTATTTGTACTAACCAAAGAGGGTTCATCCTAGGTAGGCACATCAAGGAGTGTGTTATCTTGGCTTTAGAGGTAGTGAATGTTTTGGATAACACAAATTGGGGGGGAAATGTTATACTAAAGATTGACATTAAACATGCTTTTGATACCTTATACTGGAATTTTGAGATTGAAATAGTGGACATCTTTGGGTTTAATGACAAATTCCAATGCAGGATAAGGGAAACTTTCGATCAGTCAGACTCTCAATTCTTATCAACGAAAATCCGAGACAATTCTTTGAATGTAAAAGAGGGGTGATACAAGGGGATCCTTTCCCCCCATTTATTTTTTGCATCGTTTTAGATTTCCTTAGTGGTTCGTTGATGATTGCAGCTCAGAAAGGAAAAATCAAACCTTTGAGGGTCACCAGAAGGATGGATCTTCCAATACATGTCTTATATGCAGATGGAATTATCTTGTTTTCTTAGGCTAGTGAGAGAGGTATCCACTGCATCTTGAATACTTTCAAGGATTATGGTGAAACTTATGGACAGGTCATCAACAAAGATAAGAGTAAATTTTATGTTAGAGCGATTATGACTCATATGAAGGGTACTATCCACACTTGGTTAAGCTTTCTACAAGGTCAAATACCGTTTTCTTACCTGGGATGTCTTATTTTCAAAGGTAAACCAAATTTAATCCACTTCCAAAGGATATCTCACAAATTTAAAACCAAATTGGCCTCATGGAAAATGGAATTGTTATCTATTATGGGGAGAGTCCAATTGATAAAGTAGATATTCTAAATCATGTTAGTATATTCCTTTCATATTTATCAGTGGCCAGCAAAAGTGTTGTCCCAACTTGGTAATTGGTTCCGTAGTTTTATTTGGAGTGGTGATATCCTTATTCGGAAGATTTTCATTGTTGCTTAGAAAGATGTTTGAAAACCTGTGGGGTAGGGTGGGTTGGGTATCAGACCGGCTAAGAAGATGAATGAGGCACTGGCGATGAATCTAGACTGGAGGTTTATTTCATTCCATGAGAATGGGCAACAGTTTAGAAGGTCTTAAATATGGACAAGTATTAATTAGCACTTTAAGAAGGCCTTGGAAGGCTCTAGATGGGTTATAGGAAATGGAGACGAGATAAACTTCTAGAATGACAGCTGGTTATAGGAACCCCTCAATAACATTTTGTACATTCCGCTTTAGATGAAACCATGGTTGGTTACTAGAGTCTGTAACCTGATTAAGGGTTGTAGATGGATTATAACAAATTATATATCTAATAATCATCTTCATATAGCTCTCAGTATGTCTCAGGCTTCTATATCTATGAGCAATAATCTTCAAGATCTCTTATTCTAGAAATATGTAAGTCATGGCATCTTGTCACTGAAAGAGGCGCATAAATTCTTAGTGGAGCCACAAGCCCAACTGGAGTGAGAAACCATGTTTTGTAAAGCGTTTATTCCACACTCGGTGTCCTTCATGTGGTGGATACATCTTTACAACAAGCTTTCATGCAATGTGAACTTATAGAAGCATATGAGTAATTTGGCCCCATTGTGTGGCTTGTGTAATAAGCATACAAAAACCTCAGCCCGCATCATGTTTGAGTGTCAGTTCGTGATGTCCATTTGGACATAAATTACTTATCGATTTGGGACAAGAATTTTACCTAAATTTGTGGAAGATCTCTTGTAAATGACTAATCTAGGGTGGCATCCCAAACTTAAAGATACAACTTTGGTAGCTTGGTCACAAATGATCCATCAAATATGGCTAGCCAGGAATAAGACGCGATTCAACAACTCCATACCTAGGATTTATTATATTATATGTACCATTTTGGAAAATATTAAGATGAGCTCCTCCTTCTCAAAGGGTTAGATAGCACAACACTAGATAAAGCTTGACATTTTAGACATACTGCGGAATAAGGGAAGATATTGAAGGGACCCTAAAACTATTATTGTCATTTGGCAAAAATAGAATCAGGGTGGACAAAAATCAACACAGATGGATTCTTCTGAGACAACTTCACTGCAGGAAGAGATATCGCAAGGGATCACCAGGGGGAGTTCCTAGTGCCTATTTCAGAAGTTTGAATGCCTTCTCACACTCATCACTGAAGACATATGGCATCTTATGCTGCAACAATTAATACAATAGCTTCATGATTTTAGGGAAGTCCTAGATAAATCTTCTGTAAAATCCAACATGACCGAGGAAACTTCTTATTCCTTTAATGTTGGCAGGTGGTGGCAACTTCTTAATAACTTCAATTTTTGCTTGATCCACCTCCAATCCTCTCCTTGAAACCTTGTGTCCCAAAACAATTCCTTCTTTAACCATGAAATGACACTTCTTCCAATTCAGAATCAAATTGCTTTCTTCACATCTATTAAACATCATCTCCAAATTATCCAAACATTTCCTAAATGATTGTCCAAAGACTGAAAAATCATCCACTAATACTTATATACAACACTCTATCGAATTAAAAAATATATTCATCATACAATGTTGAAAATTTAGTGAAGTGTTACATAGTCCATGTGGCATCTTTCTAAAGGCAAATGTTCCACAGAGACATATAAATGTTGTCTTTTCCTAATCTTCATAGTGTAGCGGGGTATTCGTTACCATTAGAGATATTGTCTAAATCCAAGGTAAACCATACAAGTCTAGTCGCCACCGCACTTCTATTTATCCAAAGGAATGGTTAGAAAGCGAACAAAAACCTAAAAGTTTTATCGAATCAAAAACTAGTAAAAATGTCAGAGATCGGAGTAAGGGGGTTGGTTATGCAATGGGAAGGTTTTAAGCATCCAAAACATCCTAGGTACTCCTAGGGAGCCCTTTTCACATTGTAAGGTTGGTATTTTGTGAAAATTTATTTGTGCAAACATGATTGAAGAGATGAGAAGAGAATATACAAGTTATTTACATTTTGTGTTTGAATGGATAAACCCACTGCCTACGTACCATCTTAAAAAAGATTAGGATCAAAACCTCGTAGTTCGGGGTAAAAATCTCAAAACAAGTTGGTGAATTGATTGGGTCCAAAAGCCTTAAGGTCTTTTGTTATCTAAGGGAGAAAACTCAACCTAAAACCACAAATCCACCATGTGAGGATAACTTGAACATGCTAGTGAGGGGTTAACCCTATAATAAGCATGGAAGACTCATTATCCATCACTAAGGATATAAGTGAGTATTACATCTACCTCAAGGATAACTCAAACCTAATAGCTAAAGGTTATGAAAAGTTTTTGATTAAGAAAGTGGCCATTGAAACCACAAAGTATTTGAATGGGTTATATTTACCAATGAAAAGTATTTACAAAATATGGTCAAAGTTGACTTAGAGATTCAATTCAAAATAAGTGTTATGAAAAGAAGGTTTGAAAATCAAAAGCATAATGCTTAGGTTTCTAATGTTTGAAAACAAGTGTTAAATGTTTGCACAAAAAGTTTTGGCTTGGGTTAGAGTGGAGGGAAGAAGAAGAATGGCTAAAGTCCTAATCATACAAGAGATGAAGGATAAGAAACAAGACCACAAATGGAGTTCCTCTCTTGAGATCATATTGATGATCCAAGTAGATCCCATCCTTTAGAATATGCAAGCAAAATGAGTGTAAGCTCAAGCAATCAAATTAATCAAGCAAGCTCTTAGAAGATCCCCAATGGCTCTTGTATCTTTCACTTTAGATGAACAAGGCAATGGTTCTTCAATTTGGCTCAAATAGGATTCCCTAGCACAAAATCACACAACATCAAAAAGTTCTATGAAGCAAATCAAGAATGGACAAGAGTGAGTTTAGAGATTTGGTCCTTCTAATCCATCTTCCACATTAGGCATTTTTACTCCAATTTGCATAGGGAATGTCCTAGAAACTAAGTCCATTTTTCCATTTTTGCATTTGGTCCACAACAATCAAAACAAAACACAAGCACAATAATATATACACAATTATGTGCTCAAGTGAGCAAAAGGCAAATTGCATTAACATAAACATGTGCTCAAGTGAGCAAAGAAAAAAGCAAATGAATAATATGTACAAGAATAGTAAATTGCATAAATGTAAAGAGCAAGAATTAAATGTTAATGGTTAATGGTTAGTGTTAGAGTTAGGGTGCCATAAGGAAATTTAGCGTTATGTTAAGCAATCGTAATTGGACTTATGTAGAAGTCACAACTATCTGAGGTCGGTCAATAATAATGTAGGCAACAACACAAGTTAGAGATTTTGATTAGTGAATCAAACTCCTACAACTTGCCATGCCAAAAAGAAAATGAGAAATGATCTTGTATTGATTTAGGTTCTTTGCATAATTAGGAAGCAACCTATCCTTAATGCAAAGCCATTCACTTGATCCATGATCAAGATGAATTAGATTTGAATCAAGGAAGGTTAAACCTCCATGTGTCAATGCTAACCACCAATCTTTAACTCATTGATCAAAAAAGAAAGAGAAGAAGAAGAAGAAGATGAATATTAAAGTACATTAATGGAAATGGAATGAGATAATCAACAAGTATTGACCAAAGATAGAGAAGATCAAGGTCAAACAATAAAAAACAGAAGCAAAATGAAGATTAGAAGTCATGAGAAAAATAAAATATTTTTGGTATTTTTCAATATTAAAATAAACTTGAATTAAAATAAAAAATAAAGGTCAAACTTCAAACTCACTTCAAATCAACTTTGAAAAGTCCAAGTGAATTATCCCAAGTTCAACAAGGTCAAACAAAGTTTGACAAAAAATTTCAACATTTTTAGAAGTCAGAAACTATTTTAAATCAACTAAAAATGCATAAAAATAACCTAATTGAACTAAAATCTCAAATAAATACCAAATCAATTAATAAATTGATGAGAAAATTTTTCATAGATCTATCATCATTCAAAGAGGTTGGAAAAATATTTTTGTATTTTTTGGATATCAAAAACTATTTTAAATGAATTAAAAATAACCAGAAAAGAGAAAATTCCAAAAAAATATTAAATGATGAAATAAAAATATTAAAAATTATTTTTAGAAACTAGAAATTAAAAGGAGAAAAATGCAATTGGTCTCATATTTTTTTGGACCAACAATGAAGGAGTTATGATTTTTTAAAAAGAAATGGAATTAAAATAAATAAAAGAAATTAAAATTAGAAATTAGAAATTAGAAAATGCGTGGACCGTCTGATGAAGCCTCATTAATTGACGTGGATCATCACGTGGCCAGGAGGCGCACGTTCACCATACACGCGAGTCAAATGGAAAACACCTGGCCTATGGAAAAGTCATAACAATAGAGGGACTGGATCAAATCTGGAAAATGAAACGGATGGTTCAGATTCCATCTGGAGAACAGACGGTGACCAGCGCCACCATCTTCTCCGACCAGCTCTGGCGAAGTTCAAAAATTGCAGATAGAAAAAAGTTAACCATATGCTACGATCCATGCTCCAATTGAAAGCTGGGGTGATGTACATCACCCCTGTACCAACCAAATCCACTCTAGGTTTCTACATTAAGAAAATCAGAGATGGAAATTCCATGGTGTTCAAATGAACTTAATGGATTTTGAAAATTCGAAGCTCAAGAGTGTTGCCTCTGTGCAGAGGACTTCAGATCACACAACAACAACAAGAAACAAGCAGTATATTAGCTGGTTCGAAGAAAATGAAAATCAAAGTGAACCTCTGATTTGCAGGGTTTAAAGTCACAATTCCTTGCTGTGGATGCTTGCAGTTCACTCTAGATCACAGAGAAGAAGGCTAAGGAACTTTAGATTTAAGAAAACAATCGAGGTAATTGAATTCTAGATCTGAAAATTGAGAGAAAAATGAGAGAGTTCCTTTGGTGTGAGGGTGAGGTTTCAATTGCACAGCATTTGGGGCGCCTTCAGGTTACCAAATCATGAAGCATAGAGCACTTATTTATAGCAAAATGTAGCTGAATGCATGAGTATTTCGTGTGCATGGATGGAAAGGGCCTCCATGCATGGGCCTGTACAGGCGCATGGAGGGCCCAATTTCAAATGGAAATGAATGTTTATCATTAGCAAAAATGTTTTGTATGTGCAGATAATGTGTACAGAGCTTATGCAATGCTTTTCGATAAGTTTCCTAAAAAAATGCACTAAATCTTTCTCCTCTTCGACAACGACATTTCCAACAATGAAACATAGCCTTATGGGTAATGGTTGGAAAGCTTTTGGGCATGAGGATCAAATGTTATGTTGACCAAACTTTATTTGGAAATGGGAATTTGATGAAAATTAACGTGTTAGCTTGACGAAACTGCTTCGTTGTTGTTTCAAATCTTTTCACTTGAAGCTTCGACTCTGTCAAAACGCCTAAGTCGAAGAGAACTTTGTGGAGATCCAAGAAATCTACTAAGTCCCAGGCTTCGACAAGAAAGATTTGTTTACCCAAGGAAAGATTTCAACAAAACAGCTTCGACACAGTCAAAATGCCTATGTCGAAGAGAGCTTTGTGGAGATCCAAAAAAAAAATCTGCTAAGTCCCAGGCTTCAACAAGAAAGATTTGTTTACCCAAGGAAAGATTTCAACAAAACAGCTTCGACACAATCAAAACGCCTATGTCGAAGAGAGCTTTACGGAGATCCAAAAGAATCTGCTAAGTCCCAGGCTTCGACAAGAAAGATTTGTTTACCCAAGGGAAGATTCCAACAAAACAGCTTCGACACAACCATCTTTTCATTTATTCTCCAAAATGTAACACTTCCAAAGAACTTCAACCATTTGTCGAAATCTCCAGTTAACAAATTTTGTGGTCACCAGATTTCGACCCTAGTTGCCCCTAATTCCAACAAAGCCTCAAGTCCTGCAATAAGGGCTTCGTATCCTACTTCGTTGTTAGAACAAATGGGACCTTCAATTCTACTTGAGTTCTGTTGGAATTCTGTCAGGAGAAATAACATGATCCCGACACCACTTCCAACCTTGTGAGTGGAACCTTCGAAGAATAATCTCCAAGGTTTCGACTTAACTTGCAGTTGAGGATCTTCGACCACATCTGGCCACATCAATGAGCAAAGGGGTTTCTATGAGCCTTAGATCATGTGATTGCCCAAGCTACAAAACAAACAAAGTCAGTGACATATTTTTGTGCTTTTGGTTAGTAAACAAAATAAGAAAAGCAATAATATACAATTCAAGCATGCTTGGTGATCTCAGACCAACTCACAAAAGTACCCACCCTCGGGTTAGGAGCCAAGATGCTATGATCCTTGAGGCAAAATGCAAATGCAATGTTATGATGTCGTGAGGGATCTTAGGGTCAAAATTGGGGTCTTACACATAGGCTATATAAATCTGATTGTTTCCCGAATATCATTAAGAAAAGAATACAATTCTTTTCCAACTAGCCTATATAACATTTGATCAATAAATGGAAGAGGGAAATGATCTTTGCGAGTAACTTTGTTTAACTTTATGCAGTCCATACATCCAACCGGTGACAGTTCTTTTAGGAATCAATTCATTCTTCTCATTTTTAATGTTTTTCATGCAACCTTTCTTCGAAACACATTACATAGGGCTTACCCAGACACTATCAGAAATGGGGTAAATAATTCTTGCATCCAACCACTTGATGATCTTCTTTTTTACAAGATATTTCATGATGGGATTCAATCTTCTTTGAATTTCAATATTATTCTTTGCATTATCTTCCAAATGTATTATATGCCTACAAACAATAGGGTTGATCCCCTTGATACCAGATATCTGCCAAGAAATAGATTTCTTATGTCTCTTCAGAAGTGTTAGGAGTTGACACCTCTACTCGTCAGATAAGTCAGTGGCAATGATGACTTGCAACTTTTATCCTACATCCAAGTATGCATATTGCAAGTGGATAGGTAGTTGCTTGAGTTCCAGGTCAAGGGGTACCCCTATGGATGGAGAATTTCCTTTCTTTTCTTCAGTTGTAGTTTCCAATACCTGATGAAGTTCTCCCCTTTCTTAAGATTTAATCAATGGTCCACTTAAAATCCCTCCATTCGATAATTCCTTTTTGTTTAACTTTCCAAACTCTTGTTCTAAATTATCATTGCTCTTGATAAGGCTCTTGTGAACCATAATTTATCAACTATAGATTAATGAGAAATCTGCAACATCCTCTTCTAGATACTTTAATGTATTCAAGACATTGAATACCACTTGTTACTCGTTTACTCTCATAGTCAACTCACCTCTTTCTACCTCTATTAATGTCTTTCTCGTGTCTATCTAACAAAGCCTAAAAATGAGAAACAAACTATACTAAAGGTGTGTCATGTCATTGAATCAGAACAAAAAATTTCATCATTAGGGGTCAAATCTAAGGGAATTTTCAAACAAAAGAAAAATATCGCGCAATAGGACTCGACAACACATGTATGACTCGACCAAAAGCTAAAAATAACTAAGAAATAACATAAAATAGGAAATAATAGAAAATCAGTAAAGCTCCTCCCCCACACTTGAACCAAACATTGTCATCAATGTTTTAGTGTAAGACGGAGAAAGTAGTAGTGAAACCTGGTATATGGCTCAATGATGTCGATCGCGGCCTCTATGTCGCGCAAAACCACCTCTACCGAATGCAGGATTGGGCACATGTTGCATGTACTTCCTCATACCTGCCACATCCATATGCACTCCATTCATATTCTCGATGATGTCAGCAAGGTTAAGCTCGGTCCGCTCGACCAAGTCAAGTTGAGTCTATCTGATCTGATCAATGGAGACCCTCATCTCCTCATGCTTCCTCTGAATGTTCCTAAGTAGGAAATCATGGTCCGCTTCAGCATCATTCCGATGTCTAAGCTCACTTAGGATGTCATCAACATTTATCCTCATGGCGGTGTAGTCATACTCCTTTCGGGGCTGATATCCGGATGAGGTGCCTGTAAAAGAGTCTGGAAAAGTAGGTATGGTGTGTGCATGGGTGCCAAGGCGGGGAGCATCTTTCTCCTTGTGATCGGGCATGGGGGCGTTAAGATCAAAAGTCTAGTTAGTGCTCATTCGCACGCCGATGTGTGCAGCGCAAGGTAAAGTAACTCCCCTAACCTCTCGGTTACTAATCATTAAAAAGTACTTTCCATCACGTTTATTCTCTATAAGGCGCATGCTATAGAAATAATCAAGGTCGACAAACAAAGTCTCTAACGGCTCAAGTGTAGCCAACTTTGTGCCTCAATTTAAAGCAAGGGTTATGGATGTAATCAGCCCTCTGACATAAATAGGACCTCTAGTCCAAACACTGGTGGACTGGAAGTGTGCGAGTAAGCATGGTGTTGGGTTAACTTTTGTTTCAGACAATGCATAATAATTAAGAAAAAAGGCTCTAGAATTCACATTTCCGGTATTCTCTCAACCAAAAATAGTGTTGGCTAAAATATGATGCAAATCCCGAATGGTCAGGTTTTGGATAGCGGTAGTTTTAAGGCCTTCACAGACGGTGGTGGTTTTTCCTGTTAGTTGTTGCCAAAAGTCGAGAGTGCTGGATTCTCAATCGCTCTCTAAAGGGTGTTGGCATGCAAAATCGTCTCCATGAGGGAACGAAAGTAAATCGGCCAGTTGGTCTTGGTTAATAGCGTAAGTTCTATTGAACATCCTAAAATATGCAGTGCCGGTGGTACGGGATCCTCCGATAGGGGTGGTGTACCGAAAAGATCTTAGGAACTCGTAGGTAAGTCGTATAATTGTAGGACTAGTTAAAGTAAGAAAATGAGATATACCTAAGTTGTTAAGAATCCAATGGACAATATCAGATAAACCCAAATCAAAAGAGAAACATTGTCGGGGTACCGTGTTGCTAAGACGTCCCTCTTGAAGAGCTTGTGGTATCTACTCCTCTGATTCTCGCCATCAATTCCCTCGGCAAAAAGAATCACCATGTAGTCCATATCTCCTCTTGGTCTAACAACTCTTGAAGGAATTTTTAATGAAAGTAAAAGAAATAGGAAGAGAGTGTTATGGTGTTTTGAGAAGAGATGAGTGAATGGAAAGGATTATGAAGTTAGAAGGTGGGTAGTTGTGAATTTATAATGATTGGGAAGAAGTGGAGTGGTTGGTAGTTGAAAAGTTTGAGTTAATATTGTTTAGAATAGGAAGTTCAAGGGTTTTCAATGAAAAGAGGTTTGAAAAAAGAGCAGGAGGGAGAAGAAGAGAGAGGAAAAGTTTTCCTGATGAGGCGATCACCATTAGGCATATGGTGAACGCCATCGGCCTAAATTGCAGGGACTTTTAAATTTGAAGCGAATGGCGAACGCCATTAACCTAAAATTCTCAATTTTGGAAATTTCTAAAGATTAAAGCAGGTAAATCCTATTAAGGCTATAAAGTAAGTAATTAAAATTAATAACTATAATTAAAAAGCATGAAATTTGTAAGAATGAACATAATAAGCAATTAAATAAAATAACTGACTGAAATACAAAGTACATTAATTAAAAGGTTATACTATTAGTAAAAGGTACAGCATTTTAAGTGATAGAATAGGTAGTACTAATAATAGTAATAGTAATAATAATAATAGAAAATAGAAGGAAATAAAAAAAACATAGAGTGAAAATAACTAAAATAAAATAACTAAAAAGAAAAGATAAAAATTAAATGTCGTGGATTGCCTTCCACGTAGCTCTTCGTATAATGTCGGGAGCTCGACATTAATTTAAAACGGTGCTAATATTTTGAAAGAGCGGGTAGCTCTTCTAATTTGTAGCTCATGCAGAGATCCTTATTTTCTACATTGTGGTAGTGCTTAAGTCGCTGCCCGTTTACAATGAATGGTTCATTGGTTTTACCTCTTATTTCCACAACTCCACTTTGGAAAACTCTTGTGACCTCAAAAGGGCCAGACCATCTAGAACGAAGTTTGCCTGGGGATAGTTTGAGTCGAGAATTAAAGAGAAGGATTATGTCACCCTCATTGAAATCTCGCCTTGTAATTTGTTTGTCATGCCACTGTTTGGTTCTTTCCTTATAAATATGGGCATTCTCATAGGCATCTAGTCTAAGTTCTTCTAGTTCATGTATATCCAAAATTATTTTTTCGCCTGCAGTTGTGTAATTCATGTTAAGGGTCTTAATGACCCAATAAACTTTATACTCGAGTTCCACAGGCAGGTGACATGATTTATCATAAACTAGTTTGACTAGGGTTGTTCTTATCGGGGTTTTGTAAGTCGTCCTATAAGCCCACAAAGCTTCATGAAGTTTTGCAGACCAATCCTTCCTAGAGGTTGCAACGGTTTTCTCCAAAATTTGTTTGATTTCTCTATTGGAAAATTCAACTTGTCCACTTGTTTGAGGGTGATATGGTGTTGCTACACGGTGTCGGACTCCATATTTCAGCAACAATCTTTCGAAAATTTTGGAAATGATGTGAGATCCTCTGTCGCTGATCACGAGTCTTGGTACACCGAATCTAGGGAAGATTTGATTCTTGAAAAGTTTAATCACTACTCGTGCATCGTTAGTGGGAGAGGCTACTTCCTCGATCCATTTTGATACGTAATCAACAATAACGAGTATGTATTTATTACCCAAAGAAGATGGAAAAGGAACCATGCAATCTATACCCCAAACATCAAAGACTTCTAATTCTAAGATACCTTTTAGTGGTATGTCTTCGCGTCTATAAATTTTTCCAGTGCGTTGGCACCGGTCTCAATTCTTAATCGCGATGTGGACATCTTTCCATAGATTAGGCCAAAAGAGGCCAGATTGTAAGATCTTTGCACAAGTCTTCAAGGCGCTTGCATGCCCTCCACAGGATGCAGAGTGGCAGTGAGATATGATGTCATTTACTTCCGACTCAGGGACACATCGACGAAAAATACCATCGGCACCCCTCTTGAAAATTAGTGGTCCGTCCTAATAATAATGTTTAAGATCGTGGAAAAAGTTCTTCTTTTGTTGGTATGTTAGGTCTGGTGGAAGCACTTTGGCGGCTAAGTAGTTGACAAAGTCAGCATACCATGGAAGGGTGGTCTTGGTGCAAATAGATTCCACAACTTCATTGGTTTCTATGTCATTATACATTAAAGAGCACTCGATTGTTTCTCTTTTGATTTCTAATTGTGCTACAAGTCGATCGTAGGGGAAATCGTCATTGATGGGCACTTGTTCGGGTTTTAGATCCTCAATCCTAGAGAGATGATCTGCTACTATGTTCTCGGTGCCTTTCTTATCTTTGATCTCTAGATCGAATTCTTGTAAGAGTAGGATCCATTTTAAAAGTCTCGGCTTAGCATCCTTCTTACTTAACAGGTACCTAATTGCGACGTGGTCGGTATAGACAATTATTTTTGCTCCTACTAAGTAGGAACAAAATTTATCTAAAGCAAATAAAATGGCTAAGAGTTCTTTTTCCATGGTGGTGTAGTTCATTTGCGTGTCGTCTAAGGTTCTACTTGTATAATAAATAGCATGGAGCTTTTTATCGTCTCTTTGTCCTAAGACGGCGCCAACAGCGTAATCACTAGCGTCACACATTATCTCGAATGGCTTACTCCAATCAGGTGGTTTCATAATGGGTGCAGTAATAAGATCATTTTTTAGATGTTCGAACACTTTTAAGCACTTTTCTTCAATTACAAATTTAGCGCCTTTCATTAATAAGCCTGTTAGTGGTTTTGTTATCTTAGAGAATCCTTAATGAATCGTCGGTAGAAGTTGGAGTGTCCTAAGAAACTGTGAATTTCTCTAACGGTTTTTGGAGGTTGAAGATGTTCTATAATTTCTATTTTTGCTTTATCCACCTCAATCCCTCGATTGGATACGACATGCCCAACTATAATTCCTTGTCAGACCATGAAATTGCATTTTTCCCAATTTAATACGAGATTTACCTGAAGGCATCTCTCAAGTACCATTTCTAGGTTCGAAAGACATCCTTCAAAGCTCTGCCCGCAAACAGAGAAGTCATCCATGAATACTTCAATTATATTGTCTCTAAAATCAGCAAAGATTGACATCATGCATCTCTAAAATGTTGTAGGGGCATTACACAGTCCAAACGGCATTCGTCGATAGGAAAATGTACCATAAGGACATGTGAAAGTAGTCTTTTCTTGGTCATCAGGATGGATAGGAATTTGAAAGAATTCTGAGTATCCGTCTAAATATCATCAGTGAGAATGTTTAGCCAGTCGTTCAAGCATTTGATCAATGAAGGGTAATGGAAAGTGATCTTTACGAGTGTCTTTATTTAGTTTTCTATAGTCTGTGCATATTCTCCATCCAGTTTGAGTTCTTTTTGCAATAGATTCGCCCTTCTCATTACTAACAACGGTTACACCTCCCTTCTTTGGAATGACATGTATCAGGCTGACCCAGTTATTGTCGGATATCGAGTATATGATTCCTACTTCTAATAGATTTTGTACCTCCTTTTTGACTACATCACTCAAGATGGGATTTACTCTTCTCTGATGCTCTCTAGAGGTTTTACAGTCCCCCTCTAGCATAATGTGATGCATACATATAGAGGGGCTTATTCCTTTTAAGTCTGAGATGTTATAGTCTAGAGTTATATTTTCTTAAGACATGGAGTAACTTTTCAATTTCTATCTGTCCTAAGTCAGCGTGACTATAACTGGTCTTTCAAGCTCGGTACCTAGGAATTCATACCTTAGATCTTCGGGTAGTGTTTTAAGTTCTATTAAAGGCTTCTCAGGGCATGGTACTAGATTTGTCGTTAGTGCTAGACATTCTCTCTGATTGTCATCTACGTTTGGCTCACTCCAATTATTGTCTTCGAATATATGAGGTGTTGGAATCTTCACTACTTCAGTATACTTAAATGGTTCCTTCTCCATTTCTTTCACACATTCATCTATGATGTCTAAGAGACAACATGAGTCGTCCATAGTTGGTACTCGTAGGGATTTAGCTAAGAGAAAATCAACTTTTTCTTCTCCAACTTCGAATGTCAGCCTTCCTTTCTTCACATCTATGATGGCTCCGGTTGTGTCTAAAAAGGGTCTTCCTAAGATAATGAGGATGTGGGAATCCTCCTTTATATCCATTATTACAAAGTCGGTAGGAACATAGAATTGTCCTATACGAACGAGAATGTTCTCTAGCATACCTACGGGAAATTTAACAGAACGGTCAGCTAGTTGTAGAGACATCTTTGATGGTCTTAATTCTCCTAGATTGAGTTTTTCACATGTGGATAAGGGTATTAAACTAACACTGGCTCCTAAATCACATAGAACTTTGTCTATGATAAAGTTTCCGATTACATATGGTATGGAAAAACTACCAGGGTCTTTCAGTTTAGGAGGCATGTTGTTTTGAATGATAGCGTTGCCTTCTACAGTAAGCATAACGGTTTCATCATCTTCAAGCTTTTTATTATTGGATAGAATCTCTTTAAGGAATTTAACATATGAAGGCATTTGCATAATTGCTTTTGGGAATGGTATGGTTATGTTAAGTTGCTTCAAAAGTTCTACGAATTTCTTGAATTATCCTTCATTTTTGGATTTAATGAGTCTTTGGGGATAAGGTACAGGTGGTTTGTATGGTCGGGGATGTTGCGGTAGATTCATGATCATCAAACTATTGACAAGCTAGAGATCAAGTAACAAGAGTCGCCACCGCGCTTTTATTGTTTCCAAGGGAAAAGGGAAAAAGTACGAACAAAACCCAAAAGTAAGAATTTTTCAAATCAAAACTAATAAAAAGTCATAGATTACAGGTAAGGGGGTTGGTTACACAGTGGGAAGGTGTTAGCACCTAAAGTGTCCTAGGTACTCCTAGGGAGCCCTTTTTGTGTGCATATGTACTTGGTATAAAGTGATGTTTACAAACAAATAGAATAGGGAGATGAGAAAAGAATTTATTAATTATGTTTTTCTATTTGACAACACCTTCGGTCTTGTGCCTACGTACCAACATAAAAATGAGGGATCAAAACCTCGTAGTTCGTGATACAAATTTCAAAGTGGATGCATTGCTTTTAACAAAATTTAAGTTTGAAAGGCACGAAGGCCTAAAAATGGTTTGAATGAGTTAGTTCTTTTTGGATTTTTGAAAGTTTAGGTCAAGTATAGTTAAATTCATTTACAAGCTTGATTTAAGAAAAGAAGTTTGAAAATGCAATGGCATAAGGCCAAAGTTTCTATCTTTTTTGCAAAGTGGTCAAAGTTTAGAACAAAAGTAGTTCACACAAAGAAGATATTAAAAAAATGGAGGGAGAGATTTTGAAATTAAAGAAATGGGGAGAAGATGAAGAGACTATCCTATGTACAAAATTAAAAGTTTAGAGTTGCAAATATCTGACCAAATGGGTAGCAATCCAATAGACAAAAATGTCAATAGAAACCCAGAATTCCCTTGGACTTTTAGAATCAAGCAACACACAAATGCACAATTATACTATCTTAAAGAGCAAGGCATCAAATAAATATGGCTACATCCAAGCTTTAGCCACTCCATGATCTTCTTTCAAATTAGCCCATGTAACAGATGAATTCCACAAGTCACAGGTTCAAAATGACAGCTTCACAATGATCATGTTGTAGATGAACTCAGAGGATCTTGAATTATGTATCAAATGAAGTTTCAAATTGCAAACACTTGGTTTCTCAACAAGTTGGCATTGGCCAAGTCCTTTAGCATAGGAAGGTTGCCTAGATTCTAAGTCCATTTGTCCAAGATCAGGCCAACAATCCACACAAAAGTCTTTTATGGTTTTTGTTGTTATTATGTACATTAATGGTCAAAGACCACATAAACAAGCAAAGTATACACAAACAAAATATATCACACAATATGGTCCAAATGGACAAAGTGAAAATTGCATTGACATAAACAATTAGAATGATATGAACAATGGCAAATGAAATAAAGTGCTAAAAGTAAATTGCATTAAAGTAAAGGCTTGAAATTAAACGTTAGTAGTTAATTGGTTAGAAGTTAGTATTGTTTTGTTTTTGCTTTTTAATTGAAGCCATTCTTTGGAGAAAACTCAATCCACTTATCACAAGCATGGATCCTTGAACCAAGACATCTTCCAAAGGAAGGAAAAAAGGCCAAGTTTCCATACAATACCATGAAAGAGGGGAGACTTACAATCTCACTAACTAGAATGTTTATCCCTTTTATATCACAAATTTAGCGCTATGTTAAGCAATCGTAATTGGACTTATGTAGAAGTAACAACTATTTGAGGTCGGGCAATAAAATTTTGGTGTTAATGCATCTTAGAGACATAGTATAATGGACTATACTCATGAAACATACCACACACAAAAAGAATATGCAAAAGGTGTGGCCTAATCTCATCCATACTCATGTCAATTTTTAAATCAACTAGCCTTAGGATTATGAGATATCATAGGCCAAATGGAATAAATGAATGAAGAAAGGGAATAAGATGAAGTGGGAGGGGAATGGATCAAAACACAAATTGGTCAAAGGAGGATTTTTACCAAATTAATATCATCCATTCATTCTGGGAGATGGAATGTACATTCCATCAATCCCCTAAATCCAATGATATTAATTTGACAAAGTCAAATCAACCTTGACCAAGGCCCAACAATAAGAGTCAAACATAAACAAGTCATCACAATTGGTCGACAAATTTATTTGACATTTATTCAAATTAAAATACTAAAATAGTGCATTTAAATTAAATATGGTTTGTCCAATTCCTAATATCTCATCAAAACACCAAAGAAATGGCCATTAGATATATCATAGGTCAAACAAGGTCAAAGGACCTTGGAGAAATAATTTCATAATTTTTGGACATTTAAAAATCTTTTTAAACAATTAAAAAAATGCAAAATCAATTAATTCATGAAAAATATTAATAATGATCCAAAAAATGATTTTAATTCAGAATATGAAAGAGAAAAATATTTGAGAATTTTTGGTGAAAGTCCCAGATTTTTTGGATCAATATTGAATTTAATATGAATTATTGAAAATAATGCAATTAAAATGAAAATTAAAATATCAGAAAAAACGTGGACCACTTGATCTCCCTCATTAATTGAGGTGGCAGATCAAGCGGTGGAAAACGCGCTATCCACGATGGACATTAGTCAGCGCGCCATAACATTGGTAATTCAAATGCACGCTCCAGATGAAAACAAATCAAGAGGATCATGTGGTTCAGAACCATCCGGCACACCACCGGCGGCCAAGGACCGGTTGTCTTCTCCGACGAACCTCGTCGGACTGGTTCAGTCATAACCATCACCAAAATTAAAAATAATGACATGATCTCAAAGTAAAAATGGCACCGAGTTCGAATCTGGCCTCAATTCACTCTAACTCCAAGTATATTGAGAGATACATGGAGTTGAAATTTGAGGTACATGAACTGAGTTGCTTCGATTTGGCCTCTAAGCAACTCAATCTTCTTGCCTACATTGGTAGGACTTCATACAACCAAATAATCAATAGAATTGAGCAAGAATTAGAGAGAATCGAAGAGATCAAAATTTCTGGAAAATACCTTCAATGGAGGTCTGGATTCAATTGATCTTGCTCTTGCTTGTACTTGATCTCACTCCAAATGCTTGCAGAAGAAGGATTGAATGCTCAAAAGGCTGTGGATTCCTGGAGATTTGAATTTCAAAATAGTGGAAATTTAAACTCAAATTCAAGTGAATTTCTCAGGTTTATCCTTTGCAATGTGAGGGTTAGAGTTAGGGGATCAAAGTTGGCACGAATGTGTGTGAAATGCTGAGTATATGAGGCTCTATTTATAGCTGAATCCATTGCTTTTTGCACAGTTGAATTCACTTTCCAAATTTGGTCATTGATGATGCATGGGTGCATGGGCGCGCGTAGGCCCGTTAAATCATTGCCATAAGTCCACAAATGAGTGTGAGATAGTCTGAATTCAGTTTGGATTGCAAGGCAAGTGTGCATTTTGATTTGAAGTTTGATCCTTGGCAAATGATGACACCAATGCTAATGCTTATGATGAAATTACATGAGGGATCTTAGGGTCAAAATTGGGGTCCTACAGCGGAGGCATGTAAGGTGGTTCTTTATCTTTTGCTTCTCTACTTTCGTCTTTCTTTCCATCATTGGTTGGTTCGTTTACCTTTTTAGATCCCTTACAAGAATTTTGATACATGGTTGGATTTTGGATTCTGGGATCAGTCAATTCATCTAATTTTGTTCCACTCCGAAGGGTGATAACGTTAGCATGGCCTTTTGGATTTGATTGAGGTTGACCAGGAAATGCTCCAGCTGGGGCTACTCTTGCGGCTTGTTGTTGGGCTACTTGGGAGATTTGAGTTTCTAACGTTTTGTTATGGGTAGCCATAACATCAAACTTATTTGACAATTGTTTCATCAGTTCACTCGTATGAGCATTTTGATTTTCAAATTCTTTATTTTGTTGAGCTTGGGAATTTATGAAGTTTTCCATTATGATCTCCAAATTTGACTTTCTAGGTGCTTGTGGAGCAACATGGGCTCCTTTTTGATAGCCAGGTGGAATATCAGGTGCTGGGTTTCGTGGAAACAAAGCATTGTTACTTTTATAGGAAAAGCTCGGATGGTTCCTCCAACCAGGATTGTAAGTGTTTGAATATGGGTTTCCATGAACATATTTTACTTGGTCGGTGACAACAACAACCAATAACTGACAATCAACATTACTGTCCCCAGGGGTTCCACATAATTCACAGTTTGGTGTTATGGCAGCTACGGTGGTTGCTGGTGTTATGGCAAAGCTTTCCATCTTCTGAGTAAGCGCATCCACTTTAGCATTGACACAGTTTATGCCATTAACTTCATACATTCCGCTTTTTGGAGTTGATTTTTCTACAACAGCACATTCTCCTCCCCATTGGAAATGATTTTGGTCCATGTTCTCTATGAGTTCATAAGCTTCGTCAAAAGGTTTGTCCGTTAGAGCTCCGCCAGCGGAAGCACTTAAATTCATCTTAGTGTTATACAACAGACCATTATAGAAGGTATGGATAATCAGCCATTCTTTAAGTCCATGGTGCAGACAAAGTCGCATCATGTCCTTGTATCTTTCCCAAGCATTGAAAAGAGATTCATTGTCTTTTTGCTTAAATCTGTTGATTTGAGCTCTTAGCATAGTTGTTTTGCTTGGTGGAAAATATCGGGCTAAAAAGACTTTCTTAAACTTGTCCCATGTGGTTACTGAGTTTGAAGGTAGAGACAGGAGCCAAGCTCTAGCTCTATCTCTTAAGGAAAAGGGAAAAAGACATAGTCTAATCATTTCTTGATTGATACCATTTGCTTTCGTAGTGTTTACGTACTGCACAAACACTGACAAATGTAAGTTAGGATCGTCTGTAGGACTACCTGAAAATTGGTTTTGTTGAAGAGCTGATAATAGTGAAGGTTTCAACTCGAAATCGTTTCGATTGATGGCAGGGGAAGCAATGTGGTTATGTTGTTCTGCTTGTGATGGAACAACATAATACTTCAATTGAAGGTTTTATGGTCTTTCAACCATAATTGGTTCCGGTTCTGAAATTGGGATTATAGGATCTGGAAGATCGGGTTTAATACAAAACCTATTGATTCAATGTCTTAAATTAATATAACGCTTGATATTGTCAATTGGTTGATCTAACTCCTTGCTCTAAGAGCGAGTGTCTGGCATACAATTGACAAAGAAAAAGAAAGAAAATTTATTGCCTTAGTCTTTACTGCACAACAAAGGAATCACAATATTGACTAAATTAGTCCCCGACAACGGCGCCAAAAACTTAATCGCGACGAGCGTGTCTGTCAGATGATGACTGCAAGTGAACATCCTATCGTGTAGTTTTAAAAGATTATCGAACCCACAGAGCCTAATGGTCAGGCTAATGTTATCTATTGTTGCAGCGCAAATCTAAGGTTAAATGTTATAAGGTTATGAACGGAAATGAAAATACTAATTTCTAACGGTTTAAAAGTTATGATAGCAAATGAGTCCGGAATATGGATTCCACATTCCTTCGGGCTTAGGTAGAATTTGGGCACTAATTATAATTTTATTGCGTTATGTAGAAAATACCGACTTAAAGATCCCGTCTCACACTCTCGCGTTATTGACAAAGATCACACCTCCTAACCACATGATTTTGCTCTCGCTCTCCCGTTCTAATTAGAAAGCGTATTTTGAAAGTAAATCAGATCCCAAATGATGCCTAAAGTGCTCTCGCTGTGTTTAGGATCGATGCTTAGTTTCCACTATCTGGTTCCTTCCTCGCACTCTCGCGCCATCAGATTGAACCTTAATTTATCTCACACTTTCGTGCCAAAACAGTAGAACATACATTTGAAAACTAAAGCCATAACAAGTTAAATATACATTCGCGCCTAATATTTCTACCGAGTCTCGTCGGTAATGACGGTCCTCATACGCCAAACTCAGAATAATTTAGCAAGGCATGATATTACTTGAATACAACATAATCAAAGCATTTGAAACTAAGAGCAACATGGCATGCAAGTAATTGAAACAGTAAAACATACAAATATCGAAAGCGGTAAAAAGAACCTGAAGTTGTGTAAAATAAAACTTGAATTAACTTGAACTTGAAAATAACGGAAGGCTTGTTCTTGATCCAAGACTAGAACGAAGAATAAAATAAAATAAAACAAGTGTGACAATCCCTCGATGTGAGTTATTGTCACTTTTATAGGTAATTTATGCTTAATTCTAAAACGCTATTCGACAGAGCTTCCGTACAACTTGGATGCTTCCAAAAGCCTCCCACCGTCCTATTTATAGAGGTTTTGAATCCTCATAACTTCCTTTGATCGTGCAAGAAGATTGGAGGGGAAATAGGTGAAGAAAAATGGTCCAAAACTGTCCACTAGCGTAGTTCTGTTACTGCATGATAAGGGTGGACGCCATTAGGGGAATGGCGAACGCCATTCCTTCAATATTTAAATGACGTGGCGGGCACTAAGGATGGAGAACGCCGTCTACTAGGTGGCGAACACCATCTGCACAGAATGGTCAAAAGTGAATCTTTTTCTCCTTTTTAGCTCCTATTCCTCTCCTTTTTCATGAGGCTTCCAAAACTCCAAAGAATTCGGATAGCAACTGCAAAACAAATAAAGCAAAAGTAAAATGCGATAAAATGAGTAAAAACATAAACGTATAACATGTGAAATGAGCCTAAAAACACGATACGATATCTCGTTATCATGTCCACTCATATTTCTTATCGATATCAAACTTTTGTTAAGCGAAATGAAAGGGAGAATGACGAAATTGAAAAAGACGAAATCACGTATGCTTTTGAATAAGACCTTGCTAACAATGTAAGGCATTTCTTCAAGTCCCCAAATACATGATATATAAGGAGGATAACCCCTAGTCATACCCTTCGAGACAAGGAGTAAGAGTTTCTTTCTGAACATAAAACCCTCAATTTTAACCCGAGACATGGTAGTCGTCAGTTAGTTTGACCAGACATTCAAACTTCAAAAGAGGAGTGTCCTGTCTGAGGATCAGTTATACCATATGCCTCACGAGAGGTCGGGAATCATAAACTTGTAACGGTTGTCCCTCACCCACAGAGGCACGAGGTAGTCACAACCCCTTCAGATCAAATGAACAAATGTCACACAATTTGTTTCAAACATAAAAACAAAAAGAAAGAAAGTCCGCTAAGTCAAAAACTCGAAGACGAGTAACTTAGGCAAAAATTAGGGCATCCCTGTGGATTGCAAATATGAATGAATCCAGCAAAAGTAGGTAAATAAAAAAAACAAAGAAGCGAAAGAGGATTCAAAAAGAAAATCCTTAGCAAGAACAAATTCGTGTTGCCACAAACCAAACGGAAAGTGGATGACTGCCATTCCGAAAACCACGTTGGTTTCTCCCTCTATCATTACGAATCCCTTTTGAAAGATAAGCACTTATATCGAACTAGTTGAACGTAAGACTGGAGAAAATCAAGGAGAATGAGTGGGTTAGAATAGGTTTAGATCCATAAACATTTCTTTCTAAAACCATAGGCCACATTACAACCCTCAAAATACCTAATTGACGCATGGTTTATTTCGAAAGCGTACTACAGTCAGTAATATCATGCTAAAACCGACTCCTTAATGATTTGCTTATCATTCGTGTTGGTATCTATATGGAATTCTCATTAGTGATTCTTTCACTATATGTCATAATTCCAATGGACAAAATTATATTTCAGAACTAGCATAAAAATAGCATTGGCATTATCATTTCTAAAGTGAACATGTCTTACTCGTGAGTAAACGTCTGACATCAAGGAATTTTCAATAATGAACGTGAATTAAGGAGCTTGATGACATTAAAACCAGAATTACTGAGACCTCCGTTGAGCAAGGGTAAGTCATCTTGATTTGATTACACCAGAAAAGAAAAAACACCTAAGACCTCTGTTGAGTAGGGGCAAATCATCTTGATTGATTATACTCAAAAAGACAGAATGCATGAGACCTCTATTGAGAAAGGGAAAATCATATAGATTAATCATACCAAAAGTTCATAACTCCTAAGACCTATGTTGAATAGGTAGGGACTTTCCATCTCATTTGATCATATCAAAGGGCAAAATGTCTAAGAACTCTATTGGCAGAAAAACAAGTTGCTTCAAAATTCAGTCAATCTGAGATAATCACGTTGAGAAATATATACAAGATACAATTAATCTAGTGTAGTTACGTCGAGATTCGATGAATCTCTCCGAAGATTAGGTAGTCAAAGGAAAAACCACTTCAACTGGTCGCATTAAATAACAAAATGCCTAAAAAATCTATTGAGCAGAGGCAAGTCATCTGATTTGATTATACCAGAAAAGTGAAAAACACCTGAAACTCCGTTTAGGAGAGGCAAATCATTTTGATTGATCATACCCAAAAGTGCATAATGCCCGAGAACTCCGTTGGTCAGGGGCAAGCCACTTCATTTGATCATATAAAGAAGCATAATGTCTAAGAACTCCGTTGATCAGAAAGACAAGACGCTATAAGATTCAATCGATTTGAGGAAATCACGTCGAGAAATCTCTACAAGATTCAGTCTATCTGAGGTAGTTGCATCGACAAATCTCTCCAAAGATCAATTAGTCAAGGGCATTCCCTCGAAGGTCAGCCAACCAGAGGCAAAGTTACTTCAAGGCTCGTACTGGGGCAGGCCACCGCAAGAGCACAAGAAGTCAATCTCCCAAAGATGGTTAATCAGAGGTGTACAGTTCCAAGACATTGGGGAAGATCAAATTGAGATAATCTACGACATAGTTGCTTCATAGCTTGTGACTAGGGTAGTCTATGCAGATACCTAACATACTAGGGAAACATTATCCATAGATAAGAGGTTCCTCTCCATTCTTTCAAAAGCTTCTCAGATTAAGCCCGAGGCATTAGAAAATCCATCTTGAGCTCACTCTCCAGCAGTATAAGGATTTCGGGAAGTCATGTTAGACGCTAACCATACCCTGTAAACCAGAAGCCTTGTAACCCAAGCACATCTCCCTTGGTGTCCATCACACCAAACCTAAACTTGGGGCATCTGTCGATCCTCATATCAAATTTCACTCATGCATTAGCATCTTGCATAAAAAATCATTCATTGCATGAAGATATTTCTCGAAAGCTTAAAAGAATCCTCCATTGAGACATTTTCCTTCCCAGATGGAAACATTATTGTGAAACTTTAAAGTGGTATTCCCGTCAGGTTTCCCGAAATATCCTTTCTTTGTGTTTCCTTTTACAAGTATCTTTCAATCTTTCATCATTCACTCACCTTTTGTGAGTACCTTCGGCTTCGTGCCATCCCTCCTTGCCTTTTTCATGGATAATATTATTGAGATAACCTACCTTTCATGAGTTTATTTTGTGGCCTTTTGCATGAAATAATGGCTCCCCCTCATTTCCCTTTGCACGAGAATGGTACCTCTATCAGATCTTTGGATCATGTTTGTTTAAAAAAACTTGATATAGGGTTGGTGAGTCCCGGGGTTTGGGTAACTATTATTTGAGAACTTCATCCCCTTCGTTGTGCTTGAGGAACGATATGAAGTTTTCCTTCCTACTGCAAGGTCCCCCACCTGACAGAGCATATCAAAGCCCATATTTTTCCTGGAAATTTCTCTCAAACACGGGTTTCACCTGACGAGATATCTTCGGAACTTTTACGAGTATTAGTGACCTTTCTTCAAATGCTTACCTTTTGTGAGTATCATCTATTTTTGTTGTTTGCAAGCCCTCCTTGCCTTTTGCATGGAGAATATTATTGAAATAACTTACCTTTCGTGAGTTTATTTTGTGGCCTTTTACATGAAATCATGTCTCCCTCTCATTTCCTTTTGCACGAGAAGGGTACCTCTGTCATAACTTTACATCATGTTCGTGTTGGAACACTTGATGTAGGTTTGGTGAGTCCCGGAGTTTGGGTAGCCATTGTTCAAGAAGTTCATCCCCGTCGTTGCACATGAGGAACAATATGAAGTTTTCACACCTATTGCAAAGTCCCCATTTTCCAGAGTGTGCCAGAGCCCAGATGTGTATGGAAAATCCTTTTGAAGTCTAGGGTTCTTCTAGCAAGTCATATTCAAACCTGTTGTTTTGACTTTTGCAAACATCTGTGACCTTTCGTCAGTTTCTTACCTTTCGTAAGTATCCCTCTTCCTTTTGCAAAAGGAATACCTCTCATTTTCTTACATTTAATTTTGTCTCAATTTGCTTACCTTTTTGTAAGTACCCACTGCATTTTGCATGGGAGGCCTTCTCTTGCTAAGGATTCATTACTACCTATTTGTACAAGATAACCTTCCTTTCCAACTTCTTCTTAACCTTTTGTTGACAATCTTTTCTCATTTCCGTTGCACGAGAAACCATTTCCACCTTCTTGGGCCTTCTTATCCTTTCACTAAGAAGTTTCTCATTACTCGTTGTATGAGAAATCTCCTCCAGTTTCTTCTTAACCTTTTGTTGAGAAGCTTTTCTCATTGTTGTAGTATGAGAAATCATTTACACCTTCACGCGCCTTCTTTTCCTTTCGCTAAGAAGTTTATCACTACCTTTTTGTATGAGAAATTCCATTTCCAGCTTCTTCTTGACCTTTTGTCTAGAAGATTTCTCATTGATGTGGCATGAGAAATCATATCCATCTTCATGCGCCTTCTCAGCCTTTCGCTAAGAAGTTTTCTCACTACCTTTTTGTATGGGAAGTCCCTTCCAGATTCTTCTTATCCTTTTGTTGAGAACCTTTATCATTTTTATGGCATGAGAAATCATTTCCATATTCATGCACCTTCTTAGCCTTTCGCTAAGAAGTCTTCTCATTACCTTTTTGTATGAGGAGTCCCTTCCAGATTCTTCTTAACCTTCTGTTGAGAAGCTTTCTCATTGTTGTGGCGTCAGAAATCATTTCCATCTTCAAGCATTCTTAGCTTCTTGCTAAGAAGTTTTCTCATTACCTTTTTGTATGTGAAGTCCCTTCCAGCTTCTTCTTAACCTTATGTTGATAAGCTTTCTCATTGTCGTGGTGTGAGAAATCATTTCCATCTTCATGCGCCTTCTCAACCTTTCGTAAGAAGTATCCTCATTACCTTTTTGTATGGGAAGTCCATTCCATCATTTTTCTTAACCTTTGGTTGAGAAGTTTTTTACAATACCTTTCGTATGAGTACCCCCAATAGACCTTGAGTCTAAGAACCCTAATTACTTTTCGTATGAGGGTCTCACCCCCATCTTTCTTCTTGACCTTTTGTTGGGAAGTTTCCAATCTTCTCTCATCAAGAAGTTATTGCTAATTTTTGTACGAGAAACCATATCCACAAAGGAGTCGTACTTCACCGTTTCTCAGTTGAGTCTCTTGCCGGTTCTCTGCCTTTTGTAAAAAATTACAATTTACTTCCATATTCTAGGGTACTTGCCTTTTGCAAAGCATAATATTTTACCTCCACGAAATTCTACAGGAATGCCTTGGTTATCACTACATGCCAAAACTTGTCAGTGGAGGAAGAAAAAAAGAAAAAGAAAATAGAGTCAATCATAATGCATTAGCATATTGCATACGTCATGCATGTCAAACTTTCATACCTACCCATTCACCCATAAACAACATTTAAATCCCCAACAGCTGCCTTGCACAGAAGGCAGTTTGTTCATTCTATATCCCACTGAAGAATCTCTTTGTGACCTATCTTCACATTTAATTTGTTCTCGGTGGGATTTTTTTCTTCGATATTTTAGTATTTAATCCCCTTCTACCTCAAATTTTTGGAAGTCGTTATTCTCCATACATTCAGGTCCGAGAAGATTAAATAGGGAAAGTTATCATACCCCAAAACTCACCATACCCTTTAAAATGTTCATCTAGGTAAATAACCATAATCATTTGAATATCCCCATGGTCACTCATTTCATCTGCATAGCCATGGTTCAATACAAAAGGACAGGTATCTTGGATTTAAAGCTTTGTGCTTGCACCTAGTGGAAACTAGGGTTTTACAGCAGCTAGAGGTGGCTCAATCAACTATACCCTAATAGGAGATAACTCTTGAGGCTTGTATATATGATTGTCATTGATGATCCTACTTTGGCTTTTGTTGAAGCTAAACCCTAATTTTGGGATTCCTAGAGTTCAACACTCATAAAGGTTATCCACCTATAGTCCAAAACTAGTCTAAATTCCTAGGAGACTAAAAAAAGGTTATCCAAAACACTCATAAGGGGAAACAATTATCTCTTGGAGAAACCTGAGAAAGAAATAAGTACACAACAAAATTCCCTCTCGGTTTAGAAAGATTCAAAGACTTCTGAGTTCTGTTCGAAAAAGAATAAAGGGGAAAGAAGCTCTCCAAAGCTTACCTACCAGTTGATTTCATAGCTATCTTCGGTGGGGAGAAATAATATTTTAGATCCAATGCCTTACTCTGGATTCCTATTATTCATCTCTTTAAGGTAACTCATTCGTTTTACATAGGATTTATGTGCTTTGATTATTTTATGCCTTTTTGATAATGAAAAATAGGGAGAAGTATACTCTCTGCTTAATTGAAAGGGAGTTTAATCACTAAAAAATAATTTTATTTGTTTTTGTTACCACCACCACAGAGATATGCGTTATCATCATCAAAAAGGGGAAGAATGTGGACATATGTGCTTGTAGGTAATAAAGAGCAGCATCTAGATTTTTTATGACGACAATGCATGACAATAACTTTCAACCTTGATGATCTCCAAATCATCTTATGACCTATCAGCAGAGGACTCAAGATCAAACTTCCTATACAATAAAATACTATCTATCTAAGTCTTGAAGCCTCTTTGGGGAAAGGTGTTAAAGCTCGTCAGGTCATGTCTGTCGGCCTGCCTGAGTAAACTGAGTAATGTAAAAGTAGGGTACTAGCTTAAGAGTACTAAGGAAACTCACACACATTTTAAAATAATTTTCTACCTTGAAAATGACTTTCTAAATCAAGAACAAGTGATTAAAAAGCTATCTAAACTTTTTCTTAACCATCTAATCGATTAGAAAGATATGTTAATTAATTGGAAAAAAACTATTTGATTTATCTAATCTATTATAGCACTTGTATAATCGATTAAAAGTATGATAATCAATTGTATAAACATCAAGGATAGCACATTAATAATTTGCAACAGATCTATATCCAAACTCTTCTAAGTGGCTTTACAATCGATTATATTTGGCTTGTCTAATCTATTAAAGCATTTTGCTAATTGTTAGATAATCAATTCAGCCCATGGATTATTTCCTTCCCCGGTATTTCCAATTACTATATAAATGGGGGTCTTCCTTGCTTCATATCATGCCACTTTCCAAATATTTCATATTTATTTAGAATTTATATTTCTTCCTCTCCTTGAAAATTTTCTTATTTTAATTCTGGTTGCTTGAGTGATTTTGAGTGAAGCTTTATTTGTGAGGAAGGTTTTTTTTTTGTAAGTGGTAGTGTTGGTCAGTAATATTATTAAAGTGATACTTTTAAGAGATTGAGTTTGGTTCTTGAGATTAACCATAAATCTTTGTTATTGCTTTATTTAGGTTTGACCGAAAAAGCTTTGTTTTGGTTATTGAGATCAACCATAAATCTCTAACCGGTTCGATAGCGTAGCTTGGGTAAAAGCTATCATTTAACTCATGATAAGTCTGTATTAAAGGTTTATGGTCATAAACTTCAAAAGCTCAAATTTTATAGTGAAACTCTCAAGAAGAATTCTTAGGGACAAGAATAAACCAATGTTCGTCCAAACCTGTATAAATCTCAGGTACAATATTTCTAACCCCATCCTTTTATTTATCTGTAATTTACATTCATTAATTAAATTTCCACTATAATTACTCATATTAAATTACTAATACGATCTTAAACGAGAAAAATTTAAAATTAATCACAAATCTTGAATACGATGATCCCCCCTTTTATGCTTGAAGTCACTTGTCCAATAGATGACTCATAATAATAACATGATGAATGGTGATTTTTTTGGGTCCTTTGATAAACCATTGGGTAAAAGATTAGTATGGCAGAATTCAATTTGTATTATCTGCCCTGCATAGGTCTCATATCCGGATGATGTGGTTGCTATTTCAAGGAATTTATAATGTTTTTTGTGCCCTCTGTTTGGATGTTTCTGTTTCTGGTTTTCTGTTTCTTGATGTGTGGCCTTTGTTGGGATAAATACGATTATGCCTCCCTTTGACCATTTTTGACAAATAGGGGGAGATGAATGCAAGCTTTTATGTTTCCTCATGAAGATATGTGTTCTTTATTCGTTCTTGTTTAACATGTTATTAGTTTTATTTAAATTCACTCTAATATGAGGAGAATGTCTATGAGAATGTTTCAAACATCTTCCATGTGTTATTTGCCTAAAAATTGGTCAAAGGAGGAAATCCTTATTACATATGATTGGTAATATTTTATAGGAAACATACGAAATAAGATGTTACATAAAGTTGTTATACATCATGTCTCTAAGTAATCAAGAAATGTTTGTAAGAAAGTAACATGTTAATCATAATGTTCTTCAATGAGTGAGGCCGTTTGTCTCGCTCTAGGTTGCTCCACGTGTAAGCTGATTGTTGTAATTCTCACACTTTTAATGATTCATTTCCTTTTATATATAATAAGACACATGTATTTTTTATGTGTTTTGGATTAAGAAAGTTTTATTTAGAATCTCTTTCAGCAAGATTAAATTTGAGGAATTTTTGTTTGTTCAAGATTCAATCAATTAAAGTTTTAAAATAGACATTATTGAAGATTGGTTTCTTGAAGTTTTTGTAAGTTCATCCATATTAAAGACCTAATCCATAATGGGCTTTAGAGATAGACCTCTAATACTATTTAAGAATGAATTTTCCATTGTGAAGACGGGGGATCTTGCATTACTAAGTGTGGAACCATGTTTTGTAGTTATTAAAAGAGGTGATCAAAGCTAAAGATAACTATCATGGTTTGGTAATGTGATTTTGATGATGATAACTTGTATGACAACTTGATTCAACCTTAAAGCATGTAAAGCAATCCAAGATGCACAAGAAAACTTTGTTTAAAACCTTTCCTCCAAATCAAGCAAATGAACTAGGGTTGTTTGATGATCTCTATGATGGTACTTAACTTGAAGATATATTAAGTCTTATCTCCAAGAAGACTCAAGCAAGTGATTATATTAATGGTTGTCGCTACGCAAAAAATACAGAATCGCCATCGGTTTTTATTTATTCTAAAGGAAAGGGAAAATATCGAGAAAACCCCAAAGAATGGTCATCGCAACCACGAACAGGTTCGGAAGTCGGTTATGCAAGGGGAAGGTATTAGCACCCCTCACATCCATGGTACTCCATGGGAACCATCTAGGATGTTTGTGCTTAAGTGTATGTTGTTATCGAAATGTTTGCTTGCCAAAGGTTTTTTGGAGTGGAGGTGGATTTTAGTTTAGTGTGCTCGCCAAGGATTGGGCCTTTGTGCCTACGTATGCCCACTTGGTGAAGTGAGAAATCAGAGCCCCGTAGTTTGTAGGTTTAAAATGTTTGTTTGTTTTGTTGATTTTATACCTTAAAGAAGGGTTTTCGATTGTGTCACCTAAGGCTCAAACAAAAGGTTTGAATGTGTTGAATTTTTTTAGGTTTTGAGAAAGTGTTATTGATTTCGGATTGCACTAAATACTATGGATAAAGATGAATACCTCAAACTACCAAGCCAAACGTCTTGTGTTCGAAGCATTCAGAACAAGTGTAGGAAATCTCCATTCTCATCCCTTTTTTACCACTTAAGGCTCGTGTCATACAATCCTAGTCGTATCTATTGTGTTTTTGAATTTGATTTGGAAAAGACCACTTGACGTTGGATCAAGTGCTTGCTTATTGATTTTGAAATAATGGTTGATCGAGGATATAGGATGGGAAAGAAAGGGTGGGGAATACTTGGCGTCAAATTGAGTATTCGCGTTGCAATGGTGTGAGTTTTATTCGGAAAAAACTTGACGTTGAATCAAGTACCTTTGGTTTCATTTGTGTAGCGGTGTATTCGTCACTTTATGATTTATTGATTAAACCAAAAGCAAAGCATACAAAGAAATCGAGTCGCCACCGCACTTTTATTTATCCAAAGGATTGGCTAAAAAGCGAACAAAAGCCTAAGAAGTTTTACACATAGAAAACTAATAAAAAGATCAGAGAATCTGGGTAAGGGGTTAATTACGCAATGGGAAGGTGTTAGGCACCCAAAACGTCCTAGGTACTCCTAGGGAGCCCTTTTCACACTTGTTGTATAAGAAAAAATTTATTTGTTTATGACATATTGTGCAAACATGATTGGGAAGAGGAGAAAAGAATATACAATTTATTATTTTTGTGTTTGAACGGATGAACCCGTTGCCTACGTACCTTTCCATGGAAGGTAAGGATCAAAACGCCGTAGTTCGGCTAAAAAATTTCCAAAATATGAGTGGGTTCATTTTAAAACAAGAGCACTAAGGCTTTTCATTATCAGCGGGAGAAAACTCAACCAAGACCAACAATCCACCATGCAAGGATAGCTTCAACATACTAGTGAGGGGTTAACCCTATAATAAGTATGGAAGACTTACAATCAACTCACTAAGGATGTGGTGAGATTTACATCAACCACTATGAGAATTGAAACCTATGGCTAATGTATGAAAACATATCAACAATGGACAAAGCCACAAAACAATTGAATGGGTGTGATTAACCAATTATGAGTATTTACAAAATATGGTCAAAGTATGATTAGTATTCAATTCAGAAAGAAGTGTTATGAAAATGAAGTTTGAAAAGTCAAGGACTTAAGGTCCAGGTTTCTAATTTGAAAAGACATGAAAATGTTTGCACACTATGTATTTACAAGTTTCAAAAGTCAACAAGTGAAAAGGGGTTTTGAAACAAAAAGGATGTGGATGAAGGAGTGTAAAACTTCCTAGAAGTTCACCTCTTGAAATCATATAGAAGATGATTCAAGTGTGTCCTTTGAAATAAGCAACAATGCAAGTAAGCAAATAAAAGCAAGGTGATACCGGATGCCAATCAATGGACATACACCAATCTCACAGACAAAGGTGGATACCGGATACCAATCAATGGATTTACACCAATCTCCTAAAACAAAACAATGATACCGGATGCCAATAAATGGACTTATGCCAATCTCACAAGGCAAAACAAAACATGGATATCAGATGCCAATAAATGGACTTATTCCAATCTCCTAAAACAAAACAATGATACCGGATGCCAATAAATGGACTTATTCCAATCTCACAATAAAACATGGATATCAGATGCCAATCTATCTGGGCTTATACCAATCTCCAAAGACAAAACAAAATATGGATATCAGATGCCAATCTATCTGGGCTTACTCTAATCTCCAAAGGATGATCATAGGAGTACAAATGCCAACAACATGGACTTACAATTGTATCCTCACATACAACAAACAAACAAGAGCAATAAGCAAAGAGGGCATAAGTGGCCAATGAAATGGTCTTACACTCAATCCCTTCCAAATCATAGGAACAAGGGCCAATTAATGGACTTATAGTTGATTCCTCAATGGACAAACAAAGATGTGTCACAAAGATATGAAGTGATGATCATGCAATAATGAACAATTAATGATGATAAATGCACAAAGCACACAAGCCAGCATGTACAAATGAATCAAGCAATCAATCAAACAAAGTCATTTAGCACACACTATATACAAGCAATTAGGCTCAAGCAAGGGTTAGACTTTAAAGTCAACTGGAATGGGGTAAGTGGTGCTCTTAACCTTAACATTGAGGATTAAGGTGAAGCAGATGAAAGGATATGAGGGGTGTGCCTCATTGCTCTTATCCCTGGTCAGGGAGAGCATTGAATATCAGAAGGTGTGGGAGTTCAGAAAGTTGGAACTCTCTCCACAAGTTAATGACTCTATAGATCTTGGGTTAAGATCCACAATGCTACAACATGTAATGTGAGCAAAGGGATGACACACAGAATAGTAGGAGATGGACTACACATCTCTTTTATCTACCAATTGCCTTATCAAAAGGACTTTTCCTGCTTGGGGACAAAGATAAACAATCACAAGCATTGCCTCTTAAGGAGGACTTCAGACAGGTGCCTGGCCACATAACAAGCCAGGTCTTCCAGACTACATGAAGAATAGAGGTTATACCTAATTGGTTAAGCAACCAAGCAAGTTCAAAATGAACTTAAGCAACAAATGTACCTGTGGAAACATCAAACAAATCAGTATACAACTCAGATAAACAACCAACAGTTAATGCAACAGACAACCAATATAGGCAAAGGCATAAGCCACAAGTAAATCTCAATTGAATCAACATCAACCTACAAAACACACATTAGTAATCAAAAGCAAATATCAAATGCTCTCAAGATGAGGCATCATCAATTGTGTAACTTGCATGTGCAACCTGAAACAAAGCTCCAAACATGAGAGGCAAACCACTAGGACAAAGCCTAGGGTCAAAGGGGGAGAAATAATTCAAAACAGAACATGAAAATTGACAAAAATCAAGACTAATCAAATTAGAACATCATCCAAAAGGTCTCATGTCAATATCATCAACCAAATTCATTTCATAAAGTAATCATGTCAAAGTATGCAAGATGAAACCACATTGAAGCAACAGAATGATCAAATGCATATTAATTCCAGAATGGCTCAATAAATCTCAAGAAAAATCATGGATAAACCGAACACATCAAATGATCTACACACCAAAAATCATTGCATTTGGATAAGTATAAGTATGTCAATCAAATTAACTAAGTCAAGGTAAGCATAAACAAGCTCAATGGAGGCACAAATTGATACATCAACTTAAGGCAATCCTAAAACAGAGATGACAAGTGATAAATGACTCAAACTAAAACCAAGACAAACTTCAATGTGTCTAGAAACAAAGTGCAAAATTTCAAGTTCATATGATAAAGCATAAGTATTTCACAAATCATCTAAGTTCAACACTCATCAAAAGTTCAACAATGGTCAACCAGCAAAAAAAATCCCAAACAAATCAGCAATAGATCTAGAAATTCTACAACAATTCATGATCAATCCTAACATCCAGAAGGTGCATCTTGCAAAAATTTACATCATTTGGCATTTATTTGGCATGGTAAATAAAATCAGCAAATCAAGCAAGCAAAGGTGTGACACACATTGTCACACCTATATTAATCATATCATATCTCATCAACCAGAAATGCTAAAAAGGAAAACTCTATACCAAAAGATCCCTAAAGGTGTCTAGTTTAAGCACACTAAATTTCAAGAGTGTTGGATAAAATCTCATCATTTCACAATCAAAATGGTAAGTAAGGTGCAAGATAGCATATGCATGAACAATCCCTAGACAAATTAAAAATCCAACCGAGCACAAATTCTGGAAAAATAGCCAAAAAAAAGTAGACATCATGAGGAACAATGTGAAAAAAATCTCATGTGATTTGGATCATTATTCATTGAGTTATGGATTTTTGAATGAGGAGAAAAAATTAAAAATCAATGAATGAGCATACATGAACATGGAAGGCATAAGTGGATAAAATGCAAAAGGAAGTTTGGAAATGTCATAGGCCGGAATCGAATGGTGGTGAACATTTGAATTTGTGGCGCTCAAACATGAAACGCGCCGTTTCATTAATCAGATGTGGCAATGGCAAGCGATGTGGACCAATCATTCAGCCATGTGGTATACACGTGGTCCAGTACATGGAGATTAACACAAAAACACATGCATACAGCGCCAAGCAAGATCAAAACATTTCTGGAAAACGAAAACCTAGACATTCATGCAATATTCATCGTGTTCATCATCATCAAGAACAAATCATCACAGAAATTCACCAAACATATATCAATCGATTCGTCCTTCAACATACATCATCAATCCAGCATTAATTTGACCTAATTCTACATGATACGAATGGATCGAGCAAAAGAAGTTTAACATGTCAAAATTCAAATCAACATAACTACTTCAATACTTAATGAAATCAAGATATCCAAAGCTCAGCATAACGAGTGATGCAAGATCTACCATAAGCACATGATTATTTCAAGAGTTGGAGCGTTCGAAATCTAACCTCAATGAAGATGCAGAAGTTAATTTGCTCGATTCAAGGCCTCAAATGCAAAAACAGATGTTCTTCCAAGCTTAGGTGAATGAATGGATGCAAAAGAATAGCTCAACAATGCTTGATTTCACTGGAATCTTCAACTGCCATGAAAGAGCATGAACTTCAACAGTCTCGATTCAGCTTGAATTCTTCAAGATCTGGCTTCAACAATCTTCAACAATGCTTGCAGATGATGAATGAACCACGAACCAAGCAAAGGATATGAAGAAATTGATGAAAAAGTTGAGAGAATTTTGAGAGAAAATTTTCAGATCTGAAATTATGGAGTTGTTGTTATCATTTTCTGTTATGATTAGCTTTATATATCCACTGTTAATGAAGCTTGTTAATCACGCTTAGCCAAAACCCCAAGGATTAGTGAAATTGGAATGTTGATGCAAAATGGCAAAATCACCCTTTATGCATGCATGGCAATGGAAGAGTAACCGAGCTAGCTTGGAAATGCAGTTCAAAATCTGTTTTGAAGCAAATGTGATTGGTTGGAAATGAAAACAATGCACCATTTTCAAATTAATACTTTCCCTCCAAAAATTCAAATGAAATCAAGTGAAAAATCCAATATTTTTATGAGGAGAATTGATAAAATGTGATGCATGTTTTGAATAGAGCATATTAAGATGGAGATGTTCCAAAAAGAACCATTCCATTTGGCCTTTTGGTTCAAAAGTTATGCAAGCTTGAAGTTCAAATTCCATTGACAAAGATTGATCCATATCTTCTCAACCACAAATGGGAAATGGATGTTCTTGGATTTTTTGGAAAGGTGAGAGCAAGATCTTCAACTTTCATGTTGGGCAAAATTCCATTTAAAGCTTTCTTGATGATGTAATTTTGAGGAGAAGACCTTTCCATTTTTGGCAGTTTGAAATTACAGGTCACTTACTATTTTTGGAAATTTTTCATCTGACCTCAAATTCTTCATTGTTGATATTTGAAATGTCAAATGAGACTTGTATGGACAAGAATGAGGCCTCTCTAACCATCTCCCACCTTCAAATCCATGATTGAATGCACAGTTGACTTGTGTTGACCTTTCTAGGGTTTCAGCTGACCTAGCTATGCTTAGATGAAATTCAAGCCTCTTCCACTTGAGGTCTTGATTCAAAATGATGTCATGGTTCATATGAACTCTTGATTAATGATCATGGTGCCCAAATTATTCAGAATGGCCACCATCTATTGCTCAATGAATTGCCTTTAACTGTCTTGACTATTGATTGCTTCATATGCAAGACAAGGTTAGATGACATATTTTTGTATTTTTGGTTATTAAACAAATGAAAAGCAATGATATACATATGAAAAACATGCTTGGTGATCAAGAACCACTCTCAAAAGATGACGCACCCACTAAGAAAGCAAGCAAAGGTGTACAAAGATCCTTGAGGCAATGATATGATATGATATGATGCCATGAGGGATCTTAGGGACAAAATTGGGGTCTTACAGTTTGAAAATGTTTTCTTAATTGTTTTGTATTTTATCTTGGTTATTAACATGCACGGTGAACTAACTAGAAAGAAGTAAATCTAAGTTATTACATGACTAGGGGGAGAGGGAACATTTAACCCATGATGGGGGGATGAATCCACATAATACAACTGGAAGGCATGAAAGGGAAATACAATTTACAACTCATGTGCCATGCCTAAACCATACAAGTGGCATGGCACTTCGCGCACTACAAATTAATGAACAAAAATAAAAGGAACTTAGACGGTGATGAGGTCTCTTGTTCGTATGTCGCCATAAGTAACGGTTAGCATGAATGTGAGGGGTATGATAATAGCATGGTGCGATATGATGATCATGATGAACAAACGTATATCGAATTAAAATGTAATGGAATTTTCAGTTCAGCCCCTAACCACAAATGAAACGTAATCTAGTCAAAGTGAGATTACTCATGCACATGGGAATTAGCATGGCAAACCAAATGAAATTCTAAGCCTAGCATGGTTGATCATATGAAAAAAAAATCTGGAAAAATCCAACAATTAGTCTACACACACCTGATTTAAGCCTAATTTCTAACTAATTTTCTAATTCTAATTCTTAATTGAACATGAATTAAGCTATTTATCTCTCCAATTATGTGACTCTGAAATGTCAAAAACAAGAATTAAAACTATTTCATACACAAAAAACATCATGAGTAATGTCAAAAATAGAATTGTAATTGGAATTGACTAATCAATTACGAGACCATCGCGATTACGTTAAACAGTAGCTTGGCCTAAGGCCCAAACAACATAGTCAGCAAGAAATCAACACAAATAATGAAGATGCAAAAAATGCTACCAGCCTGCATGTTAATGCTACACATGGTAATGAATGATATAGAGTGAACACTCCTTGGAACAGTCAAACAATCCAAACATGAAGGTAAAATAGAACCACCGCCGGAGTTCCGGCACCACTGCGCCGAAGGCAGCGGAGTTGGCCAGATTCAAGAAAAAAGGATCCAACCTGTTACTCCTCTCCAACTCTTCTATCCTAATCTTTCTCTTAATTACAGCTCAACAAATTCTGGAAATTAAGCAGTTAACATCAAGAATCCTAAGCACAAAAATCTGAGAGCTAATGAAGATGGAGGTGACGGAGAATCAAACCATTGAACCTTGGGGTTTTGATTCTCCCCAATGCAAGCTACATGGTGATATCAACGGTTCGACAGAGATAAAGATTCACCAACTTGCAAGACGGAGGATTGTCTTGGAACTTGTTGAAATTCGGAAGTGATGAAGATGAAGAGGAGAAAAACAGATGTATGCTACGTTGAACCTTGGATCTTCCGCTTCTACTGTGAACTCCTATTCTTCAAGAATCATCTCCAAAAAAATTCTGAACCGGATCGTTGTTGTCGATGTTGATTCGGTGAATGCCAGGATGATTGTTGAGTGCAAGAGTTTTAGCTGAATTGATAACAAGCTTCAAGGTGAAGCTTGCTCCAATGGTGGTTTGAGCTTTGGTGTAGGGTGAAGAAATGGGGAAGATGAAGTGAGAAAGGTTGAAGGTGATGTTTGTAAAAAAGGTGAGGTAGTAGTGAAAATAGTGGAGAGCCTCAAATGATGGTGAAAATGGGAATTTATAGGGATTAGGCTTGGGATCCCTAAGGCTTGGAGTTAGGCTTGGAGTTAGTTAAAAGAGGTTTGGAGTTAGTTGAAGTGGACTCAGTGAGTTTTGTCGGTTAACTCACTAAGTTGGAAGTTAGTTGGTTGCTTTTGGGAATGTTTTCAAATGGTTTTTATGATTGGTTATTGTAGGTTAACTTGAACGAAATTAAGCTTTAATGTTGGCTAATGACCTGCTATTTGTTGGCCTAGGTGCAAGGTAACTCATAGTTGTGGGTTAATGTAGAGTGTGAATCATTGTGATTGTGTAGGCATGGAAAGAATTTGCATCCTACAATATTTCAACAGCAAGGAACAGGTTGGATCGACTCAAACAGGGGGTGATTTGACTCAAATAGAGTATTATCCAGGGTGAGTCGACCTCCAGGTCGACCTGTTCGGACCCGTGACGAATTTGTTCACAGAAAAATGAGTAGTGAGTCGACCCAAAGACTAGATGATTCGATGCAAACCGGATTCCCCAAAAATGAGTCGACTGGTGAGTCGACTTGTTCGGACCCGCGGTGAATTGGTTTACAGTAAAATGAGGAATGAGTCGATGCAAACAGGATTCCGCAGAAATGAGTCGACCGGTTGGTCGACCTGTTCGGACCCGCGGGTGTTGTGTCGAGTGAATGAGTCGACTCATAGAGCAAAAACTTCCAAAAATGGGGTTTGCAATGCGTTATACAATATTTTGCACCTATTTTTTTTTTAATGTAATGACTATCTTTATGGATGAACATGAATGAAATTGGCTAGTTGAGCGAATTGACTTAAGAAATGACTAGGTTATTTGAAATGAAGTGAATCGAGACATATAATGGGATATAATCCATACACAACATATGAATGAAACATCAACTAAGACCCCAAACGAATCAAAGGCATACAAATGAAATTACCAATGACCAAATGACCGGATGACCGGGTACGGACAAACACAGGATGCACATTGAAAAAAGTGATCTACAAAATCAAAACCAACATGCACGACCCCTGACCAGGAGGTTGTTGGGTGAAGCTGTATCAAGTGAGAAAGGCACACTCAACTTAGGGCTTTGCTTCACCACTTAGCCAAAGTTGAGTTACCGATGATAGGAATACACCTAAACCTCGAGAGCCACCTCCAATTAGGGTTTGATCGATTGAGCCCCCTTCATCAGTAGAGGGGACTTAGCTTCCACCAGATGCAAGCACAAAGCTCGGAATCCACGATACCTGCCTTCTTGTATCGGACAAATGGCTATGCAGATGAAATGAATGATATGAAGACATGCGTATGACTAGGGTTAGAGACCTATATGGACTTTGTGAAGGGTAGGGTGAATTTTGGGGTATGACAATGGTTCAATCAACAAGTCTTGAAGCTTCTAAGTGTGAAAGAGGGGAAGGGTAAAAGCTTGCCCAATTGTGTCTAAGTGAATAGTTTTTTGTAAAAACACAAGGAAATTCTCGTAAAGTTATATGGTCAAGTCACACACATACGCGCACACACACACCCATGCGCGCACACACACACACACATACACACACACACACAGAGACACATACAAAAAATACAAATAAACATGTTTTTAAGCCTATATTTATCCAAGAAAACAACCTAATAATGTTTCAAAATTGTGCCAGTTGAATCAGGAACTGTCATAATAGTTTTGGACAAGTTTTTAAATTGTTCAATTGATTGACACGTACAACCAATTAATTGGGTTAGTGCAAACGATATCCATAAATGATCGTGGAAGTGTATTAATGAAGGGTAACATCTTTATATCCAATATTTCAAAATTTAACTAATGCAAATGATTATTTAAGGCTCCCAATCGATTGGCCTAAGGTCCCAATCGATTGGAGCATTTATTTTGGCCCATGGATCTTTCCTTTATTATGTCAATCTCTATCCTATAAATAGAGGTCTTTCCCTTCATATTTTAACATCCATAAAACTTTATTTCTCTATCTTATTCATAACTCTCTCTTTCTCCAAAAATATTTCCTTACTATCTATCACTTTGGTTTAGCTATAGTGCTTTGAGAAAGTCATTATGTGTAAGTGAAGTTTTGTATTCCGGAAAAGGGTGTTATTGCAAACTCATGAAGGAGTGTTTTTATATTTGTTAAATAATTTATCCTTAAGGTATTGTTTATTTTGTTTCATATATAAACTCCTTAAAATTTTTGTTTGGGGATTTAATTTCTAATTCACTAGATCGGTTCGAGAGCTCAGTCTGTGTATAACCTCCATTGGGTTTGATATTAGGCTGGTATAAAATCTAAACTCAGTTCGTGATCTCATCTAGTGTAAAATCTTAACATTAGTTTAAGTTTAACTTGGTGTAAAATCTTAACTCAGTTCTTGGTTAGCCCTAATAAAACCCCGATGTTCAGAGGAAATCCAGTTCAAAACTTTGGTTTGGTTCGAGATAAGTCTGTAGAATATCCCGATTTAGCTTTGGGACTAACTTCTCCAAGTTCGTGTTTGGAAGGAAAACTAACCACTTTAGTCTGTTATTCTTTGTTTGATTGAAAGTTAGCCTGAAACTTATTTTTCCTTGTATAAAGGGGTTCAAGAGTTTAACCTACTAAAGTCTCTTAAGCATTATTAGATACTCTCAAGATAAAATATTGGGGACAAGCTTAGGTCTTCCTGGCCTAACGTGTATAACTCTATGGTTTTATGTTTTTTTTACCCTTAGCTCTTTATTTTACAAATATTTATTTTTCCGATACTATTTCTAAAACTTTTTTATCAAAATGTTTTTGAACTCTGAAAATGAAAACAATAATGTTTTAAAATACTGTTTTTCAAACCCTTACATGGAGTTTCTTTGTGTGTCAATCAAGAAAAAATGAACACATGAGGCAAATAAGATGAATGCTTCATTCATAAATTCTTCTCCAAATTTAAAAATGTTAAACATTATATTGGAACGCTTGTTACTAACAAATATCTAAGAGTTAAGAATTGGAATAAAAAATTTGATCCATTCTTGTGAATTTCAGAAAAAATCAAAGAATGATGAAATCATAGAAAAGTTGAACTAATTAGTTACGTGAATTAAAGATGAAAACATAGGTTCAAATCTGGGAGAAGCCTCAACAACTTTATCAGACTCCTATCAAATAACTCATGTGGCTTCCTTCGAAAGAACATACTCAATAGTTGAATGATGAAGGAGTGAAAAATACACAAGAAGAGGAGGGAATGAATTGTGTATGCCTAAAAATAACTTTTCACTTCTGATTTTGGAACATAAGATTTTGAACCACGTTCAGAGTCTGATACCAGAGTGAGAAATAATAGTGAGAAGTTTACTTCCTTTTCTTCAACTCTGTTTCAGAACCTAAGGTGTCAGGCTCAGATTCTGATTCAAGTAAGAGGCTGGATCATATTAGAGTCTGACTTCAGAGTTTGGTTGTACATCAGAATATAAATGCAGAAGTAAGTAAATAGGCACACAATATATCCTGGTTCCTCTCAAACCGAGAGTAGTCCAGTCCTCTTGTAGTACAAGAGATTTTAACTATAATCAAACCGATTACAATTTCTTAAGCCACCAACTCAAGACTTCCCGCTCAACCACACCTGATCAAGACTTCCTTGTTCTACCCTCAAGCATGAGAATCCACTTTCTTAATCACCAATATCAAGACTTTATGCTCTTCCCGCAAGCATGAAATTTCAATACTTAATCACCTTGATCGAGACTTCCTGCTCTGCCCGCAAGCATGAGATTTCAATGCCTAAACAACACGTTCATGACTCCTTACTTTGCCTACAAGCACGAGACTTCAAGGCTTGAACAACCCGTTCAAGACTTCCTGCTCTTCTCACAAGCATGGGACTTTAATTTCTCAAGCACCCAATAAGATACTTATTTTCTCAAGCACCCAGTAAGAGACTTGTTTTCTCAATCTAATCAAAAAGAGACTTACTTTGAGCATAATGGATAGATTCTTTATATTATCTTAACAAAATAGTCTGGCATTAAATATGTGTTCATGTGAGTGCTTCATGGATAAGCATATACACAAAGGTTTACACTCTTGAGCAGAATATGATTTATTTTGCTCCTGAGTGTGGAAGAATGAAGTGTTCATTCTTCTTCTCTTCTTGCACGTATTTTCTTCTTGTTGTGCCTTTCTGTTCTGATCATCTTCCTTGATCATTTTCAATCTTGTCTCATACACTTAACCCTTGTGGTTATATTTTCTATTTAGTGTGTGTTTCTTAGATCCATGTCTTAAGAATAAACAGAATCTCTCTCTCAACCAATATTGTGAACTAGTATCAAATCTTTGTGAACATAATCACATATTCTTCAACTCACATTCATCTTGGTCAGAACAGATAGATTGAATATTTTCAATATTCTTCTTAAATATATGCCAAGAATAGATCCATTGATTGTTGAGACTACTAATGGTACAAGTAGTCATTGAAGGTCTTTAGTCGTTGTATTATAGAGTGAGCCAAAACTCAGCTAGCATAAAGATATTGCTAGAAGTAGGGTAGAGTTCATAGTAGCTGGAGAGATAAGATCATGATAACATTGCTTTATGCTGATTAAACATAAAGTAGTGTACAATTGTTACGTGATCTTCTTTGGATAACTTCATACTTGAAATCTTCTTGTAGATGTTTGTTGAAGCTTGTTAATATTCGATGTTATCCTTATACTTAACTTCTTGATTCAGAGGCTTTTTATAGAATTAGTTAAAGCTTGATCAAAAGTTGAAGTATGTCTTCAGAACCTGGTTGGAGTGAGACTTCAGAGTCTAGAGTTCATAGGTTTTGAGGTTGTCTTCATCAGAACTAATTTGGATAAACACTTGCAGAGTTTATAACTTGATGTAGACAAATTCCTTTGAAGCAGTATCTTAAGAGATTCTAATGGAGCTTGTTCAGAAGTTGCATAGTCATTCCTTTAAAGTAGAGTATGCTTGCTTAAAATTATTATAATCTTCAGAGCTTTGCTGATCTTTGTATTTCAGATAAGCTTAGGTTCAGCATCTGAGAGACTTGAATAGACTCATTAGAGTCTGAAAGCTTATTTCTGATCCTTCAGGTTCAAAATAACTTTGATTCCCTTTAGTGGTTCTTCTGAGTGATTAACTTGACTTATATCAAGGTTATTGTCTTTTGATCCTGCACACTAGAATAACCATTAGTAAACCCAATCGTTCTTTAAATACTTTGTTATCATCAAAACCTTTTAGGAGCTAGAACAAATCTTGTTCTAACAAATGATCTTTGGAAAATTCAACATCAAATGAAGGAACTTCAGCTATTAGAGATACCAGGAAGAAGAAGCCTCATCTAGTGGAATCTTTGAGAAAATAATATAAAATAAAACCTCTACAAAAGAAAAAGAGTCAACCTCTAGGAGAGTTAGAACAAGATTTTGTGTTTACAATTCATCTCTAGGTTTTGATGATAACAAAGGATGAAACATTTTGGTACCCTAACAAATTTCTCTAAGTATGCAGGACTCTAACAGGAAATCGATATGACAAAACAACATCTTCCATCACACAAGCCTAGAAAGTTGACTTAAAGTCAAAAGCGGTAGCTCAGACTCGACGTTCACAACATCTAAAGCTTGAAGACTCAGATACTCTGAATCGTAAGGATTTCACACATGGTTACTCTGTTGATCCATACATCTGAAGAAGGTCCAACTGAAGACTAATCAAGAACTTATGAAGTAAATCACTTCGAATAACTATCTAAAGAATACATTTTCTACAAGAAGATCTGGATTCCACGCACTCTGATTCACGCCTAACAGATCAACTTCAAGACTCAGAAACGAAGTATTCCATATATGGTATTAATCTTTATTTGGAGAAGAATAAATACTCTCCCAAATTGCTATGGAAAGGACAACAAACTTAATGTAAATTAAGTCCCATCATTGGCAAGATATCAACATCAATGCTTCAGCCAACGACATCATATCCTAAGCACTATATAAAGGCAAATCATCATCATACAAAAGAACGAAGCAATTACACAAGAATACTGCAAACTCAAATTTAATATTTCATTAATTGTTCTTGAAATTTGTTCACACGATTTGTTGCTCTTAGTGTGAATTTTTTTATTGTTCTTGCTGTGTTAAAATTGCTTACCTAGAAGCACTAAAAACTTTCTTGTAAGTCTCAAATAGTTATTGAATATTTCCTCAAGTGACTTGTGAAGTCTGTAGACTTGAGAGGGCTAAGAGATCATTGTTCTCTTTGACGTTTTTGTTGTAATTTTTCTAGATTATTGGATTAAGTCCTTATTGAAGGAGAAATCACCTTGGCCGGGTGAACTGGAGCAGCTTTGAATTTCAAGCAAACCAGGATAAACTTTTGTGTTGTTTGCTTTGTTTTTCGTGTGTGTGGTGTTTGCAAAAAAAAATATTATCAGTGAAAACAATTCAAACCTCCCTTTCTTGTTTTTCTCTACCTTCAATTGGTATCAGAGCTTCGACTCTGTCATTGATTTTCAAATCAAACACTTAATAGTATAGAGAAGATCCAGCATGAGAAAAACATAATGACTAACACCAATGAAAGAGACAGCTACAATGCTAAACCTTCAGTGTTTGATGGAGAAAATTTTGATTATTGGAAGGACAAAATCGAAAGTTTCTTCCTAGGCTATGACGCTGACCTACGGGACATAGTCACAATTTGTTATGAACCACCTGTATTTGATGTTGGTATCGCTATAAGACCCCAATTTTGACCCTAAGATCCCTCATGCTATTCACATCATATGTGTCGCACCTCGAAAATGATAATGCGATCCCTCGCGATAGGACGCGGAAAAATGTAGTTCGAACAGAGTCGCCACCGAACTTTATTTATTCCAAAGAAAGAATAGGAAAATATCGAGAAAACCTTTAAGAAAATTGAATAATGGTCGTCGCAACCATATTCGGGTTCGGGAGTCGATTACGCAAGGGGGAGGTATTAGCACCCCTCACGTCCATTGTACTCAACGGGAACCTTTTAGTCTAATTTTCTATTTGACTATTAGTTGACTGTTATTTGCTTGCTTCGAGTAATTAGAATTGATGATAAATATGGATGAAGACCTCAGAAGGAGAAAAGGGAGGTTTTTATTAGTGTGCTCACGAAGATACAGCAATCTCCTGCCTACGTATCCTTATGGTGCAATAAGGAAATCAGAGCATTCGTAGTTCGGGCTACTACGAATATTTAGTGTGTTTTGTTTGATGAACGACTGTGTAGGTCGGCGTTCTAACGGCTAAACGTTGGCTTGTCTACTCTCAGTGTTCTTTTTGAGAGAAGGGTTTTGGTCACGCGGGGGGGTGACGAGTTGAATTGACGTGTTTGGGTGTTTTGTTTGGTTTCGATCGCGCGGGGGCGAGAAGTTAGGTTTAATGTGTATGATATGTTTTTGACGAACGACGAAAGATTGAGCAATCTGGTGCACACCAATCATCCAATTTTTTGAGGAATAATAAGGCGAACGCCTTCTACTCCTTTTTCATTCGAATTATTTTGAAAGTTTGTTTGTGGATGTTGAATGTGCACGGTAGTGAGGCGTACGCCTCCTACTTGCTTATTCAAAGAATAATGAGGCGAGCGCCACCTATTCCCTTATCCAAGTTTATTTAGCGTGTTTTAGTCGAAAGTCGATAATTTGAGCAATATGGCGAGCGCCAATTATTCAAATAATCGAGAGATGGTGAGGCGAACACCTCCCATCTTTTATCATCCAAAGTTTAATTTATGAAAAGAAATGTTCTTAGATGTCGTATTTGATTTGCGAAAATAGTTTGAATTTGAATTGGAAGGTTTTGATCGACAGTCGATGATTTGAGCAATGTGGCGTACGCCAATTATTCAAATAATCAAGGAATGGTGAGGCGAACGCCTCCCATTCATCCTATTGAAGTTTAAGTTATATAGTTTATTTTTGTGAAATTGTATTCTATATAAAAGGTGATTTTGAATTTATATGATTGTGTTTTTAATTTGATGACGAAAACTCGAGCAATGTGGCGTACGCCAATTATTCAAATAATCGGAGGATAATGAGGCGAACGCCTCCCATCCTTTTATTATCGGAAATTTAGAATTAAATGGTTGTAGAATTTGTAGTTGATTTAGAAAATGTGATTTGAATGTGTATGATTAAGGTTTAATCGGGTGACAAGAACTCGAGCAATATGGCGTACGCCAATTATTCAAGTGTTTGAGAAATAGTGAAGCGAACGCTATCTATATCTTTTTCATCCCAAAATTTATGTTTGAAAGAGAAAATTCTTTAGAAGTTAAATGGTTTGGAAAATGGTTTGAATTCATGTTGATTGAATAAATTATGGTGAATCGGTCATCTACTCGATTAATTAATAACCAAATAGGTCTCATTGTAAGAAAGGCCACGAGTAAGCTATGTGAGGTTGATGGTGATGCTTAAGAGCGATCGACTTACAAGGGTGTTTGAAAATGGGCTCGACGTTAAATCAAGAATTGTGAGGTTTGTGTTTTTTTGAAATTGGTTCGGATGGATAGTGAAATTGAATTGGTCACAATGTGCTCCAATACCGGTTTGTACATAACGACAATGAAATTGGAATGTCGTATGTGAGATCGAAACGCGGTGAAAATATACAATTAATTTATTGAAACTTCGATGGTATAACGACATGGATTTGTCGAATCCACATAAAAATCCAATTTAAATGTAATGGAATTTAACCAACAATTCAGCCTTATTTTATTTACAATGTCTTTCAAAAATTTTGGCTTTTCAAAGTGATTCATGCATATGAAACTTACAAAACAAACAGTTTACTCCTATAAATGGCCTAAACACTATTCCACATTTGAGTCCAATCAAATCACAAAAGGATAATACCAGTTTTGTCATTGTTATGTTAATTGACCACTCGCTTAACATAAATTTAAAATCATCATTTAATAATTTGGAAAAAACGCTAGCTTAAAGCTTTTGGGAGCGTCAAGGTATTACTACGCCTTGCTGTACATGTGAGTAAAATTGTTGCTTGCTTAACTATTATGAAAGAACCAATTAAAAAGCCATAATCTTAACAGTCCAATAATTGCGCAAGAAGCCACTGTATCAAGGAAAAAATACTCATAACTTTGGCAGAATTTTCAAAATCACAGGAATCAATACTTAGATGAATAACATGCTCAACCTTTCTATTCTACATGATAACTAAACAAAACTAATAAGCACGAACCGGTCTCAATCTCAGTGGTTCCAAACAAACATCATAAACACCATGATCAACTTTATTCGAAGGTGAACACGATCGAATTTAAAGCAAAGGAAATGCACAGTTGAAAGAGCCAAAACACAATATCATTATGAACTTTTAGTATATGAAATCATATCTAGAAATCTATCCATAATGCTACCGTCTCAAACTGAGAATTGAGACAGAGAAACGAATGTGCAATAATGGAATAATGGAGATGCAATATAATCAATCAACATTTTCCGACTCCAATCCAACATAAGTGCGAAAGAGCATGAGCAATCTTAATAGAAAATAATCACAACATCTTTTATAATTCAATCAGAACTGAAATGCACCATGAATGAGCAGTATAATCAACTTATTTCTGAAATGAAATCTGAGTAGCTAACGATATGGTCAATTTTGATTCGTTACCGTCAGTGAGAAACTGCTCGTGTAGCGTTGATCTTGCCACTGCTGTGTGTCGGTCGATGCTTCGTGGAGGCTCCTCGTTTCGTTTACATCGTTCGTGATCTTCGAACTGATTTTACAACAAAAGCCCGTTCGTAACACTTTCGGAAGTCGCGATAGTTGAAACCGAGGTCGTCGGAAACGGTGGGTGGTTGTGCGAAGGTGGACTTGTGTTGCGACTGAAGGAGAACGGTGTGAAGGCAGCAGCGACACTAGGTCGTTGTGGGAAGGGGTCACGGCGAGATGGAGATTTTCATGGCGGACGGAAGCCAAGAGGTTGAAGGAAAGTGGATTTTGATGGTGGGGTTAATGGTGATGTTGTTGCCGGCGGATTTGGTGGTGCGGCGGAAGAGTTGACGGGGGAGGTTTGTGGTGTGATGAAGGTCGGGGTTATGGAAGCGCGGTGGCTTGGGATTTCGTGTGGGGGTTTCGTGGTGGTGTTTGAGGAAGGCGTGGATTTTTCGGTGGTGTGGCGGTGAATGAAGGATGATGGTGGTGGTCTTTAATGGTGGAGAATGATGGTGAAGGAAGGAGAAGGAAGACGAAGGGGGTGATCATTTTCTTGTTTTTCTTTTTTGGTTTGCAGAGAGAGAGAAGAGAGATTTGTGAGGAATTGTGTTTCAGCTCAGTAATGAGTGGGTAGTGGTAGGTATAGTGAGGAGATAATAGTGTAGTGAAGGGTAGAGAGACGCGTGTGAGGTTATTGAGTGGGTGAGGTGGCAAGAGAAGAGAGATCCGTTGGGGATTGTGGTAGGAGAAGAGAGAGGGAATCACGTGAGGAATTTGTTAGGTTTTGCCAACTGTCCAAAAAATCTGTTCAATGGCTATTATTATTATTTATTTTATTTTTTTATTATTATTTTTTAAAAGAGGATCCAATGTCAAAAATATATTTAACTTGTCAACCATTATTATTACCTATTATTAAAGAAATATTTTTATTAAAAATTCTTAATAAAGGTTTTGATTTAAATAAATTCTAATTATTTTAATTAATAACTAAACCAAAAAATTGACCAATTAGAAATAAAAACTGAGTATAAATTTGCTCGGAAAATTAAATCGGTCACACTAAAATGATTAGGACAAAATATACTTATTGAAAAAAATACATCGTTTCTTCAAATTTTGAAATAAATTTTCACCAATTAAAAGGCTCAAGTGGGTCAAAACGCAGCTGAAACAGTCATTAAAAAATATGACGAGCATACCAGGTTAAACTACGTGAACCGTAGATTAATAATACTGGCATCTGTAAATTTAAATTCTGAAACTTTTTACCCGCTGATTTTGCACATTCTTGAGAAACAATTTAACCGATAAGCCTGTATTCTCAATAAATTTATTCTGACTGATATTTTAGGTATTATTCATGATGGAATGTATGTCATGCTATGCATATGATGCAAATTAAAAATGAAATCAATTTTTATGAAAATTTTAAATATGCCCGGACAAAATTGGGGTATGACAATATGCATTGGCATTGGGATCATACCTTGGCATCCTCCTTACCCCTTTACTCATTGGGTTTGTTTTGGGAGAGATCACCAAGCACCATGTGATTGTATCATACTTGTTATTTTACCATTTACTAACCAAAATACCAAAAATATGTCTTTGTATTTGTCTATTTCTTTTGTAGGTAAGGCACCTGATCACCTTTGATCTATCAAGTTCACATCTAGGGTTTAAGACCTTCATTGCTAAGATCTCAACCAAGGAATGATCCACCATGGCTTTAGACATCATTCATGAGTCCTCATGAGCTTCATATGTTATTTTGATCATCAAATCATCAAGAGTTTGGAGTTGGTTTACCTTGGAAACCCTAGTTCATATGGGTGTCTTGTGTAACTTCTTCAACAAGATTCTTCACCAATTGATCAAATATTTCAAGGGGCATCTCAAATTTCATCATCTTATGCATATATGATCTCCCATGAGTCCCAAAAGTCAAGATAATTGCAAGTTAACAAGGTGGTTCATGGTGGTTGACCAGAGGAATTCAACTGATCAAAACTGGGGTTCCTTAGACTCTATCTCCTATAATTTTCATCATATAAAAATGATTCCAAGCGAAAAGTTACTCTAAATGACATTTCAAACAACTTTCATGTTTAGGTCTAGATCTAGTTTTGATTGGAAAGTGATTTGTTATGTTGAAAGATTATAGGTCATTTTGTCTAAACCCTAATTTAAAAGTCAACTTCTCAAGGCCATAACTTGCTCATTTTTTATGAATTGTAAGGATTTTCAAGTTGCACAATCAAATTCATGGTGTATACTTCAACTTTGATGTTTCTAGGAAGAGCTAATTCAACTTTTATGAGCATTTGATATGAGGATACATTATAGGTCATTTTGGACCAATACCATTGAACATGTGATTTTCCTCAACTTCAAAAATTCATAACTCATTCATCCCAAATCCAAATAAGATCCAATTTGTGACTATTTTGAAAGTTTTTGAAAGATCTACAACTTTGATGAATACACTGTTCTCATTTGAAGCTCACATAAAAAGTTAGCCAAGGTGGAATAATTGAACATATGGCTTAACACTTAGAAAATATTTTGACATGTTGAAATCTCCAAACTTCCACCTCAAAATTCATCATGATACAAGCTCCAAAAGGAAAAGTGTTCAATGTAAGAGTTGTTCCTCTTGATCTAACCTTTCCAAAGAGTCCAAATTCATCTATTTTTGACAAGGTGTGAGGGGTCTGCGCATGGCCTGAACATGGTTGTATCTGTTGGCAAGAATAATTCTTCAAACATCAATACACTTTTGCCTTGCATCACAATCCATATTCATACTCAATCTCACTTGCATTTGGACCTAATTGAGTTGCTTCATGGGCATGTACATGCCCATGCAAGCGTGCATTCCACATTTCCAAATTTTGAAAAAAATTTAAAGGTGCAAATATCACTTGCATTTGCTATAAATCGAGGTCTATTGCATCAGTTTTGAGGACCCTTGCGCGTCAGCTTTGCCTCCCACATTTGAAACCCTCACCATTGAAAGGAAAACCTGAGAAATTTAATTTGAAGTTTGAGTTTGAATCTCACTATTTGGAGATTAAAAAACTTCAGGATCCAAAGCCTTGTACCATTCCTAATCTACTTCTGCAAGCTCCATAAGCAAGATCAAACACGAATTGAAGCAAGAGAGATCAAGTTTTGCACAACATTGAAGGTATTTTTCCAGATTTTCCTTCTCTTCGATTCTCTCTCAATTCTCATCAATTCTATTGGATCCTTGGTTGTCTGAAGTCCTACCAATGCAGGCAAGAAGATTGAGTTGCTTTGAGGTCAAATCGAAGCAACTCAGTTCATGTACCTCAAATTTCAACTCCATGTATCTCTCAATATACTTGGAGTGAGGTTGAATTGAGTTTATATTCGTGATCTACGCCATTTTTTCTTTAAAATCATGTCCTTTTTTTTCATTTATGTGATGGTGATGAGAGAACCAGTCCGGCCAGGGTCATCGGAGAAGATGACCGGTGGTTTGCTCCGGCGATGTGTTGGATGAGTTCTGAGCCACATGATCAAGTCAATGCGTTTTAATCTTGAGCGTTCTTTTTGATTATCAGTTGTGTGGCACGCTGACTAGTGTGCACCATGGAGCGCCTTTTCATCCACTTGATCTACCACCTCAATTAATGAGGGAGATCAAGTGGTCCACGTTTTTTCTGATTAATTAATTTTCATTTTATTTCCTTTATTTTCATTAATTCATATTAAACTTAATATTGATCCAAAAAATATGAGAGTTTCACCAAAAAAAATAAAAATAAAATACTCTTTCATTTTCTGAATTAAAATTACTTTTTGGATTATTATTAATATTTTTCATGATTTAATTGATTTTGTGAATATTTTTAATTGTTTAAAAATACTTTTAAGTTTCCAAAAATTCAGAAAAATTTTCTCCAAGGTCCTTTGACCTTGTTTGACCTATGATAAATCTCATGGCCATTTCTTTGGTGTTTTGATGAGGTTTTAGGAAATTGACCAACCATAATTTAATTTAATGCATATTTTTATTATTTTTAATTGTTTAAATGCCAAATTAATTGTGTAGAGCCATTTTATTTGACTTTGTGAGTTTGACTTGTGTTGTTGGGCCTTGGTCAAGGTTGATTCGACTTTGCTAGGTTAAGATCATTGGATTTAGGGGATTGACGGAATGTACATTCCATCTCCCAAAATGAATGAATGATCTTAATTTGGTAAAAGTCCTCCTTTGACCAATTTGTGTTTGATCCATTCCCCCTCCCTCTTCATCTCATTCCCTTCTTTATCCATTCATGTCATGGACCTATGATATCTCTATAGTCCTAAGGCTAGTTGATTGCAAAATCAACATAAATATGGATCAGATTAGGTCCCTCACTTTGCATATTATTTTTGTATGTGGTATGTTTCATGAGCATAGTCCATTATACTATGTCTCTAACATGCATTAACACCAAAATTCTATTGCCCGGTCTCAAATAGTTGTGACTTCTACATAAGTCCAATTACGATTGCTTAACATAGTGCTAAATTTTGAAACAAAAGGCATAACATTATAGTTAGTGAGATTTTAAGTCTCCCCTCTTTCATGGTATTGTGTGGAAACTTATCCTTTTTTCCTTCCTTTGGAATATGTCTTGGTTCAAGGATCCATGCTTGTGATAAGTGGGTTGAGTGTTCTCCAAAGAATGACTTAAAAAAAGAAAAGCAAAAGCAATACTAACTTCTAATTCACTATTAACTAACATTTAATTTCAAGTCATTTACTTTTAATGCACTTTAATTTTTAAGTCTTATTCATTTGCTACACATACCATTCAAGTTGTTTACTTTTATGTCATTTTCACTTTGTCCACATGGACCATATTTTGTGGTATATCGTGTTTGTGTGTGTGTGTATATATATATATATATATATATATATATATATATATATATATATATATATATATATATATATATATATATATATATATATATATACTTGTTTGATTGTGTGGTCTTCTAACCTTAATGTATATAATAAGAACAAAAACCCAAAAACAAATTGTATGGACTGTTGGCTTGACATGAGACTATTGGACTTAGAAATTAGGAAACACTCCCTATGCAAAGGACTTGGCCAATTCCAATTGTCATGAAACCAAGTACTTGTGAAGTGAACATTCATCTGATATAATATGGAAGATCCATTTGAGTTCATCTTCAACATGATCATTGGGAAGCTGTTATTTTGAACCTGTGACTTATGTTGTCTTTGAATTCATCTAACACATGGGAAATTTTGAAGAAGATCATGGAGTTGCTAAGCTTGGATGTGGCTATCTCTATTTGATTCATTGCTCTTCAACTTTCTATTTGTATATTGTTTGTTGCTTGATTCAAAAGTCCAAGGAAAATTTGGGCTTCTATATGACATTCTTGTCTATTGGATTGCAGCCCATCGGTCAGATCCTTTCAAATCTCAACTTTTAAACTTATGCTTAGGATTAGTCTCTTCATATCCTCCCCACTTCTTTAATTTCAAAATCTCTCCCTCTTTTTAAAATCTTCTTCGATTGTGTTTGTTGATTTCTAAACTTTGACCATATTGCAAATTAGAAACTTTGGCCTTATGCCATTGCATTTTCAAACTCCTTTTCTTAATCAAACTTGTGAATAAACTTAACTATACTTGACTTAAAATTTCAAAAGACAAAATGAACTAACACTCATTCAAACCATTTTTAGGCCCTTGTGCCTTTTAAACTTAATTTTTTATTAAAAGCAATGCGCTCACTTTGAAATTGTTACCACGAACTACGAGGTTTTGATCCCTCATTCTTATGTTGGTACGTAGGCACAAGTCCGGAGGTCTTGTCAAACACAAAAATATAATTAATAAATTCTTTTCTCATCCCCCACGCTCTATTTATTGCAAACATCATTTTATACAAAAGCACATATGCACACAAGAAAGAGCTCCTTAGGAGTACCTAGGACACTTTGGGTGCTAACACCTTCCCCCTGTGTTACCAACCCCCTTACCTGTAATCTCTGGCATTTTATTAGTTTTGATTTGAAAAATTCTTATCTTTTTGGGTTTTGTTCGTACTTTTCCCTTTTCTCTTGGAAACAATAAAAGCGTGGTGACGACTCTGGTTTTATTGACGTCTAGCTTATTAATAGCTTGGTGGTCATGAATTTACTGCTACAATCACTATTGCTAGAAATAAAATGACTGATGGTCAGAAGCGTGATTTCAAAAATCACCACAAAGCCAGAATTTTTTTGCTGAATGATATATCCTACAATGAATATGAAAAGATCACCAACAGGGAAACTGCTAAAGAAATACTTGATTCCTTAAAGATGACTCACGAAGGCAACACTCAAGTCAAAGAGACCAAGGCTCTGGCTCTAATTCAAAAATATGAAGCCTTCAAGATGGAGGATGATGAAGCTGTAGAGGTAATGTTTTCTAGATTTCAAACTTTATTTGCAGGACTCAAGGTTCTGGACAAGGGCTACACAACTGCAAATCATGTCAAAAAGATTGTCAGAAGCTTGCCAAAGAGTATACAATACAGAAACACAAAATTGTAGAAGAATCAATACATGTCAGATTTAATGATAAGCTTGACCCTGAAAAGTCAAAGCTAGTTAAAAAACTTGTAGATTTGGAGATAACACTTGCAGGTTCTGACGAAAAGACTAAAGAATCTGAGGAAGCCGAAAGGGAAACATCGGAAGCACCTGAAATCTCAACTACACAGAAAAGATCAAGAAATAGACTAAACATTTCTAAAGAGTTGATTCTGGGAAACAAGGATGAACCTGTCAGAACAAGGTCTATATTCAAAGTATCTAAGGAAACCCCTTTGGGATTAGTTTCTCTGATAGAGCCAACATCCTATGAAAAAGCACTTCAAGACAAACAATGGATCTAGCAATGAAAGAAGAACTTGATCAATTGGCAAAGAACGGTGTATGGGATCTTGTATCGAATCCAAAAGGAACCCGCGTTATTGGAACCAAACGGGTGTACAGAAACAAACTAAATGAAAAGGGAGAAGTGGTCAAGAACAAAGCACGACTGGTAGCACAAGGTTATAGTCAACACAAAGGCGTTGACTACAACGAAACCTTTGCTCCAGTTGCCAAGTTAGACTCTATTCGTCTACTTGTATCATTCGCTGTAAATTAATCCATCAAACTATATCAGATGGATGTCAAGAGTGCATTTTTGAATGGATATATTTCTGAAGAAGTGTATGTTCATCAACCTCCAGGTTTTGAAAACTCAAAATGTCCAGAACATGTTTTTAAACTGAAAAAATCTCTGTATGGTCTAAAACAAGCTCCTAGAGTTTGGTAAGAAAGACTAAGAACTTTTCTTCTGGAAAATGATTTTATCAGAGGCAAAGTTGACTCTAAACTCTTTTGTAAAAACATCAGAAATAACCTCATGATCTGTCAAATATATGTTGATGATATAATCTTTGGTTCTGCTAACCCATATGTGTGTCAAGAATTTTATGAGTTAATGTAGGCAGAATTTGAAATGAGTTTGATGCAAGAACAAAAATTCTTTCTGGGAATTAAAATCAACCAAGCTTCAGACACTACGTATGTATATCAAAGCAAAAACATAAAATATATTCTGAAGAAATTTGAAATGTCAGAAAATAAACCAGCAAAGACTCCCATGCATCCTACCTGCATTCTGGAGAAAGAAGAGGTAAGTCAAAAGGTTTGTCAAAAGCTCTATTGTGGTATGATAAGCTCTCTTCTCTATCTGACTACTACACTTCCAGATATTCTATTCAGCATTTGTCTGTGTTCCAGATTCCAGTTAGATCAAAAGGAATCTCATCTAACAGCTTTTAAGAGAATCCTAAGGTCTCGATGAAAAAGGAAGTGATATATTTGCATGAACCCCTAAATAAGTTTACTAGGCGAAATAAAACCTTGACTTGACCTTATCAAGTCAAAGGCCTTCCTTAAATGAAAGTGGATTAAGGTTTAAATCTGATATAACATATAGTAAATAAATAAATAGGAAGAAAATGAATCGACCTATTTATAAATGATCACATTGTAATAAATTTGGCCACTTAGAGCCCTTATATTTTGATAAATTCAAAAGGTCTAAAGGAATTAATCCTATACCTTATAGAAGCACTAACGCATCGGGACCCAAAAAGAATTTGGTGCCAAAGGTGAAACCCTAGTATGTTTTATAGAGATACTTTATTGCTTGAAGTCTTAGCGAATATTAAATAAAGTTGTGAAAAGCAAAGAGTATACTCCCAAGCATACAATAAGTTTTGAATTTAAAGTCTATGATCCAAGAATAATTATTGATGGTGTATATCAATGATGATTATCAAAGCAATATTTTTCATTGAGGATGGTCTCAACATTTATGATCCTTGATAATCGGTGTAAGACCCCAATTTTGTCCCTAAGATCCCTCATGGCATCATAACATTGCATTTGCATTGCCTCAAGGATCATAAGCATCTTGGTTCCCTTTACCTTTGGGTGGGACCTCTTGTGAGTGGTTTGAGATCACCAAGCATGCTTGAATTGTATATTATTGCTTTTCTCACTTTGTTTACTAACCAAAAGCACAAAAATATGTCACTAACATCTTTTGTTTGTAGCTTGAGCAATCACAAGGTTAAGAGCTTCAATGAGATCCTTTGTGCAGAGATATGGCCAAGGGAAGATGATAGCAAGCATGGTAATGGTTCCCAAAGTTCTCCTCCATCAAATATTCCTCCCAGGCATCTCAATCCATCATTTTGATCAAAGCAAGTCAAAGGGTTTGAGGTTTGTCCCCCAAGAAACCTTAATTCATCTATGCACCACAATGCCTTGCTCTTGAAGCAACCTCAGCCCATGATCAAATGCAACCAAGGGAAGTTCTTTAACTCATCATTTCATGCATGTTTGAACTTATTTGAGTATTCTCAATCATCAATTCATCAAGATATGAGTTGTGGACTTAAGAAGTTGATCAGTCAATTCATCTGACTATGTTGAAATGCACTGAGACCTAACGTTTTATATGTTGGTCAAATGGAGATGATTCCAAAAGAAAAAATGTTCTTAAGGACAATATGAACAACTTTCATGTTCATCAAAAATTGATTTAAAGCTTGGAAGGTCATCTCCCATTCCAAGACATTATAGGTCATTTTGACTGAAACCCTAATTTTGGGTCAACTTCCCAAGGACATAACTCATTCATTTTTTAAGATTTTGAGGTGTTATCAAATGAATTGGAAATCTTAAGATGTATACTTCAAATATTATGTTGAACAAAATTTCAAAATCTCAAAGGAAATACATGTGATAATGCAAAACATTATAGGTCATTTTGGACCAAATGCATTGAAAGGCAAAAAAGTCCAACTTCAAGTGACCATAACTCTTTCATAAAAAATCCAAATGATGCAAAATTTAAGTCCATTTTGATTTTCTTTAGAAGATATACAACTTTTATGTTGGAGGTTTTTTCATTTGAGGTTTGTATCATTGAAACATAGGGGCTTGAACATTGGCCAAATTTAGAAACTTTGCCTTTACATGTTTTGCACCTTGCACTTTAAACTCAAATTTCACCAATTTCCACACTTCAAATGGATTTTGCCCAACATAACAATTGTTCCTTACATCAAAACCTTTCCAACCATTACTCACATGATCATGTTTGGATTTGGCAAATGGTATTTTCGAAGAGGAGAAGTTTTTGGCTCAATTATGCATAACACCTCAAAATTCCATGCACAAGCAATTACCATTCAGATTACACGTCCATTTCACTTTGGTATGATTTCAGATTGCATTTGGCATTGAATTTGGGCCTTTTGAATGATCATGCAAGCCCATGCAATGGATATCCAATTCCATGCACACGGATTGAATCACACTTGCCTTGCCATTCCATCTATAAATAAGAGCCTCATTCCATTCATTTTCCATCCATGAATCAACCTGAAATGCTGCTGAACTGAAAACCTAACCTCTCACCAAAGAAGCTATTTCACTTTTCTTCAAAAAATTTCAGATCCAAAATTCAACTACATCTGGTTGAATCTTTGGATCTAAAGCTTCTAAACCTTCATCCTGTACTCCATTGATCTTCTGTTTTGGCAAAGGAAGCAAGGAATCAAGCTCAAATCTCCAGAATCCAAGGTTGTTCTTCAACTGGTTTTTTCTTCGAAACTCGTCATCTATTGATCTATTTGCTTGGATTTTGTGTTGGCTGAAGTCCTCTCAATAGAGGCATCATTACTGTGCATTTAATTTTTGAAATCCATCAAGTTCTTATGAACATCACAGAATTTCCATCTCTGATTTCTCTCAATAGAGAGATCTAGAGTGGAATTGAGTGATACAGGGATGATGTACATCATCCCAGCTTTCCAATGATGTATGGATCATGTATTTTGGTTAAGCTTTTGAAACCTGCAAATATCACCGGAATCTTCATGCTCACCGGAGAAGAAGGTGGCTCCGGTGGCCGTCCCTTTGCCAGATGCGTTGTGGACCCTTGGATCTGATTTCCAAATCTAATCCTGGCCTTTGCTTCTTATGACTTTTATTAATTCATTGTGTTACGCGTGGACTTTGGCCCATGGTGGAAGCGCGTTTCTGGAGCGTCTGATTTGCCAGCTCAATTAATGAGCTCAGATCTAATGCTCCTTGTTGTTTTTAATTTTCTAATTTCTGATTTTATTTTCTTTATTTCCTTTTATTTCAAAAATTCATATCTTCTTCATTTTAAATCCAAAAATTATGGGACCAATTGCATTCTTCTCCAAATAATTTCTAGTTTCTAATTTTGATTTTTTATATTTTTTATTTTGTCATTTGATATTTTTTATGAATTTTCTCTTTTCTGGTTATTTTTAATTCATTTTAAATAGTTTTTGATATTCAAAAAATACAAAAATATTTTGCTAACCTATTTGAATGATGATGAATCTATGAAAAATATTCTCATCAATTTTTTAATTGATTTGAGATTTATTTGAGATTTTAGTTCAATTAGGTTATTTTTATTCATTTTTAATTGATTAAAAATAGTTTCTGACTTTTAAAAATGCTGAAATTTTTTGTCAAACTTTGTTTGACCTTGTTGAACTTAGGATAAATCACTTGGACCTTTCAAGGTTGATTTGAAGTGATTTTGAAGTTTGACCTTTCTTTTCTTTTTAATTCAAGTTTATTTTAATATTAAAAATGCCAAAAATATTTTGTTTATTGCTTGACCTCCAATCTTCATCTCATTTTTGATTTCTCATTGTTTGAATTTGACTTTCAATGTCATTTGGTCAACACATATGGATTAGTACATTTGATTTCACCTTATGCACTTTATTATTTCCATTTCCTTTTCCATTAGTGATCTCCTTCTTCTTCTTTTTTTTCTTTTTGATCAATGAGTTGAAGGTTGATAAGTTAGCATTGATTAGGGAGACTTAATCTTCTTTGATTCAAATCTAATTCATCTTGATCAATTGATCAAGTGAATGGCTTTGCATTAAGGATAGGTTGTTTCCTAAATCATGCAAAAGACTTAAACCAATACAAGATCAATTCTCTTCTTCTTTTTGGCATGGCAAGTTGTTGGAACTTGGTTCACTAATCAAGACTTCTAACTTGTGTTGTTGCCTACATTATTATTGACCGGCCTCAGATAGTTGTGACTTCTACATAAGTCCAATTACGATTGCTTAACATAACGCTAAATTTGCCTTATGGCTCACTAACTATTAACACTTACCATTAACAACTAACATTTACTTTTTGCACTTTACTTTTATGCAATTTACTATTATTGTACATATTATCCATTTGCTTTTCCCTTTGCTCACTTGAGCACATGTTTATGTTAATGCCATTTGCCTTTTGCTCACTTGAGCACATAATTGTGTATATACTTTTGTGCTTGTGTTTTGTTTTGATTGTTGTGAACCAAATGCAAAGAATTGGACAAAATGGACTTAGATTTTAGGACCTTACCCTAGAAAATGGAGTTTGAAGAGCAACTAGGCCTCATGCCTTTAGAGTGCTTAAATGTCAAAGAGCAACTAGGCCTTATGCCTTTAGAATGCTTAAGCTTGAAGATGAACATTGAAAGGACCATATTTTAAACTCCCTCTTGTCCATTCTTTGATTGTATTATAGAACCTTTTGATGTGTGTTTTCTTTGTGCTAGGAGTTCCCACTTGAGCTTAATTGAGGAACCATTACCATGAGCTTCCAAGAGAGAGAGAGATCCAAGATACATTGAGGAGTCTTTCCAAGAGTTCATTTGATTGTTGATTGCTTGAGTTTATGCTTACTTGCTTGTTTATTCCAAAGGATGGGAGCTACTTGGATCATCAATATGATCTCAAGAGAGGAACTCCATTGTGGTTTTGCTTCTTATCCCTCACCTTTTTGCTTTTCTTAGGACTTTAGCCCTTCTTCTTCTTCTCTCCACTCTAACCCAAGCCAAAACTTTTGTGCAAACATCTAACACTTGTTTTCAACATTAGAAACCTAAGCCTTATGCTTTTGATTTTCAAACTTTCTTTTTATAACACTTATTTTGAATTGAATCTTTAAGTCCACTTTGACCATTTTGTATATACTTCTAATTGGTAAATATAACCCATTCAAATGTGTTTTTGTGGTTTCAATGGCCACTTCCTTAATCAAATTATTCATAACCTTTAGCTGTTAGGTTTGAGTTATCTTGGTGGTAGATGTAATACTCACCTATATCCTTAGTGATGGACAATGAGTCTTCCATGCTTATTATAGGGTTAACCCCTCACTAGCATGTTGAAGCTATCCTCACATGGTGGATTTGTGGTTCTTTTTAGGTTGAGTTTTCTCCCTTTGATAACAAAAGACCTTAAGGCTTTTGAACCAATCAATTCACCAACTCATTTTGAGATTTTTACCCCGAACTACGAGGTGTTGATCCTAATCTTTTTAAAGATGGTACGTAGGCAATGGGTTTATCCATTCAAACACAAAAATGTAAATAAACTTGTATATTCTTTTCTCATCTCTTCAATCATGTTTGCCCAAATAATTTTTCACAAAAACAACAACCTTACAACAAGTGTGAAAAGGGCTCCCTAGGAGTACCTAGGATGTTTTGGGTGCCTAACACCTTCCCATTACATAACCAACCCCCTTACCCGGATCTCTGATTCTCTTTTACTAGTTTTTGTTAAAACTTTTAGGTTTTTGTTAAAACTTTTAGGTTTTTGTTCGCTTTCTAACCATTCCTTTGGATAAATAGAAGTGCGGTGGCGACTCGACTTGTATGATTTACCTTGGATTTAGTCAATATCTCTAACGGTAACGAATACCCCGCTACAATCGGCTAACCTCATAGTAGGTTGATTAGATAGGTCTGTGGTGGACTTATTTGTCTTATTGTTCAACCAAATCTTTTGTCTAACGATCCTTAGAGAAGGATATGCCACATCGTGTCGGCAATCCCTCGAAGAGAAGTTTTATCAAGGCTACTTGATAATTGAGGTAGAACAATACTCTAAAGGTTGAACGATAAGAAAAATATGATTAATCCTTTAAAATAATGGGTTTAATTTTTTAATCATCAATTAAAAACATTTTTATAATCAAATAGATGAGTTTTCTAGTGTTTTATAGATAGGGGTGTAAAAAGGTTGGCCAAGGGTGTAAAAAATAAGAAAACCAAGACCAAATCAACCATAAGACTCAAAATCACAAAATACTGAAAATATCCTAACCAATTGATGGCCCTCATGACCCAACTGATTGGAGTCCCTCAAAATTTTAAAATTTTAAAATTGGCACACATTGTAATAGTTAGGAGGTTAGTGAATAAATGCAATGACTATCATCAACGACTAACTCCAAGAATTTAAAGCTTCAAATCAATTGGAAGCTTCACCCAATCACTTGGAAATTAGCTATAAATAAAGATAAGTTCTCACTGCTTTCTCATCTCATCCTACCTATCTTGTCCATTTCATTAGAAACTTTTAGGTTACCTCATCATCTCATTATCACCTCCAAATGGCACAAAAAAGAACTCACTCATCTCAAGCTTCTCCATCATTTTTTTCCTGAAATGAGGACCTTTTAAAAAATTTCCCTATTATCAAAGCCTTCAAAGATGTCATCTTGAAAAACATCATTTTTTAAGTGCCTAAAAAAAGGTATCCTGAATTGGTGAGAATGTTCTATTAAAATATCACTTACTCCAATGGTTTTATTAGCTCCGAATTTAAGAAATGCATCATTATTCTTTCCCTTAAAGAATTTGCACGAGCTTGCACCCTACCATTCATCTCTCATATCTCTAATGGCGTCTAGTAAGGATGGTGATGATGAGATGATTTAGTTATTTGCTTAGTTGTTATCATTGTTATTAGTCTTTTATTTTGAAATTCTCTACTTGTACTAAAATTTCCCTTAAATTGAATAAAATGTTATTTTCCTTGTCTAAATGCCTATGTGACCATGCTTGCATATTTAAATTCCTGCAATGCATCTTTTACCCGCCTTTCTAGTATGACAAAGGGGGAGATGTATAATCTTAGGGGGTGTAAAGTATACTCTCTAATTAATTGAGGGGAAGTTTAACTAATCCAAATACATAACTTTTTGTTTCTTTTACCACCTTCCTAAGAGATGCATTGTCATCATAAAAAAGGGAGAGAATGTGGAACCATGTTTTGCAGGTTATTCAAAGAAGTTAACAAAGTTAAAGATAACTATCATGGTCTTGAAATTTGATTTTGATGATGACAACTTGTATGATAACTTTATGCGACCTTAAATAGTTTCGAGCAATCAAAGATGCACAAGACGATTTTGTTCAAATTCGTTCCCCTGAATCAAGCAAATGAACTAGCATTTATTGACGGTCTCTATCTTATAATTATGGTACTCAAATCAAAGATATCTCAACTATCATCTCCAATAAGACTCAAGCAAGAGCTTATATGGATGGTTTAATCAACAAGTCTTAAAGCTTTAGAGTGTGAAATAAATGAAGTATGAAATCTCGCCCAATTGTGTCTGAGTAAATGATGTTTTGTAAAAACACGAGGGAGTTTTCATAAAGTTATATGGCTAAATCAAACACACACACACATACATACACACTAAAACATGATTTTAAGCCTCTATTTCTTCAATAAAACAACCTAAAAATATTTTGAAACCGCGATAATTGAATCAGGAAATATTAAAATAGTTTATGACAATTTTTTAAATTGTTCAATTGATTGGAACATACACCCAATCGATTGGGCAAGTGCAAAAGCTGCCCATGAATGATTGTGATAATGTCTTAATGAAGGGCATCACCCCTATATCCATTACTTAAAAATTGAGTCATTACAAACAATTATTTAAGGTTTCTAATCGATTGGAACATTTACCTTGGCCCATGTATCTTTCCTTTCTTGTTCCAATATCTATCTTATAAATAAAGGTCCATCCCTTCACATTTTCACATCCAAAACACGCGAGTTCTCTATCTCACTCCTCTCTCTAAAAATATTTTTTTTACATTCTCTCACTTTTGTTAATCCATAACACTTCGAGAAAGTCAATGTATTTAGGTGAGGTTTTGTATTCTAAAAAAGGGCATTATTGTAAACTCACCAAGGAGTGTTTTTAACTTGGTTGAATAATTTATCCTCAATGGATTTTTTGTTTTGATTCAAATCTAAACCCATTAATATCTTTGTTTGGGGATTTAGTTTCTAAGTTTCTAGTTAGGTTCAAGAGCATAGCCAGTGTAAAAGCTCCACTTGGTTCGAGATTAGCATGGTATAAAATTTGAGCTCGGTTCCTAATCTCAGACCATGTAAAAGCTTTACATTAGTTCGAGATTTGCCTGATGTAAAATCTTAACTCGATTTGTGGTCATCCTGTGTAAAACCCCATTTCAGTTCGGAGGAAGGCAACTCAAAAATTTGGTTTGGTTCGAGATAAGTCCGTAGAAAATCTCGATATAGCTTGGGGACTAACTGCTTCAAGTTCGTGTTTGAAAGGAAGACTAACCGCTTCAGTTTGCTATTATTAGTTTGGTTGTAAGTTAGCCTAAAACTTCATTGTTCCTTATATGAGGGGTTTTTGAGAGTTTAACATACAAAAAGTTCTTAAGAATTACTGGATACTCTCAATGATTAAATCTTGGGGACAAGATTAGGTCTTCTTGGCCGATCTTGCATAACTCTCAGTTGTTATTTCTCTTACCCTTAACTCTTTATTTTCCTTATATTTATTTTTCCACTGCTATTTCTAAAATATTTTATCAAACTTTTTTGAATTCTGAAAATGAAAAAATAATTTTTAAACTACCATTTTTCAAACCCCCGCATCCTCCCCCCCCCCCCCCTATGTAGAGTCACGTGTCCAACGCTGTAGTGGTAAATTCATGATCATAAAGCTATGGATAAGCAAGACATCAAATAACAAGAGTCGCCACCGCGCTTTTATTGTTCCCAAGGGAAAAGGGAAAAGTACGAACAAAACCCAAAAATAAGAAGTTTTCAAATCAAAACTAATAAATTGCGAGAGATTACAGGTAAGGCGGTTGGTTACACAGAGGGAAGGTGTTAGTACCCAAAGTGTCCTAGGTACTCCTAGGGAGGCCTTTCTTGTGTGCATATGTATTTTGTACAAAATAATGTTTACAAACAAATAAAATGGGGGGATGGAAAAAGAATTCATTAATTATATTTTTGTGTTTGACAAGACCTTCGGACTTGTGCCTACGTACCAACATAAGAATGAGGGATCAAAACCTCGTAGTTCATGATACAAATTTCAAAGTGGATGTTTTGCTTTTAACAAAAATTAGGTTTGAAAGGCACAGAGGCCTAAAAATTGTTTGAATGCGTTTGTTCTTTTTGGCTTTTAAAATCTTTAAGTCAAGTATAGTTAAGTTTATTTACATGTTTATTTAAGAAAAGAAATTTAAAAATGCAATGGCATAAGGCCAAAGTTTCTAGTTTGCAAAATGGTCTAAGTTTAGAAACAAAAACAAGTACAAATAAAGAAAATTTTAAAAGGAGAGAGAGATTTTGAAATTAAAGAGATGGGGGGAGATGAAGAGACTAATCTTAAGCATAAATTTAAAAGTTTAGAGTTGAAAAGATCTGACCAATGGGCTGCAATCCAATAGACAAGAATATCATATAGAAACCCAAATTCCCTTGGATATTAGAATCAAGAAACAAATAATGCACACCATATTCACTTGAAGAGCAAGGCATCAAATAAAGATAGTCACATCCAAGCTTAGCCATTCCATAATCTTCTTCAAATTTTCCCATGTAGCAGATGAATTCCATAATACCACAAGTCTCAGGTTCAAAATAACAGCTTCACAATGATCATGTTGCAGATGAACTCAAATGGATCTTTAATGATGTATTAGATGAAGTTTCAGATTACAAGCACTTGGTTACATGAATGTTGGCATTGGCCAAGTCCTTTGCATAGGGAGTATTGCCTAAATTCTAAGTCCAACTGTCATAGAGCAAACCAACAGTCCACACAAGAATTTTTTTAGGGTTTTTGTTCTTATTGTGTACATTAATGGCCAAAGACCATACAAACAAACACAATATACAGAAGCAAAATATATCACAAAATATGGTCCAAACGGACAAAGTGAAAATGACATTAACATAAACAATTAGAATGGTATGAATAATGGAAAATGAATAAGGCTTAAAAATTAAAGTGCATTAAAAGGAAATGGCTTGAAATTAAATGTAAGTTATTAATGAGTTAGAAGTTTGTATTGCTTTTGCTTTTTTGTTTTAAGTCATTCTTTGGAGAACACTTAACCCACTTATCACAAGCATGGATCCTTGAACCAAGACATCATCCAAAGGAAGGAAAAAGGCCAAGTTTCCACACAATACCATGAAATAGGGGAAACTTACAATCTCACTAACTAGAATGATATGCCTTTTGTGTCAAAAATTTATTGTTATGTTAAGCAATCGTAATTGGACTTATATAGAAGTCACAACTATTTGAGTCTGGGCAATAGAATTTTGGTGTTAATGCATGTTAGAGACATAGTATAATGCACTATGCTCATTAAACATACCACACACAAAAAGAATATTCAAAAGAGGTGGCCTAATATCATCCATACTTATGTTGATTTTTCAATCAACTAGCCTTAGGATATTGAGGTATCATAGGTCCATGGTATGAATGCATAAAGAAGGGGAATAAGATGAAGAGGGAGGGTAATGGATCAAAACTCAAATTGGACAAAGGAGTACTTTTACCAAATTAAGATCATTCATTCATTTTGGGAGATGGAATGTACATTCCATCAATCCCCTAAATCCAATGATCTTAACCTAGCAAAGTCAAATCAACCTTGACCAAGGCCCAACAACACAAGTCAAACTCATACAAACAATCAAAATGGCTCAACACAATTATTTGTCATTTATTCAATTTAAAAATACTAAAAAAATAATGCATTAAATTAAATATGGTTTGTCAAATTTCTAAAATTTCATCAAAACACCATAGAAATGGCCATGAGATTTATCATAGGTCAAACAAGATCAAAGGACCTTGGAGAAAAATTTTAAGAATTTTTAGAGACTTAAAAGTTTTTTTAAACAATTAAAAATATTCACTAAATCAATTAAATCATGAAAAATACTAATAATGATCCAAAAAATAATTGTAATTCAAAATATGAAAGAGAATTTTATTTAAATTTTTTTGGTGAAACTCTCATATTTTTTGGATCAATGTTAAAATTAATATGAATTAATGAAAATAAAACAAATTAAATGAAATTCAAATAATCAGAAAAAACGTGGACCACTTGATCTCCCTCATTAAGTGGTCATCAGCGCGCCTTCCACCATGGACTTAAGTCAATGCGCCACAGGGATGGTAATCAAAACCAACACGTGAGATTAAAACATTTTGAATTGATCATGTGGCTTAGAACCTGTCCAGCACACCACCGATGCTGAAACTCCGGTCACCTTCTCAGACGAGGTTCACCGGACTGGTTTTGTCATCACCATCACATAAATGAAAAAGGAGGACATGATTTGAAATAAAAAATGGTGTAGAGCACGCATATGACCTCAATTTTAACTAACTCCAAATATATAGAAAGATATGAGGAGTTGAATTTTGAGGTGTGTCAACTGAGTTGCTTTGGTTTGACCTCGAAGCAACACAATCTTCTTGCCTACATTGGTAGGACTTCAGACAACCAAAGATCCAAGAGAATTGAGTGAGAATCGAAGAGAAGAAAATTTCTGGAAATACCTTCAATGTTGTTCAGAACTTGATCTTGCTTGCTTCAATCCTTGCTTGATCACACTCAGGGAACTTGCAGAAGTGGTTTGGCAATGGAACAAAGCTTTGGATCTTGGGGTTTTTAAATCTCCAAACAGTGAGATTCAAACTTAATTTTCAGATTGAAAATTCTCAGGTTTTCCTTTGATATATGAGGGTTTGAAAAGAGGGGGCAAAGTTGGCACGTAAGGGATCCCTCAAATGAGCTCAGAGGGCATGTATTTATAGCATGAGGGAGTGATATTTGCACACTTGCATTATATTCCAAATTTGGCAATGTCATGCACAAGCTTTCATGGGCGTGTACAGGCCCATGAAGCAATCCATTTTGGTCCAAATTCAATTGTTCTGAAGTATCAAAGAAGCTTGAATGGCAAGGCAATGTGAAATGGTGTTTTGGACATTTGATCTTTCCACTTGATGCATACCTGTTAATACCATGCGCAGTCCTAGCAAATCTCATCCAAAATGCATGAAATAGGACTCTTTGGAAATTTTAGATCAAGGGTAACAACTTTTATGTTTGACACTTTTTCATTTGGAACTTGGATCATGGTGAATTTTGAGGTAGAAGTTTGGAAATTTCAACATGTTGAAAAATTTTCTCAGGGTCAAGCCATATACCTCAATGTTCCACCTTACTTAACTTTTCATGTGAGATCCAAATGATAAAAGTGTCTTCATCAAAGTTGTAGATATTTCAAACACCTTAAAAATGGTCACAAATTTCATATCATTTGGATTTATAATGATAGAGTTATGCATTTTTGAAGTTGAGGAAAATCAGTTGTTCAATGGTATAGGTAAAAAATTACCTATAATGTATCCTCATATCACATGCTCATAAAAGTTGATTTAGCTTTCACTCAAAACATAAAACTTGAAGTATACATCTTAAATTTGATTGTTCAACTTTGAAATATTTCATCTTATAAAAATTGAGCAAGTTATGGCCTTGGGAAGTTGACTTTCAAATTAGGGTTTAGACAAAATGACCTATAATGTTTCAACATAGAAAATGACTTTCCAAGAAAAATTAGTTCTAGACCTAAACATTAAAGTTGTTTGTAACGTCATTTAGAGTAACTTTGCTCTTGGAATCATTTTCATATGGTGAACATTGTAGGAGATAGGGTTTAGGGAGACCCTGTTTTTATTAGACGAATTCATCTGGCCAACCACCATCAACCAACTTGCTAACTTTCAATTCCCTTTTCTTTTTAGGCTCATGGTAGATCATATATGCATAATATGATTAAATTTTAAGTGTCCCTTGATAAATTTGATCAATTGGTGTGGTATCTTGTTGAGGAAGTTACTCAGGATACCCATACAAACTAGGGTTTCCAAGGCAAACCAACTCCAAACTCTTGAAAAAATATTGATCAAAATAACATGTAGAGATCATTGGGACTCGTATATGATGCTTAGAGCCATTATGTATCAATCCTTGGTAGTTCTTTTAGCCATGAGGGTCTTAAACCCTAGATATGAACTTGATAGATCAATGGGAACCATGCCCTTCCTACAAAAGAGTTAGGCAAATGCAAAGACATATTTTTGGTATTTTGGTTAGTAAAATGATAATATACAAGCATGATACAATCACATGGTGCTTAGTGATCTCTCCCAAAATAAACCCAATGAAAAAAGGGGTAAGGAGGATGCCAAGGTATGATCCCAATGCTAATGCATATGATGAAATTGCATGAGGGATCTTAGGGTCAAAATTGGGCTCTTACAACTGCCCATATTTAAGGACATTATAACTGAGGAGGTGAAGGTTAAAATCTTTGTATCGACTCAGTAGAATGGGCTTAAATAACAACATATAGAAATAAATTTTGGTCCCTAAGAGACCTCATGATGCGTATGATATGAATGTAAAAGCCAATTCTCTATGGGGAAATGTTACCACAAAGGAAAAGAAATCAGAGAGACCGAAGATCCACAGGAGCATAAAGCATTCCATAAGGAAAGCTCACTAGGGGAGACAGAGACTCTTAGGGGATAAAAAGGGTTATGTGAAGGCCAGGCTACGACTTAAAAATTGCTGGGAGACTAGAGGAATTCCATGAAAATGAAAGGACTCAGCCGGGGAAACAAAGCATCTGCAGGGGAAACGAGTAGATCAGGATAAAATTGACGTACTTGAATCATGCAGGAAAATCGATTTCACTAAGGAAATGCGCACTCAACTCAACTGGAGAAGAAATAAACTCCAACACAGGAGGAGCAAAAATCTATTATCCACTACCTGTTACTGGGTAAGGAGATAATAAAGATATGACAGAGAGTGCATCCGTCATCGGTTAAGATGAACATATTAAGGATGACTCGCTGGGAAATGCCGGGAGGGAGTATTCATCACTGGTTACTGGGTAAGAATAAACCTGTTGGGGGAAACTGTAGAAATAGGATTTACAACTACCAGTTACTGGGCAGAAGACCAAAGATGAGAATACCCATCACCGGTTAAGGTGAACATATCAAGGATAGACTCAAAGGAAAGAAAATTTGTCATCGGTTAGGATGAACATATCAAGGATAGACTTGCCCGAGGATGTTAAGGAGGATATCCGTCATTGGTTAAGATGAACATATCAAGGATAAACCAACTGAGCAAAAAGTAGGAATTACATCTATCGAATGCTGGATAGAATACCATCAAAGAGAAAATCCATCACCGGTTAGGAAGAGCATATCAAGGATAGACTTTGTGAGGAGAGAAATAGGAATTACATCTACCAGTTACTGGATAGAATACCATCAAAGAGAAAATCCGCCACCAGTTAGGATGAACATATCAAGGATAGACTCTCTAGGGAATAACATAGGGATTACCACTACCTTTTTACTGGGTAGAATACCAAAGGTGAGAGTATTCGTCATCGGTTAGGATGAACATATCAAGGATAAACTCAAAACAGGGGAAGAAAATATCCATCATCGGTTAGGATGAACATATCAAGGATAAACTTCCTGGGGAATCAAATGAATCCGCTAGGGACCCCACTGAGGAGAAAAAATGGGTACTTTTGTCGGGTATTGTGCAAGAAGTAGAAAACTGCAAACTAAGAAGGATATTACTAGTTACTAGGTAATAAATTCTTAGGGGACCCAAAGCATCTATCTAGGTAAGAGCTAGAAAGAAACGGTCAATGAAGACTCAACCCAATGAGGATATAACTCAAGGGGAGAAAGAAGAAAGATTAAAGTCTTTTTGTTTAAGGGGCTAACACTCTATAATTGAGGGAGAACAAACACCAAACTCATATGGGGTAAAGTATAACCATAACAGAGAATAATAATTACAGGAATGAATCAATCACTATGAACATGTAATTATGCAACCATTTGATAATCATGTTGACAAAACGATCGCAAAGGATACAAAGGTGTCGTAAATGTGATTCATCGATACAATTCTCAGTCAATCCATAAGAGAGGGATACAAATGCTAGAGAAAAGAGAGACCAACATCCCAAAGGCTCAACCCTAGTTGGGGAAGGAGGAGATTTGCTGAGGAAAAGAAAACGTTATCGAGTCTGTGAGGAATTTTAGGTCAACACCAAATCGAATGGGAGACAACCCCGCAGAGGAACAAGCGCGAAAAACTGCTCAGAAACCAGGAGGAAACACTGACTAGGAGCGAATCTGATGGTGATTGGTGAGGAAACCAAAGTTCTACCGCAACCACACGAACTGATGAGGACACCAACCTTACTCTGCTGGAGATAAGAAACAGGCTGGGTAAAAAAAACTAACTCCGTCAGGGAACATACACAAACTCCGCTAGGGAATTGAACTAACCAACTTGGCTTGTGGATGACGGAGAATCAACTGCTTGGGGAGAACCAATAATGCTCCACACTTAGGGCGTACTGCTTTCGAACTGCTATTGACATTCCTTTTAATTGCTTTATATTTTATGCTTTTATATATTTAAGAAAAATGATTTTGATATTTTTTTAAAAATCTAATTTCAAAAATGATCATAATAAAATTTAAAACTATTCGGCTGAAGTAAACAAGAGTAGAAACAATTGGATAAAGGCTCAACTTTATTTAATAGAATGATAGTCTGTAAATGACAAGACTCCATAGATCTTTTATAAAGTTGAAAATGGTAATTTACATGGAAAAGGGTTACATTGAATACAAATGACCATTAATCCTTCCACCAACTCTTGATGTTTATTGTGTTTTTGGCCGCTACTGGGGTGATGAATCACCGTCAACCCTTGTGCTCAACAAAGTTTTCCAAACTGAAGATCGGCAGGATGCAGTTACTTGCCATAATCCCTATTTTTTCATAAATTACCCCAAGGTGGGGTACTCAATTTATCGGGATGATTCTTTCTGTTTTATGTCTCTAACTTTTGCCTGGATCGCCCTTTCGGGTTTTCAATCCACCGAGACGCTCATTTTTGCCTAAGCCGCCCTTTCGGGTTTTCAACTTAGCGAGTTGTTCTTTTCTTTTTAGGCGAAGTATTTCTTGATTGCATCTACGTTCACAGGACGAGTAAACTCTTCACCATCCATAGTTGTAAGAATTAAAGCACCGCCTGAAAAGGCTCTTTTAACAACATATGGGCCTTCATAATTAGGAGTCCATTTTCCCCTAGAATCTGGTTTAAAAGATAGAATTTTCTTGAGCACAAGATCACCTTCTCTGAACACACGAGGTCTGACCTTCTTGTCAAAGGCTTTCTTCATTCTCTGCTGATATAACTAACCATGACACATGGCAGTCAATCTCTTCTCTTCAATTAAATTCAGCTGATCATACCTGGTCTGACACCATTCAGCCCCAGTCAACTTGGCTTCCATGAGCACACACAATGAAGGAATCTCAACCTCTACAGGGAGCACTGTTTCCATACCATATACAAGAGAGAAAGGAGTTGCCCCTGTTGAAGTACGGATGGATGTACGATACCCGTGCGAAGCGAATGGAAGCATCTCATGCCAATCCTTATATGTCACAACCATCTTCTAAATGATCTTCTTGATGTTCTTGTTTGCAACTTCAACAACCCCATTCATCTTAGGTTTGTAGGGAGAAGAATTATGGTGTGCAATCTTGAAGTCTTTACAAAGAGCTTCCACCATATTATTGTTCAAGTTCGATCCATTATCAGTAATGATCTTACTTGGCACACCATATCGACATATAATCTGATTCTTGATAAACCTTACAATAACTTGCTTGGTTACATTTGCATACAATGTCGCTTCAACCCATTTTATGAAGTAATCATTTGCCACCAAAATGAAACGATGTCCATTCGAAGCATTAGGATCAATCATGCCAATCATATCAATTCCCCACATGGAAAAGGGCCATGGGGAGGAAATAACTTTCAACACTGTCGGAGGAACATGAATCTTATCCCCATATATTTGACACTTGTGGCATTTCTTCACAAACTTGCAACAATCAGATTCCATTATCAGCCAATAGTAACCTGCTCGCAACATATTCTTCTCCATTGCATGTCCATTGGAATGAGTACCAAATGAACCTTCATGGACTTCAGTCACCAATAAGTCTGCTTCGTGTTTATCCACGCATCTGAGCAAAACCATATCGAAGTTTCTCTTATACAATACATCACCATTCGGGTAAACGCTGTTGTAGCGGGGTATTCGTTACCTTTAGATTTATGGACTAAATCAAAAGTAAATCATACAATTCGAGTCGCCACCGAACTTCTATTTATCCAAAGGAAAGGTTAGAAAGCAAACAAAAACCGAGAAGTTTTATCAAATCAAAAACTAATAAAAATGTCAGAGATCTGGGTAAGGAGGTTGGTTATGCAATGGGAAGGTTTTAAGCACCCAAAACATCCTTAGAACTCTAAGGGAGCCCTTTTTACAAATGTTGTAAGGTAGGTTGGTATTTGTGAAAATATTTGTGCAAACATGATTAGGGAGATGAGAGAAGAATATACAAGTTATTTACAATTTTGTGTTTGAATGGATAAACCCATTGCCTACGTACCATCACAAAGGTAGGATCAAAACCTCGTAGTTCGGGGTAAAAATCTCAAAAAAGAAAGTTGGTGAATTGGTTGGTCAAAATCCTTAAGGTCTTTTGTTATCAAAGGGAGAAAACTCAACCTAAAACCACAAATCCACCATGTGAGGCGAGCTTCAACATGCTAGTGAGGGGTTAACCCTATAATAAGCATGGAAGACTTATAGTCCATCACTAAGGATACAGATGAGTATTATATCAACCTATAGGATAACCCAAACCTAATAGCTAGTGTGTATGAAAAGCTTTGGCAAAAGTGGCCATTGGAACCACAAAACAATTGAATGAGTTGTATTTACAAATGAAAAGTATTCACAAAATAAGGTCAAATTTGACTTAAGATTCAATTCAAAATAAGTGTTATGAAGAGGGTTTAAAAAGATCAAAGGCATAGTGCCTAGGTTTCTAATTTTGAAAACAATATTAATGTTTGCACAAAAGTTTGGCTTGGGTTAGAGTGGAGAGAAAAAGAGAAAGGCTAAGTCCTAAACATGCAAAGATGAGGGAAGAGAAATAAAACCACATTGGAGTTCCCTTCTTGAGATCGTAAAGATGATCCAAGTTGCTCCTTCCTTTTGGATTTAGCAATCAATAAGCAAAAAACTCAAGCAATCAGGCACACAATCAATCAAGCTCCTAGGAATCTTCCAATTGGCTTTTGTATCTCTTGTCCTAAATGTCCATGACAATGATTCTTCTAATTGGCTCAAGTTTGGGATCCCTAGCACACAAGAACACATAAATCAAAAAGTTCCACAATGCAATAGAAAGAGTGGACAAGAGTGAGTTTAGAATTAGGGGTCCTTTCAATGTCTTCTTCAAGATTAAGCATTCTAAAGGCATGAGGCCTAGTTTGTCTTTGACAATTTTCCTTTTTTAGCATTCTAAAGGCGTGAGGCCTAGTTGCTCTTCAAACTCCATTTTGCATAGGTAACGTCCTAAATCTAAGTCCTTTCCTCATTTGCATTGGGTTCACACAAACAAAACAAAACAAAGCACAAGACAATAGTATATACACAATAATGTGCTCAAGTGAGCAAAAGGAAAATTGCATTAACATAAACATGAGCTCAAGTGAGCAAAGGGCAAAGGCAAATGAATTAATGAGCAAGAAACTAAATTGCATTAAAGTAAATTGCAAGAATTAAATGCTTGAATTAAAAGTTAGTAATTAGTGGTTAGTGTTAGTGTGCCACAAGACTATTTAGCGCTATGTTAAGCAATCGTAAGTGGACTAATGTAGTAGTCACACCTATCTGAGGCCGGTCAATAAAACTATAGGCAACAAACACAAGTTATAGGTAAAAGAAAAGAAGAATGATCTTGTATGGATTTAGGTTTTTTGCTTGACCAAGAAGCAACCTATCTCTAATGCAAAGCAATTCACTTGATCTTTGATCAAGTCGAATTTGATTTGTATCAAAGAAGGTTAAGCCCCTCATATGTCAAGGCTAACCACTAATCATTAACTCATTGATCAAAAAGAAAAAAGAAGAAGAAGAAGAAGAAGAAATGGAATGTACGTAAATTGAAATTCAAATAACATAACCAACACACATTGATCAAACATGAATGGAATCAACATCAATCAATGGTAAACAGAAGTGAGATGAAGCTTAGAAGTCAAGAAACAATAAAAATATTTTTGGTAATTTTTGGAATTAAAATAATACTTGAATTAAAATAAACAAATAAAGGTCAAACTTCAAATCCAATTCAAATCAACTTCGAAAAGTCCAATTGGATCATCATAAGTTCAACAAGGTCAAACAAAGTTTGACAAAAAATTTCATCATTTTTAGAAACCTGCAACTAATTTTAAACAATTAAAAATGAAGAAAATATAACATAATTGAACTAAAATCTCAAATAAACCTCAAATCAATTAAGAAACTGATGAGAATATTTTTCATAGATTCATCATCATTCAAAGATGTTAAGAAAATATTTTTTCCATTTTTGAATATTGAAAAGTATTTTAAATGAATTAAAAATAACCTGAAAAGAGAAAATTCACAAAAAATATTAGGAAAAAACAAGGAGCGTCTGATCTTGATTCATTAATTGAGTCAACAGCATCACACATGGCATTAAAATAGGTCAATCAAATGAAGTGTTGAGATTAGATCCCAGGGGCCAGATCCAAGGGTCATGAACTCGTCCACGTGGGGACGGTGGTGGAAACCACCGTCTTCTCCGGCGAGACTCACAGTTCCGGCCAAAATTTGCAGGTTTCAAAACCTTCACCAAAATGCACGATCTATATATCTTTAGAAAGCTGGGGTGATGTACATCACCCATGTACCCTTGATTTCCACTCAAGATCTCTATAGAGAGAGAAATCTGAGATGGAAATTTGTGGTGTTCAAACTGAACTTTCTCAATTCATGAAATTAAAAGCTCAAATCAATTGCCTCTCACATGAGGACTTCAGAGGTACCAAGCAATGCAAGAAATGATCAATATCCAATGAGTTTTGAATGAAAACAGTTTGAGGGAAAACCTTTGAAGAGCAGCTTTACAATGCCTGATCTACTCCAATTCTTTGATACAGTGTGTTCTTGAGGTAGCAAGGAAGCAAGGTTCAGGAATTGAAGTTCAAAGATCAACCAATGAAGTTGAAAATTGAACTTGAAAATTGAAATAGAAAACTCAGAATTCCTTTTAATGGAGGTTGGGATTTCACTTGTGCAGCAGTTCAGGCGCCTTGAGGTTGGATTTTGAAGTGAATGCAGCACTCTATTTATAGGCAAGGCAGATGCAAGCAAGGAGAAAACTCATGTGCATGTGAAGTTGTCCCCTCCATGCATGGGCCTGTACAGGCGCATGGGAGGCCTAAATGCAATGGCAAATGCAAGCTGAATTCAAATGGATTAGGTTTGGACATGCAAATTTCATTGCAATGGAGTGTGCACAAAGATTCAACATGTTATGCATAATTAGGAACAAAGCTTCTCCTCTTCGAAAATGCCACTTGCCAAATTTAAACATAGCCATATGGGTAATGGTTGGAAAGGTATTGACATGAGGAACAAATTTTATGTTGAACAAAAATCCATTTGGAGTTGGGAAAATATTGAAAATTGATCATGAAGTTCAAGGTGCAAAACATGTATATGGAAATTTTGCAAAAATGGACCAACTTCAAGCCCTTCTGTTTCAGTGATGTAAGACTCAAATGACAAAACTTCCAACATCAAAGTTGTATATATTTTCAAGAAAATAAATTTGGACTTAAATTTTGCATCATTTGGATTTTTTATAAGAAAGTTATGGGCACTTGAAGTTGGACTTTTTCAAGATTCAATGGCTTTGGTCCAAAGTGACCTATAATGTTTTGTATTATCACATGTGTTTCTTTTAGGATTATGAATTTTTTTCCAACATACCAAATGAAGTAGACATCTTAAAATTTCCAATTCACTTGGTCTCACCTCAAAGTCATAACATTTAAGGAAGTTAGCTCCTTGGTAAGTTGACCCAAAATTAGGGTTTCAGTCAAAATGACCTGTAATGTTTTGAAATGAATGATGACCTTCCAAGTTTCAAATGGATTTTTTATGAACATGAAAGTTGTTCATATGGTTCGTAAGAACATTGTTTCTCTTGGGGTCATCATCATTTGACAAACATATCAAAAGATAGGTCTCAGTGGTTTTCAAAATAGTCAGATGAATTAACTTATCAACTTCTCAAGTCCAAACTTCAAATCTTAATGAATTGATGATTGATGACACTCACATAAGCTCATATATGCATAAAATGATGAATGAAAGAACTTCCCTTGATTGTATTTGATCATGGTTTGAGGTTGCTTCATGAGCAAGGCACAGTCAATGCATAGTTGAATTAGGGTTTCCTTGGGAAACAATCCTCAAGCCTTTTGGTTTATCTTGATCAAATTGACAAATTGAGATACTTGGGAGGCATATATGATGATTTAGATCTTTGGGAACCATTTTCATGCTTGCTTTCACTTTCATCTGGTCATTCTTTGAGCATAGGGGTCTCCTAGGAGCCTTGGATCACATGATTGCTCAAGCTTCAAAACAAAAGATGTTAGTGACTTATTTTTGTGCTTTTGGTTAGTAAACAAAATAAGAAAGGAAAAAATATACAATTCAAACATGCTTGGTGGTCTCAAACCAACTCACACAAGTCCCAACCCAAGGGTTAAGGAGCCGAGATGCTATGATCCTTGAGGCAAATGCAATGTACAATGATATGATGCCATGAGGGATCTTAGGGTCAAAATTAGGGTCTTACAGCTGCCGGATAATCTTATCAAGGTCTTCTTATCTTTCAAAGATGCCCCAGGCGGGTAAACCAGACTTTGGAGGAAACACTTGATGTCATAATACCACGGCTTCTCGTCTTGGATCTCTTCAACAGCAAACACATGAGCTGGTCAATCAAGGCGCATTACAGTCAAATTAGGAACTTCATTCCAATATTTCACCATAATCATTGACGCCAACGTTGCAAGAGCATCTACCACTCGGTTTTCATCTCGAGGGATATGATGAAACTCAACCTTTGTAAAGAAATTTGAAATTCTCCTCCCATAATCTCTATATGGTATCAAACCAGGTTGATTCGTCTCCCACTCACCTTTGATTTGATTCACAACCAAAGCTGAATCTCCAAAGACATCTAAATGCTTGACTCTAAGATTAATGGCCTCCTCAAGCCCCATAATGCAGGCTTCATATTCTTCCATATTGTTTGTTCACTTGAAGTCAATCTAGTTGTAAATGGAAAATGCGTTCCTTGAGGAGTAATGATTACTTCCCCAATGCCATTACCATATTAATTAACAGCTCCATCAAATACCATGCCCCAATGGGAACTAGGTTTTGGCCCTTCTTCAAGCAATGGTTCATCACAATCTTTCATTTTCAAGTATAAGATCTGTTCATCAGGAAAATCATAATGCACTGTCTGGTAATCTACAATTGGTTGGTGAGCCAAATAGTCAGCCAAGACACTACCTTTGATTGCTTTCTGAGATCGGTATTCAATATAATACTCTGATAACAACATCTGCCAACGGGCAATCCTCCCAGTTAAACCAGGCTTCTCAAAATATATACTTGATTGGATCCATTTTGGATATCAAACAAGTGGTATGATTCAACATATACTGACGCAGACGCTTAGCAGCCTAAGCCAATGCGCAACAAGTCTTCTCTAGCATAGAATATCGAGTCTCATAGTCGGTGAACTTCTTACTGAGGTAGTAAATAACAAATTCTTTCTTTCCAGTCTCATCTTACTGACCAAGAACACAACCTATACTATATTCAATCACAGTCAAGTACATGATCAACGGTCTTCCTTCAACAAGTGGAGACCAAATCAGAGGTTCAAGCAGATATTCTTTGATACTATCAAAAGCTTTCTGGCAATCTTCAGTCCAATCATAAGACCGATCTTTCCGAAGAAGCTTGAATATGGGCGCACATGTGGCAGTCATGTGTGAAATGAATCTTGAGATATAATTCAAACGGCTAAGAAAACCTATGACTGGCTTCTCAGTTTTGGGTGCAGGCATCTCTTGTATTACTCTGACCTTGGCAGGATCAACTTCAATACCTTTCTCGCTGATAATAAAACCCAACAACTTACCATAACAAACACCAAAAGTACACTTATTGGGATTCAAGCGGAGCTTATACTTCCTCAAACGCTAGAATAGCTTCAACAAATGCTCAACATGTTCCTCTTCATCAACAGATTTGGAAATCATGTCATCGACATAAACTTCAATCTCTTTATGCATCATATCATGAAAAAGAGTAGTCATTGCTCTTGGTAAGTTACACCAGCATTCTTAAAACCAAAAGGCATCACTCTATAACAAAATGTTCCCTAAGGTGTAATGAATGTGGTCTTCTCCATATCTTCGGGTGCCATCTTGATCTGATTATATCAGGAAAATCCGTCCATAAACGAAAAGACTTTGAATTTAGCAATATTGTCTACCAACATATCAATGTGTGGCAGAGGGAAATCATCTTTCGGACTGGCTTTATTCAAATCTTGGTAATCAACACACATGCGGACTTTTCCATCTTTCTTTAGCACAGGCACAATATTTGCTACCCATTACGGATACTTAGCAGTAACAAGGAAACTTGCGTCAATCTGTTCTTGCAATTCTTCTTTAATCTTTACCGCCATATCAGGATACGTTCTTCTCAACTTCTGCTTGACTGGAGGGCATTCTGGCTTCAATGGCAATCTATGCTCCACTATCTCACGATCCAAATCCGACATGTCTTGATAGGGCTAGGAAAACACATCTGAATACTCTCAAAGAAGATCAATCAACCCCTTCTTCACATCTGGACACAGTCGAGACCCAATCTTGACTTCCTTCACATCATCCTCGGAACTCAAGTTGACTAACTCAATATGCTCTTCAAACGGCTGAATGGATTTTCCTTCATGCTCAAGAAGGAGAGACAATTCATCACTCACTTCTTCATCACTTTCCTCCTCGGCCTCAAACATAGGGAATTCAAAATTTGGAGAAGGAGAAGGATCATTGTATTCAATGGGGTAAGAAACCAACTTGCATAATGATTTGATATTTTGATTTTAGAGAAGTGAATTTGTGACCAAATATTATGCAGATGGACAATTATATTGTTTATTTATGTTTTTTGTGATTACTATTTTCAGAAAAAGCAAAAAGTAAAACAAACATCATAGATGTGGATGAATAGAAATAATTTTATTGATGATCAGATTTGAAATGCCCAACAATGTTCACTTCTCCCTTAGGCATAGAAGAAGGATTTTTAAAACAAAATAAAAAGCAATTACTTAGATTGATTCAAAGTAACAGGAATATCAACAGCGGTCCAATTATTGCAAGCCTTTCCATGCGTCACAAAATTGGTGCAGTCCTCCTCTTCGTCATCCTCTAGCATAACAACTTAGTGTTGTTCATTGCCATGAATGAACCCTCCGCTACGGAAGCTAAGTTGCATATCCTATGATCTAGCAGTTGATAAACCTTGTTGAAAACCCATGCTGGTTCTATTCTTGTTATCAGAGACCTCTACCACACGCCCCCACCGATCTACATTACCTTATTCAACAATCTTCCTTGCATCTTTCAATGAGTACATATGTGCCCCAACTCTCTTTTCAACGACAATAGATAAGGCTTGGAATGGAGTTCCAACCTCATCCTCGGCTTCAACGTAAGAGAAAGATGACAGGTGACTAACCAACAACGCCTTCTCCCCGCCAACAATGACTAATTTCCTGTTCTTGACAAATTTGATTTTCTGATGTAACGTGGAGGTAACAGCTCCCGCCTCATGAATCCATGGCCTTCCCAATAGACAAATGTAGGCCGGATGGATATCCATTACTTGGAAAGTAATTTAGAAATCACTCGGACCTATCTTCACTGGAAGGTCCACTTCATTTATCACTATTTTGCATGAACCGTTAAAAGCTTTGACGATTACACCACTATACTTCATAGGCGCTCCTTGGTATGACAACTTTGAAATAGTTGACTTTGGCAGCACATTTAACGAAGATCCGGTGTCAACAAGCACGTTGGGTAAAGCGTCATCTTTGCAAATCATGGAGATATGCAAAGCCAGATTATGATTCCTACCCTCCTCAGGGAGTTCTTCATCACAGAAGCTGAGATTGTTACAAGAAGTGATGTTAGCCATAATATGATCAAACTAATCCATTGTAACATCATGTTCTACGAACGCTTGCTCAAGAACTCTTTGCAGTGCTTCTCTGTGCGCTTCTGAATTCATAAGCAGAGACAGTACTGAAACCTTTGAGGGGGTTTGGAGTAGCTGCTCCACCACATTGAACTCACTCTTCTTTATCAATCTAAGTACCTCATCATCATCATTAGTCTTCAAATTGACAGATTCACCATACTGACACTTTGAAGTGCTAATCAGATCTGCTACAGGCACTTCCACCTTCTTACTAACTGTTGAATCTTCTACATCTTTTGGGAACGTCGGCCCAAACACTCGACCGCTACGGGTTACCTTAGTAACATCAGCAATGCTCATGACAGAACTGGTTGTAGGTAATGGAACCTCTTGATCATCCTTCAACATAGTTGCATTATACTGATATGGAACAGCCTTATCGGATGAATACATGACTGGACCCGCTAATCGTATAACCAACAGTGATACCGACCTTTGACTGATATTGTTACTGTTATTGCTGTCATACTGAATCACCACCCTCTCGGGATTCTTAAACACCGGAACAATCACATTCACATCGTCATCTACATGACGGGATTGAACAATCTGAATCATACCCTCATCCATGAACCGCTGGATGTCCTTTTTCACAATCTTCCAACCTCTTGGATTCACACTGTAAATAGCACAACCATCGTGGTCATGCTCACAATCGCTCACCAAGCAAATATCCTTGTGCGTCACCACCAAGGATCTCTTTATGAAACGAACATCAAACACTTTGAATTCCCCAAGACAGTCGTCTACCATATTAACAGATGAATTTCCATGGGCTGGCAGTGGGTTAGCTTTCACATTCGGCGCTCGGTCCTCAAAGGACACCATTCCACTTTTCACTAGCTTCTGGACTTCATATTTGAGCGGGTAGCAGTTCTCAATGTCATGTCCGGGTGCTCCTTGATGAAAATCACAACGGAGGTCGGGCTTGTACCACCATGGAAATGGTTCTGGAATTTGTGGCAGATTTCTGGGTTGTAGCAGGTTCTTGAGAACCAATGAAGGATAAAGTTCTACATACGTCATAGGAATTGGGTTGAAAGAGACCTCCTTCCTCTCGAAAGTTTGTTGTTGATGATTGTTTGTATTGTTGTTGTTGTAGGTGTTTGTACGTTGTTGTGGTTGTTGTTGTTGACGCTATTATTGTTGAATTGGTGTTGATTGATTAGCTGAAAAAACAGGAATTACTGAAGATAATTGATGATGATGTTGACAGGGTGGTTGACTTCTTTTGATTTGAGGCCTCCTCTGCCTCCCACTTGAAATTGCATTGGTTTCATTATCCTTCTTCTTACCAAAATTGTTGTCGTATCTCTTGCTAGACGATACCTCCTCCTTTGACAACCATCCTTCTCGGACACCTTCTTCTAGCCTCATCCCCATATTTACCATCTCGGTAAAATCACTAGGGGTAATGGCGATCATCTTCTCATAATAAAATGAGTTAAGGGTCTTCAAAAAAATCTTGGTCATCTCCTTTTCCTCTAAAGGAGGGTTGATCTGAGCAACGAGTTCTCTTCACCTCTGCGCATACTCCTTAAATGTTTCCTTGTCCTTTTGAGATTGTGATCTCAACTGATCTCGGTCGGGAGCCATATCGATGTTATACTTGTACTACTTAACAAATGCTTCACCCAAGTCGTTGAAAGTGCGGATGCTTGCACTATCCAACCCCATATACCATCTTAGTGCGGCGCCGGTCAGACTGTCTTGAAAGTAGTGGATTAACAGTTGATCATTGTCTGTTTGGGTAGACATCTTACGGGTATACATCACCAAATGATTGAGCAGACATGTGTTCCCTTTGTATTTTTCAAAGTCAGGCACTTTGAACTTCACCGGAATCTTCACATTCGACACCAGACATAATTCAGCAGCACTCTTCCCAAAAAGGTCCTTACCTCTCAAAGTCTTCAACTCCTTGCGCAGCTCAAGAAATTGATATTTCATCTCATCCATTTTCTCATAAACGTCCGGACCCTCAGATGGCTCGGAATGATAAATGGTGTCTTCCGCACAAGGTAAGGTATACACTACAGGTGGTGGTACAGACATGACCGGGCTAGATGCCGGCATGGAAGCAAATGTGGGCACAAAGCCCTCAGGCATGAAGTTCGGCGGCATTCCCCACGGGAATCCAGCAGGCATAGCAGGTGCGAAATGAGCGGTAGCAGTAGGCATCGTAGAGGTAGCTACCTTTGAAATAACAGTCCTCTGAGGGGGAGGAGTTGTGGGTGTTGGAGACGACTGGCTCTGTACGGCTAAAACTGACTCCATCATGGCAGTCAGGCGAGCGATCACCTCTTTCAGGTCTCTAATCTCTTGCTCAAGATGTTCCATAATTCTGGAGTGATTGGCGCGAGTGTTGTACTGATGAGTCAGCTTGGCTGAAGCACATAAGAAATAACAATGAGATATTTGGCGAAAGAGAAACCTGCTTATGCAAATAATGCATGAAATGCAATGCTTGTTTATTTTTATTTTCAAGGGACTTCCTATATCATTTGCAAATATATATTTATATATTTAACAACAATTGCAACAATTTGATATGACCATAAAAATTCTCTTTCCATTTATGTAATTGGAAGGATTACACTGAGTACAATTTCAGAAACCAAATTAAAAATACAAGGGAAATGGAGACTAGTCATCTTAAGGATCCCTAACAACAACGTCAGAAGATCTGGCTGCAGGTGCATACTTCCTTCGAATGCATCGAATCTCGGTCTCAAAAGAAGCCTTTATCTTAGTATTCTCGAGGACAAGTTAATCAACAATCTTCTTCCAAGCAATGGAAGGCTGAGGCATGCTAGAAGATGAAACCTCCGGCTCTCTCTGTCTCTTTGTCACTCGGTCTTCAAGTAACTCAATAAGTGCTTATTTGTCCTTAGACTCCAACTACAACTCCTCATGCTTCTTGCTCAAAGCATGGAAACGCTCTTCCCACATATCCTTCTCTTGCTTCATCTTGGTGAGTGCATATTCCAACTCCTCTACATCTTGGATAGGGAGAGATAATGGCTCAACCACAACCATAGACATAGGTCTTTCACAAGGATAAGGCATCTTCAACTCCAAAGCTCTCTTCTTCACCCAAAGAGTGCAAGCTTCCAAAGCTACACAATTGCACGGACCAAGCTCGGACCTTCCCTTCCTCTACACATTATGCCAAGCATGCACAATCTTTTGCTTCAAATGTTTGGGATCTTTACCCTGTTGATAGAAAAGACCTTCTAACAAAGTGTTATTAGGTTTGTCTCTCAAGGGGAACCCAAGTTGACGACGAGCCAAACCAGGGTTGTAGTTAATTCCTCCTTGTGTACCAATGAGAGACACATTAGAGAATTCACCACAACAATCAATAATCTCCAAACTGCTCAAAGAAGGATCATGCCAAACTATATCATCATTAGTGAGAGACATAAGTCTCTGAGACCACCGTAGACATTGTTTGTTCTCCACAAAAGCAGATGTCTGAGCCAAGTGCGAAATAAACCACTTGTACAGAAGAGGCATGCAATAAAAAATAGTTCCTCCACCTTTAGAATTCCTTAGATGCTAAGAGAAGTACGTATCACCCAACAAAGTAGGCACAGGATTCCTAATCAAGAAGATTCTAATGGCGTAAACATCAATAAAACCGCCAATGTTAGGACACAAAGCTAATCCATAAATGGGCAACACAAAGATAGCTTCAAAAGCGTCCACACTATCGGCTTGAGAAAAGGCAGTAGCTTCCTTGAATAGGAAATCAGATGGCAGCCCAAACAATCCTCCTTTCTTTGCCCAATGAGCCTATATTTCATACTTCTTCAAGTGAAGAGCTTTAGCAATAAGATGAGATCTGGGAATCTCTTCCAATCCACTGAAAGGTACCTTTTTAGAAACATGTATTCCCAAGAGATAGGCATACTCCCCCAACGTAGGCACAAGCTGATAATCAGGAAAAGTGAAGCAACGATAGAGAGGATCATAGAAATGCACCAATACACTCAAAAGTCCTTCAACCACATCAGCAGACAAGATAGACAAAATCTTCCCATGACATTGTTTGAAGTCCAAGGGATATAATACAAAAGATGCTAGCTTCCTTAACTCTTTTAAGTCGGGACATATGAAATTATACTTCTTAGTATTCCTTCGTCCACAATCCATGGTCTGAAAATATTTGCAAATAACATCTCAGTTCCTTGAAATTTTTGTGTGATGAATGTTATGATGCGCATGAATGCAGGAATGCAACAATCACAAATAAGGGATCACACACAAGGAAAACAAACAAAGGTCAAGGGATGAATCAAGTCATTGTCAAGATCAATCAGCCATTTTGGTGGATTATGGTTTGCACCTTATCAACACCCAAGTTCCATTGATATTGATTGGATCAACCAAGAATCAAGGGTTTGTTCTAAGTCACGAGCATGGAGTCTGGGTAAGAACCATCCCAAAGGAGTGAACTAAGGATAACAACCTGTAGATCATGTTCTAAAAAGTTCCCAGAGTCTTAATTCCATCTGTCGGATATTACAGGTTAAGATGACTTACTCATCGACCCATAATATTCTCAAGATAAACTCGTCTAAGTGTAGTATCGTGTAATAACTGTTATCAAGTCTACACTTGAACATTCTCCTCACTACATCCTAAATAGGCCAAGAGGGGTTAAATGTTCTACGGTCCTCAGCTTCTCGGACCCCAAATTGAAGATAGTAATGCCTAACCACAAATACTTGTGTGACATTTCCAAATGCAAAAGGGTCTCCACTGAGCAGATGGATCTCAAGCCAACTTATTAGGGACTACTCCACACAAGTCGAGCATAACTATACCATCCTCCTATCTTAATTGCACTCAAGTTCGGGTTAGAACTTATCTCACCACTCAGAGATCACCAAGCACAACAAGCAGATTATATCACACAAACAAATATACATACATCAAATATACAATTATATACACACAAAAAGTAGGCTAAACCCACTGGAGACTACTCCCCATCAGAGTCGCCAGTTAATTTCTGTAGCGGTAAATTCATGATCATCAAGTTATGGATAAGCAATACATCAAATAATAAGAGTCTCCACAGCGCTTTTATTTTTTCCAAGGGAAAAGTACGAACAAAACCAAAAAATAAGAAGTTTTTAAATCAAAACTAATAAAATTCCAGAGATTACAGGTAAGGGTGTTGGTTACACAGAGGGAAGGTGTTAGCACCCAAAGTGTCCTAGGTACTCCTAGGGAGCCATTTCTTGTGTGCATATGTATTTTGTACAAAATGATGTTTACAAATAAATAGAATAGGGGGATGAGAAAAGAATTCATTAATTATATTTTTGTGTTTGACAAGACCTTTGGACTTGTGCCTACATACCAACATAAGAATGAGGGATCAAAACCTCGTAGTTCGTGATACAAATTTCAAAGTGGACGCTTTGCTTTTAACAAAAATTAGGTTTGAAAAACACAGAGGCCTAAAAATGGTTTGAATGAGTTTGTTCTTTTTGGCTTTTGAAATCTTTAAGTCAAGTATAGTTAAGTTTATTTACATGTTTATTTAAGAAAAGAAATTTAAAAATGCAATGGCATAAGGCCAAAGTTTCTAGTTTGCAAAATGGTCTAAGTTTAGAAACAAAGTAAGTACAAACAAAGAAATTTTTAAAAGGAGAGAGAGATTTTGAAATTAAAGAGATGGGGAGGATATGAAGAGACTAATCCTAAGCATAAACTTAAAAGTTGAGAGTTAAAAAGATCTGACCAATGGGTTGCAATCCAATAGACATGAATGTCATATAGAAACCCAAATTCCCTTGGTCATTATAATCATGCAACAAACAATGCACACCATATTAACTTGAAGAGCAAGGCATAAAATAAATATAGCCACATCCAAGCTTAGTCATTCCATGATCTTCTTCAAATTTTCCCATGTAGCAGATGAATTCCACAATGCCACAAGTCACAGGTTCAAAATAACAGCTTCACAATGATCATGTTGCAGATGAACTCAAATGGATCTTGAATGATGTATCAGATGAAGTTTCAGATTACAAGCACTTGGTTACATGAAAGTTGGCATTGGCCAAGTCCTTTGCATAGGGAGTATTGCCTAAATTCTAAGTCCAACTGTCTCAGAGCAAACCAACAGTCCACACGAGACATTTTTTAGGGTTTTTGTTCTTATTATGTACATTAATAGCCAAAGACCATACAAACAAACACAATATACACAAGCAAAATATATCACAAAGTATGGTCCAAATGGACAAAGTGAAAATGACATTAACATAAACAATTAGAATGGTATGAATAATGGCAAATGAATAAGGCTTAAAAATTAAAGTGCATTAAAAGTAAATGGCTTGAAATTAAATGTTAGATGTTAATGAGTTAGAAGTTAGTATTGCTTTTGCTTTTTTGTTTTAAGTAATTATTTGGAGAACACTCAACCCACTTATCACAAGCATGGATCCTTGAACCAATACATCTTCCAAAGGAATGAAAAAATACCAATTTTTGACACAATACCATGAAAGAGGGGAGACTTACAATCTCACTAACTAGAATGTTATGCCTTTTGTGTCAAAAATTTAGCGCTATGTTAAGCAATCATATTTGGACTTATGTAGAAGTCACAACTATTTGAGGTCGGACAATCGAATTTTGGTGTTAATGCATGTTAGAGACATAGTATAATGGACTATGCTCATGAAACATACCACACACAAAAAGAATATACAAAAAGGTGGCGTAATCTCATTCATACTTATGTTGATTTTTCAATCAACTAGCCTTAGGATATTGAGATATCAAAGGTCCATGGTATGAATGCATAAAGAAGGGGAATAAGATGAAGAGGGAGGGTAATGTATCAAAACTCAAATTTGACAAAGGAGGACTTTTACCAAATTAAGATCATTCATTCATTTTGGGAGATGGAATGTACATTCCATCAATCCCCTAAATCCAATGATCTTAACCTAGCAAAGTCAAATCAACCTTGACCAAGGCCCAACAACACAAGTCAAACTCATACAAACAATCAAAATGGCTCAACACAATTATTTGTCATTTATTACATTTAAAAATACTAAAAAAATAATGCATTAAATTAAATATGGTTTTTCAAATTCCTAAAATCTCATCAAAACACCAAAGAAATGGCCATGAGATTTATCATAGGTCAAACAAGGTTAAAGGACCTTGGAGAAAAATTTTAAGAATTTTTAGAGATTTAAAAGTATTTTTAAACAATTAAAAATATTCACTAAATCAATTAAATCGAGAAAAATACTAATAATGGTCCAGAAAATAATTGTAATTCAAAATATGAAAGAGAATTTTATTTAAATTTTTTTGGTGAAACTCTCATATTTTTTGGATCAATATTAAAATTAATATGAATTAATGAAAATAAAACAAATTAAATGAAATTCAAATAATCAGAAAAAACGTGGATCACTTTATCTCCCTCGTTAATTGAGGTGGCAGATCAAGTGGTCATCAGCGCGCCTTCCACCATGGACTTAAGTCAATGCGCCACAGGGATGGTAATCAAAACCAACGCGTGAGATTAAAACATTTTGAATTGATCATGTGGCTCAAAACCTGTCCAGCATACCACCGACACTGAAACTCCGGTCACCTTCTCAGGAGTGGTTCACCGGACTGGTTCAGTAATCACCATCACATAAATGAAAAAGGAGGACATGATTTGAAAGAAAAAATGGCGTAGAGCACGAATCTGATCTCAATTTTAACTAACTCCAAATATATAGAAAGATATAAGGAGTTGAATTTTGAGGTGTGTCAACTGAGTTACTTCGATTTGACCTAAAAGTAACTCAATCTTCTTGCCTACATTGGTAGGACTTTCGACAACCAAAGATCCAAGAGAATTGAGTGAGAATCAAAGTGAAGAAAATTTCTGGAAAATACCTTCAATGTTATGCAGAACTTGATCTTGCTTGCTTCAATCCTTGCTTGATCACACTCAAGGAACTTGCAGAAGTGGTTTGGAAATGGAACAAAGCTTTGGATCATGGAGTTTTTGAATCTCCAAACAGTGAGATTCAAACTCAATTTTCAGATTGAAAATTCTCAAATTTTCCGTTGAATTGTGAGGGTTTTAAAAGAAGGGGCAAAGCTGGCGCGCAAGGGATCCCTCAAATGAGCTCAGAGGGCATGTATTTATAGCATGAGGGGGTGATATTTGCACACTTGCATTTGCTTCCAAATTTGGCAATGTCATGCACAAGCTTGCATGGGCGTGTACAGGCCCATGAAGCAATCCATCTTGGTCCAAACTCAATTGTTCTGAAGTCTCAAAGAAGCTTGAATGGCAAGGAAATGTGAAATGGTGTTTTGGACATTTGATCTTTCCACTTGATGCAGACCTATTAAGACCATGCGCAGCCCTAACAAACCTCATCTAAAATGCGTGAAATAAGACTCTTTGGAAAGCTTAGATCAATGGGAACAACTTTGATGTTGGACACTTTTTCATTTGGAACTTGTATCATGGTGAATTTTGAGGTGGAAGTTTGAAATTTTCAACATGTTGGAAATGTTTCTAAGTGTCAAGTCATATACCTCAATGTTCCACCTTACATAACTTTTCATGTGACCTCCAAATGAGAAACGTGTCTTCATCAAAGTTGTATCTATTTAAAAGACCTTAAAAATGGTCACCAATTTCATGTCATTTAGATTTAGAATGATATAGTTATGCATTTTTGAAGTTGAGGAAATCACTTGTTCTATGGTATATATCAAAAATGACCTATAACGTATCCTTATATCACATGCTCATAAAAGTTGATTTATCTTTCACTCCAAACACCAAAGATGAATTAGACATCTTGAATTTGATTGTGAAACTTGGAAATATTTCATCTTATAAAAATTGAGCAAGTTATGGCCTTAGGAAGTTGACTTTCAAATTAAGGTTTAGACAAAATGACCTATAATGCTTCAATATAGAAAATGACTTTCCAAGAAATATTAGCTTTAGACCTCAACATGAAAGTTGTTTGGAATGTAATTTATAGTAACTTTTATCTTGGAATAATTTTCATATGGTGAAAATTGTAGGAGATAGCATCTAGGGAGACCCAGTTTTGATCAGATGAATTCATTTGGCCAACCACCATCAACCAACTTGCTAACTTCCAATTCCCTTGACTTTTTAGGCTCATGGTAGATCATATATACATAAGATGATGAAATTTGAAGTGTACCTTGAGAAATTTGATCAATTGGTGAGGTAGCTTATTGAGGAAGTTACTCAGGATACCCATACAAACTAGGGTTTCCAAGGCAAACCAACTACAAAGTCTTGAAGAAATCTTGATCAAAATAACATGTAGAGATCATTGGGACTCATATATGATGCTTAGAACCATTGTGGATCAATCCTTGGTTGTGCTTTTAGCCATGAGGGTCTTGAACCCTAGATATGAACTTGATAGATTAATGGGAATCATGCCCTTCCTACAAAAGAGTTAGACAAATGCAAAGACATATTTTTGGTATTTTAGTTAGTAAAATGATAATATACAAGCAATATGAAATCACATGGTGCTTGGTGATCTCTCCCAAAACAAATCCAATGAAAAAAGGGGTAAGGAGGACGCCAAGGTATGATCCCAATGCTAATGCATATGATGAAATTGCATGAGGGATCTTAGGGTCAAAATTGGGATCTTTCAAACGCTAAACTTGAAGTGTTAATTGTTTTTTAGTTTTGTGTTTATTTGTGTGTAATACTCTATTCTTGTGTCTTAATTCTAAGTTAGGAGAATAAAGTATTTGAGTTGTTATGTTGTTCAATTATTCATACTTTTGTAACTTTCAAAGACCTATAAGGGTTTTTAAGTGAAAGAGATAGGGGTCTCAGATTTAGGGGAATCCATGATCAAAGTTCACATGTATTATTAGGAAAAAAAGGATTAAATTGAGAGAGTTCAAATAAGACCAATTTGTAATTCTGATTATTAAGAGTGAATTTCCTTTCATTGGGTTTGCGCCCTCCAAGCGTAGGTAGTTTTTCACTGAACTTGGTTACTGTCGCACCTCAAAAAATGAGAATACGACTTAAGCGAAGCGCAATCGCACGCTCGCAATGATGGACTAAATAGAGTCGCCACCGAACTTTATTTATTCCTAAAACGGAAAGGGGAAATATCGATAAAACCCAAGAAAGAACGACAATGATTATGGTCATCGCAACCAAATCAGGGTTTGGGAGTCGATTACGCGAGGGGAAGGTATTAGCACCCCTCACGTCCGTTGTACTCAACGGGAACCATTAGGTTAGTTGTGCGCGTTAGTGTTAGTTTGAAATGTTAGGCTTTTCAAGTTATTAGGTGGGAAAGAAAGAATCGATGAGAGAATATTTTTGGATTTTTGACAAAGGACTAAACCTAAGTTTTTTATTAGTGGGCCTGACAAGATTTACAAATCCTGCTCCTACGTATCTCAACAGAGAACTCAAGGCTTACGTAGTTCTGGGTAGAAAAATGTTTGTTTGTTGGTCGATTTTAGCGAAAGCTATATTGTATTAATCGAAGAAAACATTGTTTTACCCAAAACAGATGAGGAGCGGACGTATACCACACATCGAATGGATTTACAAATCAACATTCGGAAAAACGTCACTTATCTCAACTCAACAATTGTCGCTGAAGCATTGCTTTGCATCATCTTAAGACAAGATGTCTTTCGTTTATGAAAATGGTTTTCTGATTAGTCGCACGACGGCGAAAAAGAGTTTGATTGGTGGATGTATTTTTGAGTAATGGCGAGAACTTGGATGAGCGAGATATCCATCTCGAATCCTAGTCTCAGGAGTGCACAGTATACACCATGTTCCATTTCCATCTTATTTGAAAAAATGTTTAATAAGAATTAAGCGTTTTGAGTTTTGATTGAGAAAGGTGTAAGTTGTAAATGCGCCTAAGAGGGGGGGTGAATTAGGTGGTTAAAAACTCTTCGATCTTGTTTCCGGTTTTTGGTTATTTTTCGTTTAAATGCGGAAAAATAAATTGCGGAAAGTAAAAAGACACCGGAATTTATAGTGGTTCCCTTCACACTCCGAAGGTACATCCACTCCCCTTTCTACTCGAAAGAGATTTCACTATAGTTAGAATTATTGTACAGCCTACTCACACCAATGGTGATGCTTACTATCTAACCTATAGGTAAACAAGTGTATGAAGAACAATCCTCTTCAACACTAACCCTTGTGTCCAACAATCCTGGATCACAAGTCAAACAGAAATAAATCTTCTTTGATGATTTGAATAAAGTGTAGTACTATCAATATTCTTTTGATTGATTTTCTCCTTATGTAACAATCACTTTAATAAAGTACAAGCAATTGTTCAAGTGTATGATGAAACTTAGATGAATAATATATGAAAGTTTGATGCACAAGTTTCACACTTTTGAAAGTTTTATGAACACTTTGTGAAAATGAATATTTTATGTAAATGATTATTTTTGAAGTTTTATGCAAAGGAGGTATGTTTGAAATTTTGACATTATGATGTTTATATATTGCTAAAAACATCTCTACAAATAGGTATCAATGATGAGGGGATACCATGATTCATTTGAGAAAAGTTTTAGACACAAAGACATGAAAAGTTGCCTATTTTTAGCCACTGCATCAGTGTTAATCGATTAACATATGTTTTAATTGGTTAACACACCTCAACGTGCCGAAAATATTCAAAAGTAAAAAATTGCTTCAAAATGATGCAAATTACGGCGGTTCGAAACGCCATAATTTACGAACAACTGCATGTTTAAAGAAATTAAAAAAAATATTCAAATTCCAACTGGTTAATCGATTAACCAAAGTGTTAACCGATTAACACTGTTAAAAAAGATTTAAAAACAATTCTTTAAAAACATGAAACTTATGGCATATGTTTTCTAACACCCTTAAACTTATATGGCATGCATGAGACACTTTTGAACACTTGCATAATCATTATCAAGAGATGAATGTTATACCTTTGATCAATCCAAGATAAATCTTCAAGACTTTAAATAATCTGAAATCTTGTTCTCGCTTCAATGTCTTGATCCATTTCCTTTTTGAGCATGCATAACATCTTGAATGAATAATGTTGTCTTCATCAAAACCATTTAGAGGCTTGCCTTCACATTCTCCCCCTTTTTAATGATGACAACCCAATTTTTAAAGTTTGCTCTATTTTTGTTTCTCTAACACAAAAGGCTCCCCCTTGATCAATGCTCCCCCTAAATTCATGATTTTTAGAGAGTTTTTTCTAGCTGCACTTTGTTAGAGAAAAACAAACACAAACACATATTTCTTCTCCCCCTTTGTCATTAGCAAAAAGGATCGGAAAAGACTTGAAATATGTAAAGAAATCATGAAAATTTAAGAATAAAACAAAATAATAATGTTTACCTATGAGTTTTACCTCATGAGAGACTTCATCAAATAATTATTCTTGCCGAAACATGATTTTGAAGTCTTTGTTACAAAGTTGATTTATACTTGGAAGATTATGCTTTAGTTTGTCAACTTAAAGTATATCTTCAATTGGATGTGAAAGTTAGTGCTTCAACTTTGCCAATGCCAAGAATTCTTCCTTTAAGGTATTCCCCATATGTGAAATAACCCTTGGACTTTGGAACTAGATTTGAAAGTTAGTTTATGCCTCCCATCAAAAACTTAGAACAACCACTTTATCAATAAAGCATAGATTTTGAAGTGGTCTCCAAGTAAACCTACAAAACAATTAAGTTTTATTAGGTACCCAAATTGCTTTGGGTCCTTGATAGTTAGTTCCTTTCTTAACCCATACATAATGGCCTTGAGCAACACTAAAGTTTCTAACATAACAAGCATTAGGTGTGTGGCCTTTGATTCCACAATAAAAATAAGTAGGTTGAAAATGACTTCTATATCTAGGAACATAATTCTTCTTCTTAGCAATCATTTCCTTTTTATGACTTTGATGCACACTTTTAGAATTGTTTACTTTCTCTTTAACAACTTGTTCACTTGCTTTAACAAAAATGGTCTCATTTGTGCTTGGTTTGGAAAACTTAGAATATCCTAATCCACTTTTATCATTAGAATACCTTTGGTGCTTAAGAATTTCCTCCAAGCCAATTTGACTTTTTTCATATCTTTCTAAAACTCTTTTAAGTTGAACAATTTGAAAAGATAAAGACTCACAATTCTTACATACAAGACTTTGTTTTTCATCCATCAACTTTTGTTTTTCACTTTCAATATATTTTTCCAAAGCAATATTTTTTTCTTCTAAGGATGAAATTTGTTTCTTTTGGGATGAAATGGTTTTGTATAGAATTTTGCATTCACTTAAAAGTTCATCAATTGCTCCTTGAGCATCATTATCAAAAATTGAAAAGTTACTACTAACCTCATCGCCTTCATCGTTGGAATGATGTGATGCCATCAATGCTAGATTTGCACTTTGATCACTATCGGAATTCGATGAAGAACTTATTTCATTGTCATCCCAAGCAATGTAAGCCTTCTTATTGAAATCCTTCTTTCCTTTGTTGTCACGATTCTTTATGAGTTTGGGACATTCCGGTTTGATGTGGCCTTGTTTTCCACATTCATAGCATGTAATGTCTTCATTGGATGTTGATGCTTCTCTTTCTTTGTTCTTTGAGAACTTCTTTCTTCTTGTGTAACTAGAGTTTCCAATATTATTTTCTGCACCAAAATATTTTCCTAGTCTTTTTACAAGACGCATAAAGTTTTCGTCCTCTTCGGGATTGTCTTCTTTCTTCACAACTTTGGAATCAACTTTTAAGGCAATGCTCTTGGATTTCTTCTCTTGGACCTCATGTTTCTCCAATAGTCCAAGTTCCGTCTCATATTCTTGAAGCTTTCCGAATAAAGTAGCGGATGTCATTGTTTATAAACTTTTCTTTTCGGAAATCGCTGTCACTTTGGGTTACCATTCTCTTGTTAAAGACCTAAGCACTTTAAGATTAAGTTCATCATTAGTTAGTGTCTTACCAAGTGCTTTCAAGTGATTGGTCAAATGCACGAATCTTTTTTGCAAGTCGAGGATTGATTCTCCCGGTTGCATTCGGAATAACTCGTACTCTTGACTTAACGTGTTCAATCTAGATCTCTTGACTTCGGCCGTTCCTTCGTGAGTTTCTACAAGAGTATCCCATATTTCCTTTGTCGTTGTACATGTTGAGACGCGGAAGAATTCATCCATTCCAAGTGCATTTTGTAAAATATTAATTGCCTTTTTATCATAGAGAACCCTTTTCTTATCATCATCATCCCATGAAGTTTTAGGCTTTGATGAGCCGACGCCGTTAACAACCGTTGTAGGAACAAAAGGACCATTGTTTGCGGAAGCCATTTGAATCTTTAGGAACAAGTTACCTAAAACTTGCTCTAATGCCAATTGTAAGTTGTAAATGCGCCTAAGAGGGGGGGGGGTGAATTAGGTGGTTAAAAATTCTTCGATCTTGTTTCCGGTTTTTGGTTATTTTTTGTTTAAGTGCGGAAAAATAAATTGCGGAAAGTAAAAAGACACCGGAATTTATAGTGGTTCCCTTCACACTCCGAAGGTACATCCACTCCCCTTTCTACTCGAAAGAGATTTCACTATAGTTAGAATTATTGTACAGCCTACTCACACCAATGGTGATGCTTACTATCTAACCTATAGGTAAACAAGTGTATGAAGAACAATCCTCTTCAACACTAACCCTTGTGTCCAACAATCCTGGATCACAAGTCAAACAGAAATAAATCTTCTTTGATGATTTGAATAAAGTGTAGGACTATCAATCTTCTCTTGATTTATCTTTTCCTTATGTAACAATCACTTTAATAATGTACAAGCAATTTCTCAAGTGTATGATGAAACTTAGATGAATAATATATGAAAGTTTGATGAACAAGTTTCACACTTTTGAAAGTTTTATGAACACTTTGTGAAAATGAATATTTTATGTAAATGATTATTTTTGAAGTTTTATGCAAAGGAGGTATGTTTGAAATTCTGACATTATGATGTTTATATATTGCTAAAAACATCTCTACAAATAGGTATCAATGATGAGGGGATGCCATGATTCATTTGAGAAAAGTTTTAGACACAAAGACATGAAAAGTTGCCTATTTTTAGCCACTGCATCAGTGTTAATCAATTAACATATGTGTTAATCGGTTAACACACCTCAACGTGCAGAAAATATTCAAAAGTAAAAAACTGCTTCAAAACAATGCAAATTACGGCGGTTCAAAACGCCATAATTTACGAACAACTGCATGTTTAAAGAAATTAAAAAATATATTCAAATTCCAACTGGTTAATCGATTAACCAAAGTGTTAACTGATTAACACTGTTAAAAAATATTTAAAAACAATTCTTTAAAAACATGAAACTTATGGCATATAATTTCTAACACCCTTAAACTTATATAGCATGCATGAGACACTTTTGAACACTTGCATGATCATTATCAAGAGATGAATGTTATACCTTTGATCAATCCAAGATAAATCTTCAAGACTATAAATAATATGAAATCTTGTTCTTGCTTTAATGTCTTGATGCATTTCCTTTTTGAGCATGCATAACATCTTGAATGAATAATGTTGTCTTCATCAAAACCATTTAGAGGCTTGCCTTCACAAAAGGGTTTGAAGAAACCGCATTGACAATTTTAGACGATTGCGAGAGCTAAGATAGGCAAGGCATCCACCTTAAATCTTAATCTCAGGAGTGCACGGTATACACCATGTTCCATTTCCATCTTTATTGAAAAAGTGTTAAGGTAGGAATTAAGTATTTTGAAGTTTGAAAGACGAGTACTTGTGACTTGCAAGCTCTTACAACTTGGGTCTAATACTCGGGACTACGTCTGGATATTCCACCCAGGCAGTCTGTTTCTTTCCAATATTGCTTAAAGAAATGGTTCAAATATTTACGAGTATTTTAGAGGGAACACGGATATTTATGGCTTGCAAGCTCTTACAGCTTGAGCCTAATATTCGGGATTATAACTGGATATTCCATCCAGGATAATCTTTTTCTTCAAATTTTATTAAGAAGGTGGTTTGAGATATTTATAGGTATTTTAGAGAGAAGACGAATATTTATGGCTTACAAGCTCTTACAGCTTGAGCCTAATATTCGGGATTATAACTGGATACTCCATCCAGAATAATCTTTTTTCTCAAATTTTAATAAAAAGGATACGTTTGAATAGAAGGATTAATGTGAGTGTTTGAGGCGTTGGTCAATTAAGTTGATATGGCGTATAAGTTCGTGGAGAATATGCCCAAAAGTAAGCCAAACGAAATAAATAAAATAAATAAATAAATTATTTACAACACATTAAAAATTAAACCGGAAAGAATAAAATCAACAAGCGTAAAAAAAAGACTAGATAGCAAGGTATAAAAATGGTAAAGTAAATAGTAAGAAGTTATAAAAATTTAAATAAAATAGCAAGCACAAAAATGAAAATATGAAGATATGCTATTTCCAAGTATCGAACCCATCCCACTAAAGAGAATGATATTGCTCTCTCTCCACTCGGCCACTTGTGGTCCTTTGTTTCCTTAACAACAACTTAAATATATAAACACAAATAGATCAAGATAAATTAAAATCAAAACTAACTAAAATGAGATGGGCTGTTTAAGTTAATGGGTTACTAAAGCCCACAAAAATGGTGAGGGAATCCCAAAGAGTAACCCTAGCCGCCTGGCTGTTTGGGTGGGAATACCAAAGTTTAATTATCATTAATGTCAGCAGACAATACTTAATAAAAAAAAATGCCAGGAAAAACCAAAAGGTAGGTGTGTTTTAATTAGGTTTTAAATGCTTTTTTTTAAAATAAATAACAGAAAAGGAACGGAGGAACGTGAAACAACCCAACACAAATTCGTTCACCTCCCTCAAAGAACGCCTTTCCCTCTCTCAATCTCTCCCTAAATGTAGACGCTTCGATACTCTTCAAAAATTCCTTAAAATAAATGAAAGAATCTGAAGGGAAGTGGAACAAGTCACAACATCTTTCGTTCATCACTTTCAAAACCCTCTCTCTAAATACTTATCTCAATCTCTCTCTAAATGAAAAAACCGTGGCTTCAAAATAAAATCAAACAAGAATGCTCACCTTCGTCGCTTGTTCTTCAGACGTCTCCGCTACAATACAAATCTCCTTCTTGATTTCGTAACGAAGATGATAGAAGATTGGATATTCGGCGGTGGTTCGGCGGCGATGGTGATGCTTGGATCTTCCTCTCTTCGCCTCAAAGTTTTTAGGGTTTTTTTCTCTTCCGCCGCTGTCTCCTCCTCTCTACAGTATCCGCCCCCTCCTTTTATACTCACCATCTTAGGGTTTTTGATTTGGCTTTGGATATCAAAAGGGTATCCCTTTGGAAGTCCTTTAGGGTGCTCACAGCTTGTTTGTCTCACTTGGTTCTTAATCTGGAAAAGGTAATACGATCCTATACTTTCTTCTTGAATTTGTCTTAATTCCTCTTTTGGGTTGTTTTTGGAATTTTACCGTCTTACCGAGTTGTTATGATTTTACTGTAGTGAATTTTCTTGCAACTTTGAGGCTTCTGCTGCAACTTTCCTTGTAGCTATGAGATTAATCAAATTCCTGGTGATTAAGTCATGGACAATGGCCATTGCTTTTGTACCGTCTTCGTCTAAGTCTTGCAGTTCAGCCAACATATCGATGAGGACGGTAACAGGAATCCTCTGGTTTTCAGGAAAAAGTCCCATATCCAAGAAGCACTCCTTCTGATTGATATCCTCCAATATATCCAAACTTTGTTGAAGGAAAGCAAGTTAGTAGTAGTACGATTAAATTCCAGAATGGACTGACTCTGCAAAAACTCCTTCATGTTTTGCCACTTCTCGAAAGGCTGTTGACAAAGTGATCCAGCGATGACCTGAAGCGCCAGCGGCGAACCCTTACAACCTCTCACTATCTCGTGAACAAGATTTTTTATCAGGCATGTATGAGTTGTTGTGATTCAATTGCACGAAATGATGGAAAAAAGCCACTGCAGGACCATGATCGAGCAGATCCAACTGGCATGGGGTGCCAAATCTTCTGAATGCGGCCCTTGAAGTCACCAAAATCTTATAATCTAACATTTGGAATTTGAACTTCTCAACAAGGCATTCTGAGTTAGGCCAAACATCATCCAAGACTAACAGTATTGGTTTTGTTAAATTTGCTGACGATAATTAGTGCTGCTACGCCTGAGAAAGCTACTGCTTATCCACTGAATCCTTGTGATGTTGTTATAATTGGTTGTTGAATGTGGAAAAGCAATGGAGTTAGATTCGAGCTCACTCAGTGGATTTCTTATGTATGGCGATTCATCATTTTTTCCTTGAGGAATTGCGACTAAGCAATAGTTGTTGCTGCTGAATTGTTGCACTCCCATTAGCTTTTGCAGGAGATTGGGAATGCGGTGAAGCCGCACCAACATTTCTCCTAACTGTAATCCTTTTTGTCCCAGTTGTAGCTGCTGCAGACTTTCCGCAATCACTATTATTACTTTTATCCATTACAAGTGATGTAACAGTAGCAGGAACAGACACCATTTTTGCAGGCTTAGAACTAGTACTGATGTTGTTTCTTGTGTTGTGTAATGTGGAGGTATCTGAAGATCTTCTTACAGGCGATATACTAAATCTCCTCTCTATGCTGCTTGAACATTGTTCCTGCTCTCTATTTTCATCTTTTCATTACAGTTTTCTGTTGTAATAAACTTATTGTTCAACACTGCATAATAGGCTTCAATGAAACCTTCTTGAGCGTTTTTTTATTAGCCAAAATGAAGTTGACCGATTTTGTTAACTAGTTCTTATTTATCATCATCTGTCAGTTGGTTTCTAAGGAAGTCTAGAACTGATAGCCGCCGTTGCTCAAGCCCACTGGCTTCAGATTTTAAAGTAAGTGATTGCAGCAAGTTTATAGCTTCTTGAAATCCGTCACTAGCCGACTTTTCATCTCTTAGACTTTTGTCAACATCCATGCAACTTTCCTTGCTTGTGATATCAGGACATCTTAGAAACAACTCATCAACAAAGCATATAGCTCCACTGTCAAATACATCAGAAAGAAACTTGAGTTCAACTTCACCTGCATTCATCTTCAACACAACAAAATCAGCATATTGCACTGTTTCTTTAAACCAAGCAAGGAAATCAAACTCTTCCTCCCCAACATAAGGATCCACTTCTTCATCTTCCTCCTCATGAACATCAACATCGGCCTCGGTGACGACCTTACCGGCTAATCCAGGGTGATAAACAAACGTGATACCAGGTCTCTTCACATGAGACAACATTATGGAAGTGTTGTAGTGAACAAAATAAACATTGAAATCTTTCTGATCAATTGGATATGAAGGTAGAAACCAATCACTGACATTTGCATTCAAAATCTCTCCTACCCCAATATCAATATACACCAACCTCTTCCTATTAGAAACATCTACAAACTTGGGCAAATATTAAACCGGCGTCGCTTAGGACGGTTTCGGTTTCTCACTCACAAGAGGTTCCATTAGATCTATAAGAGGTTTGGTTAACGCCAAACTAGGACAATCAGCAGGTAAACTAAGCTGATGGTGGTTGAAAAAAGATGTTGCATTTTCAGATCTTTTCTTGAAAACAACAAGGTTAAGTTCATCATCAATAGAATCAACATGAACAACACTAGAAGATCTCAACAATGATGAAACTGGTGTAGCTGATCTACTCAAATCATTATGGTGTGAACTTTTAGCACCAACAAGAAGTGCACCAATTCCGTTAGGCTTAAGAACATGTTCAACCTCAAGTACAAGCAAAGCAGGAACATAAACCTTATCAAGATCTCTAGACAAAACAAAATCAAATGAAGAATCTTGATAATCCAGCTCATAAACGATTCTCTTTATATTGAGTGTGAAAAAACGGTTAGTGTGAACACCACTAACAGTTGAAAAACCCAACTGTTTCATTGCCTTAACGGCCATTGTTTCCTGGATTTCACAAACCAATACACAAAAATGATCCCCATCAACAAATACCAAGCGAGAAGAAATGACTAATACCACCACCATTATCCTTTTTTTTGCCAAGAGAACCATATGAATGCTTTGCATACATAGCAAATTTATGTGCATCCACACGCAGATACAAATCTTGTCCAACTTGTGTGTAAGTTCTTGTATCTGGTCAAGCATTGCGTGTTGTTGTAAAAGCTGCATGTCATTTATCAATTTTGTTCACCAGCACCAACTCACCTTTATTTGTAATTTTAGTGAAAAGAAACATTGGAATTGATTTTTAATGTGAAGAACCTTGGAATTGATTTAAAAGAATATTGGAATTTATTTTTAATTAAAAGAGCAATGGAATTGATTTTTAATGTGAACAGTCCTGGAAGCCTTGATGGTAGTATTACTGCTTGCCCAGACAAATCCTTATGTAGGTCCGGAATTTGATTATATCACAAACCTATCACCTGAGACCAATAATAATTCCCCACAAATTCCAAAGGGAAGTTCTATGCGATTAACAACTCTTCATTCTTAGTATTCAATTCATACACGTAAAACATTGAAGAGCCAACAAAGGCAGCTACAAAAATCGCTCCAAGAGACTGAACAATATGGTTAAATTCAATGATGTCACTGGCAAGATTTTTCCTTCAGAGAATTTCACCGCCTATGCTAGAAATAGCATGGAGATGCCCTTTACCATAAACAAAAATCAAATCATCTTTGTCAGCTTTTTCAAAATTTTGGAATGTTTAATATTGACTTTGATTCCTTTGATCGGTGAAGGTGAGAGAACCCTAATAGTTGTGGCAATGGCGATTTAGCCGCACGGAAGGATTTGAAGAGTGAGTGAGTGATTGAGGAAAAAAAATTCAGGACCAAAATCAGGGTATGACAGTTGCCCCTATTTAAACATCCTCCACAAGAGGAAAATGAAACAACACTTTTTCATCGGATCGCAGTGGGGGATGGTTAAATACCATGGAGACCCCGATTTTGATCCTGAAAAATGCAAACGCTATGATATGATATGCATGGATGCATGATTCTTTATATTTTTTTTGTCTTTTAGGGACACGGTGAACTTTTAACAGGAGATGCTACCGGACAAACCAATCTGTTGGGAATGCTGATGGTCCACAGGGAGACAAACAAATGGTAAAAACCAACTCGCTGGGGATAACAATCTTGATGGGGAACCAGACACACACTGGATAGTACTCAAAGTGAAATTCGATGAACGAAACTTAGAATACGAGAGATTTTGACAGTAAGTTCACATATGACTTACTAACAACTCGAATATCTTGGGAAAATTTCCACAACAAGTTCATACATGACTTGTCAACATTGGAACAAAAGGTTCAGCAACAGGTTCATACATGACCTGACAACACTGGAATAATCAAAGAAAAAGATTCTTCAAAACAGGTCCAGACATGACCTGATAATACTGGAATAAAGGCTCAACAGCAACGGGTTCATACATGACCTGACAATGCTGGGGAATACCAAGAACGGTTCTGACAGCAGGTTCAGACATGACCTAATCAATGTTGGAGGATATCAAAAGGGTTCCATAAACAGATTCAAACATGACCTGACAATACTGGAAAACGTACAAAGAAAGTTTCATCAACAGGCTCATACATGTCCTAACAGCATTGGAAAATTCAAAGCGTTTCAACAATAGGCTCAAACATGACCTAAGAATATTAGAAAATCAAAGAATTTTTAATCAACAGGTTCATATGTGACCTCAACATTTGGATATTCAAAGAAAGTTTCACTCACAGGTTCAGACATGACCTGACGATTCTGGAGAAAGTCAAAGAATTTAATAATAGGTTCAAAAGTGACCTGACAAACTAGAAAACACAAAGAAAACTTCAACCATAGGTTCATACATGACCTGAAAAGACTGACAAACATACATATCAAGTTTCATCAATAGGTTCATACCTGACCTGACGCTTTAGAATACTTCTGAAAATTCTGGAGATTTCTCACAAGAAATTCATCCAATCAAAGATTTTGGAGATTCCTAATAGGGAAATTATGCAAAACAAAGATAAGCAGGAGTCTTCTTATAAGTAGATCATCCGTGCAAAAGGCTATGATGATTCTTTGCAAAGAAATCAAATAAAACCAACATCATTGGAGTTTTCTAACATGAAAACCTCCAAGCTTCTGGGAATTCCTCAAGATGATGAGTCATACATGACTTTCACGGAACCATCAGGAAAGACAGTGTAATTAAACTCTCTGTACGTTCCAAAAAAACGGTTGGACTTTTAACCGTAGGTAATGGATTACAACCAACTTTTAACGGATAGGTGCCAACAACAATTGGACATTGACTGTAAGCAATGGATTACAACCAGCTTTTAACAGATAGGTGTCAACAACAATTGGACTTTGACTGTAAGAAATGGATTACAACCAGCTTTTAACAGATTGGTGCAACAACAATTGGACTTTGAAACGATACTAGCGACAACTGGTCTTTGGGTCAAGGGATAACAATCAACAACGGGCCCGAAGGGGTCACACACATGGGTACAGAGTACTTTGGACCATGCATGACTTGATTTTCGTTTTATGCATGATATATGAATGATCATGATATGTAATGCTGACAATAGGCAGACTAGGAGTTTGCATGGACTGTTTACAAAGATTCTGATTCCTCAACACCAATAACTCAAACCCGTACAATTAACAGGCGTATCCAGAGGAGAATCTATCATGATTGACAGTTATAAATAACCAAAGGTCCTTCCTTCCAGAGGATTAATAAATTGTGTTCCATGGATATTTTTGTTGGTGATCCAGGAGTATTTATGCAATCTTGAGACTTTCGGAAAAACAAATGATTTTCTTTTGATTTTCACATATATCAAAGTAATTTGTTCCTTTCACTAAATTTCAAATTCTTTTTCAAGTTTCAAAATTTCATTATTAACAAATAAATGACACTTTGTATAACAAAGAAAAATGTAGAAGAACACAATTAACAATGATTGATAGGAAAAACTTGTATTTTATTCAAGAATGGTAGCCCACAAATTGCGTAGCTCCATGGAATGTTACAATTTTGGAAAATGGCAATAAGGAAAGGTTTATGTTGAATTCAGTGACCACTAACATCCCCAATAGATATGATTCCCCAAAACCTTGCTTCTAAGGGGAGTAACTGGATTGATCTTCCGCCTCAGATTCTTCGGTGTTAATCAGTAACAACTGATGCAGTTTATGCCTTGTGCCCCTAACTTTTGCCTGGATCGCCCTTTCGGGTTTTCAATCCACCGGGACGCTCCTTTTTGCCTAAGTCGCCCTTTCAGGTTTTCGACTTAGCGAGCTACCATTTTTTTATTCATCCCTAACTTTTGCCTGGACCGTCCATTTGGGTTTTCAGTCCACCGGGATACTCTTTTTTGCCTAAATCTCCCTTTCAGGTTTTCGATTTAGCGGGTTTTTATTAGGCATAGTATTTTTTAACTGCATCAGAGTTTACGGGGTGTGAGAGCTCTTCATCATCCATAGTTGTGAGAATCAAGGCACCTTCGGAGAAAGCTTTCTTTACAACATATGGGCCTTCATAATTGGGAGTCCACTTCCCACGTGAGTCCTTGTGTATTGGCAAGATCTTCTTAAGCACGAGGTCTCCTTCTCTGAATTCCCGAACACGTACTTTCTTATCAAAAGCCCTCTTGAGTTGTTTCTGGTATAACTGTCCATGGCACAAAGAAGTCATTCGCTTCTCATCTATGAGGTTTAACTGATCAAATCTATTTTGGATCCATTCAGCCTCTTCTAGCTTGGTCTCCATCAAGATTCTCATTGAAGGTATCTCCACTTCGACTGGGAGAACTGCTTCCATCCCATATACCAAAGAGAACGGGGTTGCCCCTGTTGAAGTGCGGACGGAAGTCCGATATCCATGCAGTGCAAAGGGTAGCATTTCGTGCCAATCCTTATAGTTTTTCACCATTTTCTACAGGATCTTCTTGATGTTTTTATTAGCGGCTTCAACAGCACTATTCATCTTTAGACGATACGGTGAAGAGTTATGGTGCTCAATCTTGAAGCTTTCGCATAATTCTTTCATGGTCTTATTATTCAAATTCGTCTCATTATCTGTGATGATCCGGCTTGGAACTCCATAACGGCAAATGATTTCCTTCTTGAGGAACCGTGCAACCACTTGTTTTGTCACATTAGCGTAAGAGGCGGCTTCTACCCATTCGGTAAAGTAATCAATAGCAACCAGGATGAAGCGGTGACCATTGGAAGCTTTAGGCTCGATGGCGCCAATCATGTCGATGCCCCACATTGAGAAAGGCCAAGGTAACGTCAAAACATTTAGTAGGGTCGGAGGCACGTGTACCTTGTCGGCATAGATTTGGCATTTATGACATTTTCTAGCATAATTGAAGCAGTCGGATTCCATGGTCAACCAGTAATAACCAGCTCTCAAAATCTTCTTGGCCATGGCATGCCCATTGGCATGAGTTCCAAAGGATCCTTCATGAATCTCCTTGATTAACAGGTCCGCTTCATGTCCATCCACGCATCTGAGCAGAATCATGTCGTGGTTTCTCTTGTATAACACACCATTGCTTAAGAAGAATTTGGATGCTAACTTCCTCAAGGTTTTCTTGTCAAGGGTTGTTGCATCTGTTGGATATTCTTGATTTTGCAAAAAGCATTTGATGTCGTGAAACCAAGGTTTACCATCGGCTTCCTCTTCAACCGACTGGCAGTAGGCAGGCTCAACTTTCCGCTCGATCTGAATGAGAGGCGCTTCATTATGGAATCTAACTTGGTACATTGAAGCCAACATAGCCAAAGCATCAGCAATTTGATTCTCAGTTCTCGGGATATGACGGAAAGTGATTTCATCAAAGTATTTTATTAGTTCCATGACATAGGCATGATATGGGATCAACTTTGTATCACAGGTTTCCCATTCGCCTTTGACTTGGTATATCACCAAGGCTGAGTCTCCACATACTTCGAGGATTTTGATTCGGAGGTCAATTGTTGCTTCAATGCCTAGGATGCACGCCTCATATTCTGCTATATTGTTTGTGCAATCAAAACACAACCTTGCTGTGAAAGGAGTGTATCCACCATTCGGATTTAATAGAACAGCTCCTACACCATGCCCCATGTAATTTGAGGAACCATCAAACATGAGCTTCCACCGAGTTCCGGGTTCAGGTCCTTCATCAAGCCCTGGGGTTTCACAATCTTTCACTACCATAATGTCTTCATCAGGGAAGTCAAATTTCAACGGCTGGTAGTCTTCAACGGGATGGTTTGCCAGGTAATCAGACAACACACTTCCTTTAATGGCTTTCTGAGATACATATTGGATGTCATACTCAGATAGTAACATCTACCAACGGGCGAGTCTTCCAGTCAAAGCAGGCTTTTCAAAGATATACTTTATTGGATCCATTTTTGAGATCAACAAAGTAGTGTGGCAAATCATGTATTGTCTTAGACGACGAGCGGCCCATGCTAAAGCACAACAAGTTTTCTCCAAGAGTGAATATCGGGTTTCACAATCGGTAAATCTCTTACTCAGATAGTAGATAACATGCACTTTTTGGCCGGTTTCGTCATGTTGTCCTAGCACACATCCCATTGACTTTTCAAGCACAGTTAAGTACATAATGAGTGGTTTCCCCTGAACAGGTGGAATTAGAATAGGGGGCTTTTGCAGGTATTGTCCGATTTTCTCAAAAGCCATTTGGTAGTCAGAGTTCCATTCAACTGCTTGATCTTTTCTAAGCAACTTGAATATAGGTTCATACGTAGCAGTCATATGAGATATAAACCTAGAGATGTAGTTCAAACGTCCCAGGAATCCTCTAACTTCTTTCTCTGTACATGGATCAGGCATTTCTTGTATTTCCCTAACCTTGTCTGGATCTACCTCAATTCCTCGTTGACTAACAATGAAACCAAGAAACTTTCCAGATCAGACACCGAAGGTGCATTTAGCAGGATTCAGTCGTAGTCGAAATTTCCGAAGACGCTCAAATAGCTTTTGCAAGTGATCTATATGATCCTCTTCACTTTGGGATTTTGCAATCATATCATCTACATGAACCTCAATTTCCTTATGCATCATATCATGGAAAAGATTGACCATTTCTCTTTGGTAAGTTGCCCCAGCATTTTTGAGACCGAATGGCATTACCTTGTAGCAAAATGTTCCCCAAGGGGTGATGAATGTGGTCTTTTCCATGTCTTCTGGATCCATCTTAATTTGATTATAACCCGAGAATCCGCCCATAAAGGAGAAGACCGCGAACTTAGCAGTGTTGTCTACTAGAGTGTCAATATGTGGTAGGGGAAAATTATCCTTTGGACTAGCTTTGTTTAAATCCCTATAATCAACACACATCCTGACCTTGCCATCCTTTTTGGGTACTGGTACAATATTAGCTACCCATTGGGGGTACTTCGCAACTGTTAGAAAACCGGCATCAAATTGACGTTTCACCTCGTCACAAATCTTTAGAGCCATGTCGGGTCTTGCTCTTCGGAGCTTCTACTTTACTGGCGAGTAATCTGGCTGTAGTGGTAGCTTGTGGACAACAATATCAGTATCTAAACCTGGCATATCCTGATACGACCAAGCAAATACATCTACATATTCTTGTAGCAACTCGATCAATCTTTCTTTGATGCTTGCCCCAAGTGTAGTCCCAACTTTGACCTCTTTCTTTTCTTCCTTGGTGCCAAGGTTGATTGTATCCACTGGTTCTTGATGTGGCTGAAGGCCCTTTGACTCGTGCTCAAGCATTCTTTCCAATTCTTCAGGGAAATCACAATCTTCCTCACTATCCTCTTCCGCTTGGTAGATGGGGAGTTCAAAGTTATAAGAAGTAGTGGGATCATCGAATTCAACTGGTTTATTGATTAATCTGCATGTTTTTTAATGATGGTTTTGTAGAAAAAAATGGAAATAAAATACAAAAGAATTAAAAATATTTTGTAGTTTTTGAAAGGATTGCCATTTTAAGGAAAGAAAAACAAATGAATGAACGATAAGAATTTGAACAAAATGCTATTTATTTGTCATAATGATTTTGAAATTTAAAGGGGCCCTACAAATGATCCATTAGCCTTGGGCAGAGCTAAGGATTTTCAAAAACAAAGGAAAACAAAATTACTTTGACACAGGAAAAACTTTTGGAATCTCAACTGCTTCCCAATTTGTTAAGGCCGCTTCACACCGGTATATCAGATTTGATGCTTCTCCATATTCAGTGTCATCTTCAACGGCACCAACTTGATCTCCATGGATAAATCCTGTGCTTAGGAAAACTTCTTGTATGCTCCGCACGCGGTCCTTTGCAGGGACCAGGGCTCCTCCCTTAGTAGAAGGCTTGTACCCCAAACCAAAACGATCATTTTTCTCGCTGACATTGATGACTTGCCCCCAACCTGCAGGGCCTCCACTTTCAACTGCTGACCTTGCACTATTCAAAGAAGCGAACGACAAACTGGTTTTCTCAATAGGATCCTTCACCTCAGCAAGTGTGGCATTGGATATTTCAAGTGCTTGGAAAGAGGTCTCTAAGGCATCCTCATCAACCTCGATATAACGGAAAGAGGAGAGTTGACTGATGATAAAATCTTCTTCACCCGAGACAATGACGAGCTTGTCATCGACAACAAACTTCATTTTTTGATGCAAAGTAGAAGTTACTTCCCCAGCAGCATGTATCCATGGACGTTCAAAAGGCAGCTATAGGCGGGATTTATGTCCATGACTTGGAAATTGATGGGGAATACATGCGGTCCAATCTGGATTGGTAGCTCTACCTCCCCAACTACTATCCTTCAAGAACCATCAAATGCTTTTACCACAAGTGCACTAGGTTTCAATTCTGAACCTTGGTAAGATAATTTAGCAAGTGCCCTCTTTGGTAGAACATTGAGGGACGATCCAGTGTCAACCAAAACTCTGGCCAGAGCATCTTCTTGGCACTTTATGGATACATGCAAGGCGCGATTGTGATTCTTCCCTTCCTTGAGTAACCCATCGAATTGGCCAACCGTTATATCTTGGGTAACGTGAGCTTGAGCAAGCACTTTCAGTAGAGCCTCCCTATGAGCTTCAAAATTTAGAAGCAAAGATAAGATAGATATTTTTGACGGTGTCTGATGTAACTGATCAACTATCTTGTAGTCGCTTTTCTTTATTATTCTTAGAAATTCACTCGCTTCATCTGCTTGCACTGCCGGCTGTGTCCCTCCATACTCTGGGGTAGGATTTGCAGTTTCAGCTTCCCTTGTTGGTTCTTGAGGGTTTATATTAATACTGGAAGTATAAATCTGACCGCTGCGGGTTATCCTGCTCGTCCCTGTGATGTTAGTGATATCGGTGTCAACATTCTCCAAGCCTTTCTCACTTTCAGCAGCTTTGGGTTTTTCATCTACCACTCCATCTACCACAGTTATGTCATATTTCTAGGGTACCGCCTTGGTGCTTTCAAAAGGAAAGGGGGTAGGCATACAAAATACCACGGGTGATGGATGAACAACACCTTTTCCGTGATAAGTTATCTCAATAGGTTCTGGTAGATTAAAAAAGGGTTCAATGACTGAAACTTCCTCGTTTGTTGTAGGACCACAAACTTGCAAAACACCTTGATCCATCAAGTTTTGAATGTCACTTCGTACCACTTTACATCCCCTTGGATGAACGACGCATTCTTCACAGTCGTCGTGACATGTATCAATCAAACTAGCTCCCACCAATCTTGCATGAAGTGCTAGCAACGGAGTTTTAACATTTTCAACATTTTTGATTATACAAACATCGGAAGCATCCTCGATGGCATTAACATCACCATGCGCCGGCAGAGGGTTACTTTTTACGTTGGGTCCGACATCTCGAAATGAAAGAATCTTCTTCTCAACCAACTCTCGCACAATATGCTTCAAAGCATAACATCCCTCTAAATCATGTCCAGGGGCACCCTCGTGGAAAGGACAATGGGCATCTGGATTGTACCATGGGGGTAAGGGATTTGGTGTAGGACCCAAAGGTCTGGGAGTTACCAACCCTTTTCGCAGTAATGATGGGTACAACTCAGTGTACATCATAGGAATTGAAGCGAAAGGAAGTCTACCTCTTTGTACCCTATTTTGATTTGGAAGGTTTTGTGGACGTGGAGCCTGTGCCCTCGGCTGTTGATAAGCGGGTGGCATGGGTGCTTGATGGTATATTAGTGCTTCTTGAATAGGTTGATAGACAGGAGCTTGTGACTGGTTGAAATTTGGTGTGACTGCTGCCACATATGGTTGTTGAACATACTGCACTGGATAAGTTGGTTGCTGCTGAGCAAATTGATGTTGCTTCTTCCATGAAAGACTCCTTCTTTGACTGGTTGACACCGCATTTGTTTCACCCTCTTTCTTTCTTTGAAAAATTCTGGGAAACTTTTTGACATTATTACCAGATGTTTCAGAGGTGGTTATCATTTTTCCATTCTTCAACCCAAGCTCGACCTTTATGCCCACGACAACCAAGTCAGAGAAGCTTGCAGATACACTACTCACCATCCTTTCATAGAACATAGGTTTTACCGTATCCATGAACCAATATGCTAACTCCTTCTCAGCAAGGGGTGGTTCGACTTGCGAAGCCACTTCCCTCCATCGTTGTGCATATTCCTTAAAAGACTCGTTATCTTTCTGGGACATGCTGAGCAATTGCCTCCTATCTGGGGCCATATCCATGTTATACTTATAATGTTGGATGAAAGCATCAGATAAGTCTTGGAAACAACGAATTCTACTTTGATCAAGGCTTAAGTACCACTTAGAGGGATCACCCCTCAAGCTGTCTTGGAAGCAATGTATCATAAGTTTATCGTCCTCTACGTGTGCAGCCATTTTTCGATAGTACATAATAAGGTGACTTTTAGGACATGAGTGGCCCTCATACCTATCGAAATCTGGGGTCTTGAATTTTGCAGGAATCACAAGACCTGACACTAAGCATATCTCCTTAGCAGCAGCACCAAAAACATGGTCACCTTCCATAGCCCTTAACCTTTTCTCAAGAATCTGGAAATTCTCTTTCATCCCTCTTATATATTCCTGCCTTTCATCATCTTCGTCTGAAAAGTCCGGAGCATGTTGTTGATCCTCAAAATAAGGTTGCACGTGTGCACGGACAAGGGGTGGTGCGAGCGTGTGGACCACTGGATGAGTTTCATTGATAGTTGGTAGAGGAACCGTCTGCTGAGCGGATTGTACAAAACCAGGGGCGCCTTCAACTGGAGGTGTGAAACCGGGAGGTAAACCATAGGCTGGCCAAGTGGTTGGTACTGTCCTTGTAGGTTGGGGTTCAATAGGACCGGTGACTTCTGAAACGACCATCGTTTGGGTGTCCAACTTGGCCCGAATGACTTGTAGTATCTCCATGACTTGACCCATGTTTCCTCGTAGGTCTTCGAGTTCTGAGCTTACTCTCTCCAATTCTTGTTCTTGATCTGCCATTCTTTGACGAGCGCTGGCTCTGGTGTAGTAGTGGTGTTGAGGACTCAGTGTGGAACTGAAGAAGACACAAGAATGAGTTTTCTGTTTAAAGAATGACATGAGTGTATGTTATGGGTGCATTTTGTGCAAAGCTCTTAGTTATCTTTATTATTTATTCCATCAATGTTAGAATATATTAAATAAGAACAACACGTAATAATTAAGACCCAAAATGACAACTTCCATTAATTAAAATCAAATTCGAATACAAAAGGATTTAACTTCAAGTACCCATGATTCGAATACAAAAAGATTCAAACACCAACAATTCAAATTCAAGTACAAGTAAACTTAAGCTCTGCCTCAGCTCTTATGATCGTAGCAAGATCTGTGGTGAGCTCCTTCATCATTTTCTTGATAAACTTGACGAAATTGAAAACTTGAGGAGGCGTGTTTTCTGGACACATACACCAATCCGCTACCTGGAGTTTTTCTGGGAGTTCCAACATGTTGAGGTTAACAAACCTAGCTAAGTTGCGGAACTTGCCATTCCATTCAACATAGAGTTCTTGGAGTTTCTTGATGACATGTTGATCTTCATCTAAGGTTGCTCTAGCCTCTCTATACAACCTTTTCCAGTACACACAATCATTCTTTAGGAGAAAGTAGGTTGCATCACCTTCTTGGCTCTCCAAAACTGCAAACCTCCTATTGGCTTCTTCCAACTGGTACCTGAGATGGTGACAGTTTCTTTCAGCTTCTTCCTTTTGGAGTATCTCGCGAGACAACTTTTCCTTGCATTTCTTCAGAGTGTCCCTCAGTTCACGGATTTGTGCCTCAAAGTCGAGCTTAATTTCTTTCTTATCCATAAGGGATTTATCCAACATCCTCCCTAACTCACAGATCCTATACTCAGCTTTCTTGAGCTCTCCCTTCCTGGTTCGGATCACTGATGTGGAACCTTTAAGGATATGCTCAAGATCGTCCTTCTGGTCTTCCAATAGCCTGGCTCTCTTGTTACTATCCTCAAGTTCTTGGGATTTCCCCTTACGTTCCTTCTTCAAATTCTGATTTTCCAAGATAACTCGGTTCATCTAAATTCGTAATTCAGTATTCTCCAATTCGAGCTCCTTAACCTTAGTAGTGAGTTTCTCCATGTCCTCAGGGAGTATGGGCTTGGGCTCAGGAGTTTTGGGAAAGGCTGAAGCCTTTAAGATAAATGGCAAATGGATTTCCCCAACTCTTTCTTTCACCCATCGAGTGTAAGGTTCTCTGGAGAGAATGTTTCTTTTTCCAAACTCTTTACCCTTCCTAACAACCTTTAACCAAGCCTTTCGTACTGCTCTTACATCAGGATTGTTGCTTGGATGTCAAAGAGCACAAATGGTTGTAAGTCCTTTGCGTCAGGAGGACCATCCATGGAGTAACCGTGTTGCATTCGAGATAACATAGGGTTGTAATTGATGCAACCCTTGGTACCCAACAACGGTACATTAGGAAATTCCCCATAGCTGACTATAATGTCTGGGGTTTCCCACTCTCGGATATACCATCTGATGGAACTTGCAGTGAGAGAAGCTAATTTTTTAGGAGACTTAAGTTCTTTTGCCACAAAAGGGCCTTCTTCGGGCATGTGTTTCATGAACCAAGTATAAAGCAAAGGAGCACAGCACAACAAAGTTCCACCCCTCTTTTCATGTCGAGCGTGAAGGGCATGGTAAATGTCAGTTAAGAGAAATGGTACTGGATTGCCAGAGAGAAAGACTTCTATGGCTACCCGATCCACAAACTTTTCAGCATTCCAATTTCCATTTTTCTTGAACCTCAGAGCTAAATCTTCCAAAAACGTCACGGCAAAACCTTCGCAACCCCCTTTTTCAACCCATTTATCTCGAACTGTCGGGACATTGATACTTAGGGCTGAAGCTATCTTCTTTGGGCCCGCTTCTTCTTCGATCTTTGGAAATGGATTGAAATCTTTCAATTTGAGACCCACGATTCTCTCAACTTCTTCCAAAGTAGGAGCTAGTTGGAAATCAACGAATGTGAAACAGCGTAGAGGTGGATCATAATATTGTGCCAAAGAGCCGATAATTCCATAGTCAACTTTCTTAGTCAGAAGACTCAAAATTTTCCCATAGTCTTTTCCGAACTCATCACGTCTGCTGAGAGTCAAATCAGAGATCAAACCCTTCAGACTGTCCAGCTTAGGTTCCTTGTACTTAAGTGCGAAAGTGTGTCTCCTTGAAGTTGTCATTTTCAATTTCTCAATTCCTGAAACAAATAAGAGACAACTAAGAGCTTGCTTTTTATGATGTTGATGCAATGTATGTGGATGAATGTGATGCATTTTTTTTGTATAAGTTCAATAGGCTTAAGGCAAAGATAAGTCTAATTGCTTCGTATAGAACATGGTTCTCACCAGGTATGATCTAAGGTTTCAAAAAAAGTTCCTAGAGTCATGGATCCATTAGACTGTTTGCTACCTGCGGCAACTTACTTGCCGGGCATCAACTCCATCTAAAGAATCTACTCTAAGTGAGGTTCTCGCATCGATCCAACGAGAAATTCAACTCGCAGACCCACACTACGCAACCATCTTTCCTAGTTGGCCAAAGGATTAAGGTTCTACAAATGGTCCTCAGAGTCATGGATCCTAAAGAAAATATTGAAGCTTACGGTAACTTAATTGCCGAGCGACAACATCCTCTCAAGAATCTACTCTAAGTAAGGTTCTCGTACCGACCCAACGAGAAATTCATCTCGCGGACCCGCACTACTCAACCTTGTCCTATCTTATGTTTTTACTCAAGACTCGGGTAAAAAGTCTTTCCCTCAAGGTTTGCAATCAGAGTATCTCCAAGTCCCAAAGCGTATCGAACCAATACAACAGATTTATATTAATAGGATAATAAATATAGCAAAACAATAAAGAAAAAGCCACACAGGTAAACAAACAAAGGCACACAAACGTCCTAACTAGGCTTGACTCACTTAGTGAGATAGCATGTCCCCAACAGAGTCGCCATCTGTCGCACCTCGAAAAAATGAGAACATGACCTAGCGAAGCGCAATCGCACGCTCGCATGATGGACTGAACAGAGTCGCCATCGAACTTTATTTATTCCTAAAATGGAAAGGGGAAATATCGATAAAACCCAAGAAAGAATGACAATGATTATGGTCGTCGCAACTAAATCAGGGTTCGGGAGTCGATTACGCGAGGGGAAGGTATTAGCACCCTTCATGTCCGTTGTACTCAACGGGAACCATTAGGTTAGTTGTGCGCGTTAGTGTTAGTTTGAAATGTTAGGCTTTTCAAGTTATTAGGTGGGAAAGAAAGAATCGATGAGAGAATATTTTTGGATTTTTGACGAAGGACTAAACCTAAGTTTTTTATTAGTGGGCCTGACAAGATTTACAAATCCTGCTCCTACGTATCTCAACAGAGAACTCAAGGCTTACGTAGTTCTGGGTAGAAAAATGTTTGTTTGTTGGTCGATTTTAGCGAAAGCTATATTGTATTAATCAAAGAAAACATTGTTTTACCCAAAACAGATGAGGAGCGGACGTATACCACACATTGAATGGATTTACAAATCAACATTCGGAAAAATGTCACTTATCTCAACTCAACAATTGTGGCCGAAGCATTGCTTTGCATCATCTTAAGACAAGATGTCTTTCGTTTGTGAAAATGGTTTTCTGATTAGTCGCACGACGGCGAAAAAGAGTTTGATTGGTTGGATGTATTTTTGAGTAATGGCGAGAACTTGGATGAGCGAGATATCCATCTCGAATCCTAGTCTCAGGAGTGCACGGTATATACCATGTTCCATTCTTATTTGAAAAAATGTTTAATAAGAATTAAGTGTTTTGAGGTTTGATTGAGAAAGGGTTTGAAGAAACCGCATTGACAATTTTAGACGATGGCGAGAGCTAAGATAGGCAAGGCATCCACCTTGAATCTTAATCTCAGGAGTGCACGGTATACACCATGTTCCATTTCCATCTTTATTGAAAAAGTGTTAAGGTAGGAATTAAGTATTTTGAAGTTTGAAAGACGAGTACTTGTGACTTGCAAGCTCTTACAGCTTGGGTCTAATACTCGGGACTACGTCTGGATATTCCACCCAGGCAGTCTGTTTCTTTCCAATATTGCTTAAAGAAATGGTTCAAATATTTAAGAGTGTTTTAGAGGGAAGACGAATATTTATGGCTTGCAAGCTCTTACAACTTGAGCCTAATATTCGGGATTATAACTGGATATTCCATCCAGGATAATCTTTTTCTTCAAATTTTATTAAGAAGATGGTTTGAGATATTTACAGGTATTTTGGAGAGAAGACGAATATTTATGGCTTACAAGCTCTTACAGCTTGAGCCTAATATTCAGGATTATAACTGGATACTCCATCCAGGATAATCTTTTTTCTCAAATTTGAATAAAAAAGATACGTTTGAATAGAAGGATTAATGTGAGTGTTTAAGGTGTTGGTCAATTAAGTTGATATGGCATATAAGCTCGTGGAGAATATGCCCAAAAGTAAGCCGAACGAAATAAATAAAATAAAAAAATAAATTATTTACAACACATTAAAAATTAAACCGGAAAGAATAAAATCAACAAGCATAAAAAAAAGACTAGATAGCAAGGTATAAAAATGGTAAAGTAAATAGTAAGAAGTTATAAAAGATTTAAATAAAATAGCAAGCACAAAAATGAAAATATGAAGATATGTTATTCCCAAGTATCGAACTCATCCCACTAAAGAGGATGATATCGCTTTCTTTCCACTCGGCCACTTGTGGTCATTTGTTTCCTTAACAACAACTTAAATATATAAACAAAAATAGATCAAGATAAATTAAAATAAAAACTAACTAAAATGAGATAGGTTGTTTAAGCTAATGGGCTACTAAAGCGCACAAAAATGGTGAGGGAATCCCAAAGAGTAACCCTAGCCGCCTGGCTGTTTGGGTGGGAATAACAAAGTTTAATTATCATTAATGTCAGCAGACAATAGTTAATAAAAAAAATGCCAGGAAAAACCAAACGGTAGGTGGGTTTTAATTAGGTTTTAAATGTTTTTTTTTAAAATAAATAAATGAAAAGGAACGGAGGAACGTGAAACAACCCAACACAAATTCGTTCACCTCCCTCAAAGAACGCCTTTCCCTCTCTCAATCTCTCCCTAAATGTAGACGCTTCGATACTCTTCAAAAATTCCTTAAAATAAATGAAAGAATTTGAAGGGAAGTGGAACAAGTCACAACATCTTTCGTTCATCACTTTCAAAACCCTCTCTCTAAATACTTATCTCAATCTCTCTCTAAATGAAAAAACCGTGGCTTCAAAATAAAATCAAACAAGAATGCTCACCTTCGTCGCTTGTTCGTCAGACGTCTCCGCTTCAATACAAATCTCCTTCTTGATTTCGTAACGAAGATGATAGAAGATTGGATATTTGGCGGTGGTTCGGCGGTGATGGTGATGCTTGGATCTTCCTCTCTTCGCCTCAAAGTTTTTAGGGTTTTTTTCTCTTCCGCCGCTGTCTCCTCCTCTCTACAGTATCCGCCCCCCTCCTTTTATACTCACCATCTTAGGGTTTCTGATTTGGCTATGGAGATCAAAAGGGTATCCCTTTGGAAGTCCTTTAGGGTGCTCACAGCTTGTTTGTCTCACTTGGTACTTAATCTGGAAAAGGTAATATGATCCTATACTTTCTTCTTGAATTTGTCTTAATTCCTCTTTTGGGTTGTTTGTGGAATTTTACCGTCTTACCGAGTTGTTATGATTTTACTGCAGTGAATTTTCTTGCAACTTTGAGGCTTCTGTTGCAACTTTCCTTGTAGCTATGAGATTAATCAAATTCCTGGTGATTAAATCATGGACAATGGCCATTGCTTTTGTACCGTCTTCGTCTAATTCATGCAGTTCAGCCCATATATCGATGAGGACGATAACAGGAATCCTCTGGTCTTCAGGAAAAAGTCCCATATCCATGAAGCACTCCTTCTGATTGATATCCTCCAATATATCCAAACTTTGTTGAAGGAAAGCAAGTTAGTAGTAGTACTATTAAATTCCAGAATGGACTGACTCTGCAAAAATTCCTTCATGTTTTGCCACTTCTCGAAAGGCTGCTGACAAAGTGATCCAGCGATGACCTGAAGCGCCAGCGGCGAACCCTTACAACCTCTCACTATCTCGTGAACAAGATTTTTTATCAGGCATGTATGAGTTGTTGTGATTCAATTGCGCGAAATGATGGAAAAGGGCCACTTCAGGACCATGATCGAGCGGATCCAACTGGCATGGGATGCCAAATCTTCTGAATGCGACCCTTGAAGACACCAAAATCTTATAATCTAACATTTGGAATTTAAACTTCTCAACAAGGCCTTCTGAGTTAGGCCAAACGTCATCCAAGACTAACAATATTGGTTTTGTTAAATTTGCTTATGATAATTAGTGCTGCTACGCCTGAGAAAGCTACTGCTTATCCACTGAATCCTTGTGCTGTTGTTATAATTGGTTGTTGAATGTGGAAAAGCAATGGAGTTAGATTCAAGCTTACTCAGTGGATTTCTTTTGTATGACTCTCCACATTCACTATTATTACTTTTGTCCATTACAAGTTATGTAACAGTAGCAGGAACAGACACCATTTTTGCAGGCTTAGAGCTAGTACTGATGTTGTTTCTTACGTTGTGTAATGTGGAGGTATCTGAAGATCTTCTTACAGGCGATATACTAAATCTCCTCTCTATGCTGCTTGAACATTGTTCCTGCTCTCTATTTTCATCTTTTCATCACAGTTTTCTGTTGTAATAAACTTATTGTTCAACACAGCATAATAGGCTTCAATGAAACCTTCTTGAGCGTTTTTTTATTAGCCAAAATGAAGTTGACCGGTTTTGTTCACTAGTTCTTGTTTATCATCATCTGTCAGTTGGTTTCTAAGGAAGTCTAGAACTGATAGCCGCCGTTGCTCAAGCCCACTGGCTTCATGTTTTAAAGTAAGTGATTCCAGCAAGTTTATAGCTTCTTGAAATCCATCACTAGCCGACTTTTCATCTCCTAGACTTTTGTCAACATCCATGAAACTTTCCTTGCTTGTGATATCAGGACATCTTAGAAACAACTCATCAACAAAGCATATAGCTCCACTGTCAAATACATTAGAAAGAAACTTGAGTTCAACTTCACCTGCATTCATCTTTAACACAACAAAATCAGCATATTGCACTGTTTCTTTGAACCAAGCAAGGAAATCAAACTCTTCCTCCCCAACATAAGGATCCACTTCTTCATCTTCCTCCTCATCAACATCAACATCGGCCTCGGTGACGACCTTACCGGCTAATCCAGGGTGATAAACAAACGTGATACCAGGTCTCTTCACATGAGACAACATTATGGAAGTGTTGTAGTGAACAAAATAAACATTGAAATCTTTCTGATCAATTGGATATAAAGGTAGAAACCAATCACTAACATTTGCATTCAAAAGCTCTCCTACCCCAATATCAGTATACACCAACCTCTTCCTAGTAGAAACATCTACAAACTTGGGCAAATATGAAACCGGCGTCGCTTAGGACGGTTTCGGTTTCTCACTCACAAGAGGTTCCATAAGATCTATAAGAGGTTTGGTTAACGCCGAACTAGGATAATCAACAGGTAAACTAAGCTGATGGTGGTTGAAAAAAGCTGTTGCATTTTCAGATCTTTTCTTGAAAACAACAAGGTTAAGTTCATCATCAATAGAATCAACATGAACAACACTAGAAGATCTCAACAATGATGAAACTGGTGTAGTTGATCTAATCAAATCATTATGGTGTGAACTTTTAGCACCAACAAGAAGTGCACCAATTCCGTTAGGCTTAAGAACACGTTCAACCTCAAGTACAAGCAAAGCAGGAACAGAAACCTTATCAAGATCTCTAGACAAAACAAAATCAAATGAAAAATCTTGATAATCCAGCTCATAAACGATTCTCTTCATATTGAGTGTAAAAAACGGTTAGTGTAAACACCACTAACAGTTGAAAAACCCAATTGTTTCATTGCCTTAACGGCCATTGTTTCCCGGATTTCGCAAACCAATACACAAAAATGATCCCCATCAACAAATACCAAGCGAGAAGAAATGACTAATACCACCACCGTTATCCTTTTTTTTGCCAAGAGAACCATATGAATGCTTTGCATACATAGCTAATTTATGTGCATCCACACGCAGATACAAATCTTGTCCAACTTGTGTGTAAGTTCTTGTATCTGGTCAAGCATTGCGTGTTGTTGTAAAAGTTGCATGTCATTTATCAATTTTGTTCACCAGCACCAACTCACCTTTATTTGTACTTTTAGTGAAAAGAAACATTGGAATTCATATTTAATGTGAAGAACCTTGGAATTGATTTAAAAGAATATTGGAATTGATTTTTAATTAAAAGAGCAATGGAATTGATTTTTAATGTGAACAGTCCTGGAAGCCTTGATGGTAGTATTACTGCTTGCCCAGACAAATCCTTATGTAGGTCCGGAATTTGCTTATATCACAAACCTATCACCTGAGGCCGATAATAATTCCCCAAAAATTCCAAAGGGAAGTGTTATGCGATTAACAACTCTTCATTCTTAGTATTCAATTCATACACGTAAAACATTGAAGAGCCAACAAAGGCAACTACAAAAATCGCTCCAAGAGACGTAACAATATGGTTAAATTCAATGATGTCACTGACAAGATTTTTCCTTCAGAGAATTTCACCGCCTATGTTAGAAATAGCATGGAGATGCCCTTTACCATAAACAAAAATCAAATCATCTTTGTCAGCTTTTTCAAAATTTTGGAATGTTTAATATTGACTTTGATTCCTTTGATCGCTGAAGGTGAGAGAACCCTAATCATTGTGGCGATGGCGATTCAGCCGCACGGAAGGATTTGAAGAGTGAGTGAGTGATTGGGGGAAAAAATTTCAAGACCAAAATCAGGGTATGACAGTTACCAATTTATATTTTTTATTTATTTTTTCTATTACATGTTATATTTGTCATTCACATTGATCCAACATCGTGTTTTAAATCTTATTATCCATAAAATAGAATTTCACATAATTATGATTATTGTCGCCAAGTTAACCATCTTAACTCGTAAAATTATTTCAGAACACCAAAAAGACTTCATTATGGGAAAACATATTTATGAGTACATTAGGATTAACTTAGAAGTCAATAATATTTTGAATAAGAAATCTTTTGAGGTAGTATTATTTTGAAGATAGCCATCAGAAAAACATTTGATATTTTATATTGAAATATCTTGTTAAAGTTCTAGTTCAATTTGTTTTTGATCAAAAGTTTTGAAATTGGATACTTACCAGTCTACACTGAACCAAACTATTAATAATGATAAATGTAAAAGTTGTAGGATTTTTGTCTTGCATTTAAGGAGTGAGACAAGGAAATCTTGTATCTCCATTGCTCTTATGCATTACTGAAGAGACACTTAATATGAAATTATCTTGTTGGTGGATCAGGGTAAGTTGATATGCATACCAATTGGTAATACAATCATTTCTAGCCACATTTTTTTTGCAGATGACCTTGTGATAATTTGCAAGTCTACTAGGAAAAATGCTCAAGTCATTAACCATTTCCTTCAAAATTATGGTCAACATATTAGTCCAACTAAATGTAAGTTTTATGGCAGAGGTACTTATGGATCTAGACTGAGGCACATTGCAAATATGCTTGGATTCATTATAGGATAGATACCATTTAACTATTTTGGAGTCTCTATATTTAAGACATACATAGAACTTATCATCTCTAGATCATAACTGATAGAGCGTTGTTCAAGCTAGCTACTCGGAAGTAACACCTTTTTTTATGATGGCTAGGGTTCAATTGGTCGAGTAAATCATATAAGGTATGCTGCTGTATGGTCTAGAGATTTTTGAATGGCCAATCAATCTTCTTAACAAGCCAGATTCGTATAATGCAAAATTTTGTATCGACGTGTAGCATAGATAGTAAAAAGTTGATTAATACGCCTTGGAAGGTTATTTTCTCACCTTTATCTAATGGAGATCTTGACCTGAGAGATATTAAGAAAATAAATAAATATTTGTTTATCTCTTTATTGGAAGTTGTTGACTATCAACAATCATTGGTCTTCTATGCTTATTAGTAGACACTTCAGACATAAAAAATCAATCATGCATCATATTTCTTCTCTAGTATGACCTGCCATTAAGAATTCCTTTTTCCTTTCTAGAGGAACATAGTAGATGACATGTTGGTAATGGAAAAAACATTGATTTATAGAGTCACAATTGGTTGGGATACATAATAAAGATTCACGCCTAGTATTACTAGCAGGTATTCAATTTATGCAAATTGTTAAGTTCAATTCAATTATCCAAGACATCAATTGGAACATTCCTCATGGATTATCCATTTTGACTCCTCAAATTGTTGAAGACATTTTGAAGATTAAATTGTCATTTGATAATACTACTGTTGATAAACTCGTTTGGACATGATCTGCAAATGATGATCTATCTTTTAAAGATGACTACAATTGTATCATCAAGGATCACATTGAGCCTTCTTAGATAAATTTTATTTGACATCCCTACATACCACCTACTAATTCATTAGCGACATGGAAACTAATGCATGATGTTACTGTAACATAAAACAACCTGATTCGAAGGGGGATGCATATGGTTTCGAGGTACTCTCTCTACAATCATGATGTGGAAAGTGCATACCACTTATTTCTTAGATGCAGGTACACTTTAATTTTTTTACATTGGGTATATCAATTTTTTGACATGAACATTGATAGAAATAGTTACGAAAGCTTATTCAAACTTGCTGGTGGAAGTTTGAGCTCTCAAATTCAAAATTTGATCATGAATTTCATCATAATAGTTATTTGGAAAACTTGGTATCCAAAAATGATACTAGGTTTCAAAATGGTAACACTGACTTTGATAGAGACATTCTTCATATGTTAAACAATTGGTCTATATGACATCTACTTCTTTCAAGGGACACATGTACTCTTCAATTCGCGAGTTTACAATAATAAATATTTTGATAACAAATGTCAACCTCCTCCTACACCTAGGATCATACAAGTTAATTGGGTGTTTTCTTAGTCATAATTAAGTGCAACACAAATGTAGTTTCAAGAGAGAATCTTGGTACATCAACTTGTGGTGACATATTAAGGGATAATTTAGGAAGATTCATAGGAGCTTTCTTAGTTAAAATTGGAATTTGCACCTCCTTTCAAGCTGAATCATGAAATCACACTTGTTATCAAATATGCTAACCAAAATAATGATAAAAATCTTTGCCTTGAAACAGACTTAATATCGATCATTCCTACATTTTCTAATTTGAATATCATCTCTCAACATCTTTTAATTAAATGAAAGAATACTTTGTACACTATACACTCATTTAGATTTAAGACATCTCACAATTTTAAAAAAGAAAATGCACGTGCAGAAAGATTAGTCAATGCAAGTTCTTTTTTGTTAGGATTATACTTGGTGGGATTCCCTTCTTAGTGTGCTTTTGAATTTTTTTTTAAAAATAGGTTGTGCATGTCTATGTATCTTTTTATCTAGTTTTTTTATGGGCTACCTTTTACTATATAATTCTTTTTATTTTTTATTCAATAAATTACCTTTATTAAAAAAACATTGATTATTTCACTTTATTAAATTTACTCATACATCCCAAAATGAGTGAATTATTTGAGAGTTTAATATAAATTAAAAAATTTTCACACAAATTAAAAAAAAACTATAAATAAAAGATATAAAATATTGCTTTTATAATATTATTCTTATTATTTTCAATTCTTTTTATATAAGATACATTTATCTTTTGAATTAATTGAATAATCAATTTGTTTTTGAGTAATAATCAATATATCTCTAGTAGATAACATTAATGTTATAGTAGATACTATTAATGTAAAAAATACAATTATAAATTTTGAAAGACGATTAACTATGAGACAATTATTGTAAAAATAAATCATTAGATATTTATTTGAAAAACTAAAATTAAATTTATAGTGTGTTATATTTAAAGACAAAGAGAGTAAAAAGAACATTTTTAGCATAAAAGCATTGTGATAGATTTTGGAATGAATTTAGGATAGTAATTGAGGGACCCATAGAGTTCAATTTTGGGGACCCCTCACAAAGACTATGAGAGAGACATAGTATCACGGGTGGTCCAATAACATAGCATTGGGAAAAGAGAGCCCCACCACCTCAACTGTGTGTGCATGAATGCTCCTCTGACTCTGACCTACACTCTCTTACAGTGTCTCGCATGCTAAAAAGGAACCTTCACTGTAATTATGGCTTAATCATTCAATAGTATCAGCTTATAAAGGCAAATCGCTTTTCTCAGATTTCAAATATGTACACATGATGAACATTGAAGTTTTCGTAACTTAATTCACTTTTTCTCGTAAGGTTAAATTAAGACTTTGAAAAAATAATGCGGTTTTCGAAGCAAATAGTTGGAGTTTGTGCTTGAATGTGCTCTCTAGTCTACTATGGAGTACTAGTAACGAAATGTGTTGTTGTGTTGGAGTTGGTTGTGTCTGTTCTGAGAAATTTCTCTTGGATTTGTGTTTGTGTCTGTAAAATTAAAGAGAGAATGTGTGTCTGTTGGGTGTGGTGGCCCATTTGAATTTATGGTTGAGGATGACAGTTCCCTTTCAGGATACTATCATTAAAACAATTGACCTAAAATTAAATGAAAATGTTTTGATCAACACATTTTAGAGAGAAAAGAATAAAGTATTAAATTAATTTTGTTTTATATTTTTCTTCGTCACAAATATAGATCGACTAATTCAGTTTAAAAATCAATTATGACATCAATTGATTACAACATTCTCTTGATTGTATTTGCGGGGATGTTGAGAGTGTTTAAAGTCTAATTTCGTCTATAAATGAGTGAAATGTTAGATTTATAAGAGAGACGTATTACCTTAAGGTTTTGGATCGAGATGTAACGTCTCCTTTTTATGTGGTCCTGAAACATTAATCTCATTGATACTCTCGACTTTTCCAAACTCCCCAACACGCCGATCGAACCGTAATCTTTCCAATGAGATCCAACACCAAAACCAACTAAATAAACATCGAACATCCTTTCATTTTTTAGTAATATTGGTATTTTGGTTTTTCACAATTATTAAAAAATATATAAATTTATTAATTTTTATATTTTCACAAATCAATTAGTATGAATCAGTTCAAACGTAGATTTTATTACTCTCTCCGCCTCATAAAAAATATCCTATTTGAACCATTCACGGTTCTAAAGAAAATGATTGAATGTGTTGGTTTTGATGACAAAACTGATACCATTCACTAGAATACCTCCAATTAATTGTGATTAAAAGAGTGGTTGAATAAAATGAAAGTTACATAATAAATACGGATATGATACTGGAAAAATAATAATAAATGCTGAATTGATATAATAAAAGAACAATTATTTTAAAATACAAAAAAGTGTAAATAAGATATTTTTTATAAGACGGATGGATTATATTTTATCATGATAATATTTACTTTTTTTACTTAAAATAATAATAAATATTAACCTCTAAATTACATTTTAATAATTCATACTTTGATATTTCTATTTATATCTTTTTATAATACCTTTTGCTTTTTTGTTATTTTATTTAATTTTTATTTAACTTTCAACAATTAAGATTATAATTGAAAAATCAATAATTAATTTTAAGTTGTATTTTAAAAATATCATCAAATATTACATTTTTCTCCTCAAACAAATTAACTTCTAGCTAAAAATTATTTAGTTTTTTTTTTAAAACAAAAATTATTTAGTTAATAAGTTTATTAAATGCTACTTTTATTTAGTACTCCTGCTGCTACCAATACTTAATAATGTTTTCTTAAAATATCTGTCAATTAATATATATTTTAACCACTCTTTTATTCATTGGAACAATTTTTTATAAATTATACTTTTGAAAATACCTTTTTAATTAGATTGAGAAAATTAATTGTATTTTACTAATTTTTTAATAATTGTAGAAAGTTATTTATTCTTCATATAATCAAAGTACATGAGGCAGGAAACTTTTCTCCAGAAAATATATATATTGAGTAAAGACTAAACACCAGACTAGTCATGTGAACAAGGAGAGATATAAGGTAAAAAGCTGACAGAATATATTCTCTATTTTTATGTTTTTGTTTAATATACAATAATGCATACTCACACATTAAGTTAAGCAGATGCAATTTAATATTAAAATTATGGTTATATATTATATATATAATGACAGAACTTTTGGTTTTATTTTTCACATTTATGCAAGTGAAATTAAAAGAAGCAATAACCTTTGTTTTCTTCCTTGTTACTTTCTGAAAACCTTTGAAACTTATCTGTTTTCTTCTGCTCATTACTTTCCTTAACCAAAATGAATATTCTCAGTGACCCTTTTTCACTCTCCTCTTCCACTGGAGCTTTTGACAAAATCCAAAACACAAATGCAAACCCTAACCCTAATCCATTACCACAAGCCAGCAAGAAGAAAAGAAATCTACCAGGTACACCAGGTAATTTTATTACCAAACTAATTGAACTCATTTTTCCTTTTTTATGATAGTGTTTTAATGTGTTTTGAATTTGGATTACACTAGATCCAGATGCAGAAGTCATTGCTCTTTCGCCGAAGACTCTAATGGCGACGAACCGATTCGTCTGCGAAATATGCAACAAAGGTTTCCAAAGGGATCAGAATCTTCAGCTGCATAGAAGAGGTCACAATCTACCATGGAAGCTAAAGCAAAGGTCCAACAAAGAACCAAGGAAAAAGGTATACATCTGCCCGGAGAAGACGTGCGTCCACCACGACGCAGCTAGGGCGCTCGGCGATCTCACCGGAATAAAGAAACATTTTAGCAGAAAACATGGAGAGAAGAAATGGAAATGTGAAAAATGTTCCAAGAAATATGCAGTTCAATCTGATTGGAAAGCTCATGTCAAAACTTGTGGTACTAGAGAATATAAGTGTGACTGTGGTACCCTCTTCTCTAGGTAATTCAATTCTTTCATTATAAGTGTGACATGTTTATAATAGTACTACTCAAGGTTTTAATAAACAGTCCGTTACCGAGAAAACGGCACAAAATGGTATTAGAAGGTGCTGATACCATTATTCACAGTTTTTGTGATAAATAACAAATTATAAATTAATTCATACTGTGACGACCACTAACATCTGTACCGACTGAAATCGCGAAAGTCTTATGTGACTGATGTTTAAAACCTTGATAGTACTATTGTATAGTGCAAATGATTAGGTAATTAATGGTTGATTCCATTGGATTTTGCACACAGGAAGGATAGTTTTATTACACATAGAGCTTTCTGTGATGCTTTAGCTGAAGAGAGTGCAAGACAAACCTCACCACTCACTCCAACAACTCTAAATTTCAAGAATGAAGACTCAAATTTGATGAACACACAAACTAGTTTGTCACATGGATTCATATCACGTCAAAATATAGCTGGTTTTCCACATGAAGGGTTTCATGATCAGCAAAAGCCAAGTTTGTCACTGTGGTTGAACCATGAAAATCAACAGAATGTTAATCATCATCCATATAACTCAGTTGATCATGTTTCATCTGGTTTTAGTGATATCATGCAAATGGCACAAACTAGTATTACTCCAATGTCAGCTACTGCACTTCTTCAAAAAGCAGCTCAAATAGGTTCAACAAGAAGCAGTACTGCTAATAACCCTTCCATTTTCAGTGGAAGTTTTGGTGTAACGAGTTCATCTAATTCTACACAAAACCATGATGAGATTAATAACATGGTGATTAATCAGAATATGAACCAGCATGGGAATTTTAATCCAAGTAGTAGCAGTAGTGCAGCAATGGTTGGTAATAATTCTAATGGGTTTAGAGATTTTCTTGGGGTGAGTAGTAATCATCCATTTCTACCTCAAGAGCTTGCAAAGTTTGCTTCAACAATGAGCTCATCGATGATGAGTTTGAATCAATTCAATGAAGGATGCATCAATGAAAATTAGTGGTTAATTAGTATTTTTTACTATAATTGATGTTAGTTGGGAAGTGCATGTGAATAGATGAGTAATGTTTGTAGTAGTGGGACCTAGTGCATGTTTGAGATGATAATTGAAAAGGATAGTAGATTCCTCGATTGAGTTGCATAGTAGTAGTAGTTGGTTTTGTTCTTCTGTCTTAACATTGTTATCGTTTTTGGCTTCTCTTACTTTAGACAATTGGAGAAAAAAAAGGATAATAGAATAATAAAATGGAAAATTTAATAATTTGAGGTTCAAAATAATCACATGGGATTAGGAGGGACTCATTCAATATTCGGTAATACTTTTAAGAAAAAAATATTTGGTCTCATTATGATTTTTATTATGAGAAGCAAAATGAGAGTGATAAAATCTTTTTTTAACATACAAAGAGTTTATAGTTAAAAACCAACAATAGCTTCTGATCTAAGAAAGTAAAAGTTAACTAAAATGTAACTGACCATTACTCTTCGGAAGCTTTTAATATTTTCTTTTGATCATCTTGGTGTAATATTTTCATAAGTTTGAACTTCGTAAGTTTCTATCATCTTCATTATTATGGAAAACATCTTTCATAACAGTTGGAAAAAGGATACAACCACGTCTGATTAACCGTTGTGAGGTAAGGTGTGATTCTATGTATGATTTTTTCCACCATGGTCGTGTGACCGTGATTATAAATCAAGTAGCGCACAACTTATCACAACGGTTACTTTAAACAACCATTGTTGTATGTGTTTAAATAAAACAAAATAAATAGCAGTAGAACAACAACAAGAGCAACAAAAACTACAACAAGAACAACAAGAACTACAACAACAAGAACAAGAACAACAACAAAAAACAACAATAACAACAAGAAGAAGAACAACAGCAACAACAACAACAACAATAGCAGCACGGACAACAACAACAGCAGCAACAATATCAGCAGCAGCAACAACAACAAGAAGAACAACAAGTACAACAAGAACAAAAACAACAACAACAACAATAATAAGTACAACATGAACAAGAACAACAACAAAAACAACAACAAGAAAAACAAGTACAACAAGAACAAAAAAACAACAACAACAAAGAACAACAAGAACAACAATAAAAAGAACAACAAGAACAACAACAACTAACATTCCAATCTTGATCCATGTTTTTCTTGTCTCATTTAAGTTGATGAAGAGGTAATGGAGTTCTAAAATTTGTTAATGAAAGAAATGATATTTTTGAGTTTTGTTTATGGAAGAAATGATATTTTGAGCTTGGTTTAGTGGAGAAATAAAGTTTCATAAATGGAAGATGATGTTTGGAGTTAAAAGATGAAGTTCGTCTAAGTTGGAAGTTCATCTAAGTTTTAGGTTTCATGCAGATCATTAATGGTAGTGTCTTGAGCGTTCATACTCACTAAATGGATGATAAAGATTTATAAAGTGTGACTTAAAAGTAAATAAAAAAACAAAATTGTAGGTGCTAGGATTAGAACTCATGACCATGCGCCACTTTTCACCACGGTTGAAAGTTCCAACCGTGATAAAAAATGACTTAAAAATAAATAAAAAAATAAAATTGTATATCCTATGATTCAAACTCATGATCAGGCGCTACTTTTCACCACGGTTGGAATCGTGGTGAAAAGTGACCTAATGAAAATAAAAGGAAAACGCCTAAACGAATAGATTCTACCCTCAGTGGATTCTTTGGTCGAGGTGAAATGCAGTTACGAAAGATATTTTCTGTAGTAGTGCCTCAATTATATGAGTGATTTACATAGAAAGAACACTACTATAAAATACATCTAACATAATATGTTATTACCCCGACTATTAAGTCAACCGAAGTAATATCTCTTATTAGGTGCCTACATTTTTATTTCGTTTGTTAAAAAATATTTCACTACAGTCCATATTAATTACTGTAGTAACATGTTAAGGCTTACAGGTTTTGAATCCCAACACCAATAGATTTTCTATTTTTAGTTACAAAATGGGTGCGTCACTTATAATCTGAATACTTATATTAAAATTAAAATACTTTTCACCACAATCTAAAATAGCAACAATTGTGAAATGTACCTACATTTAATCACGGTCGTTTTTATCAATCGTGATGAAAATTATAACTTATATTTAAGCGAAAGTTTTCTCTTTTAGGATAGAACAATCTTCTCTTTCTTAACAAAACCCTAACATTCTCTCACGTTTTATCCTTACTCCATGAACAGTTTCATATCACTTTTTCACAAAACTCTAACATATCTTCTGCAACTCTTATGGATCAAGGAAATGTGTTACACAAAACTCATTTGTTTCACCTCCTTTTCACATTTTAGGTACGTAGACGTTTCCATATTTCAGGTACGTAAGCGTTTCCACTCTAACATATGTTGTTGTTGATAAAAGTTATATGTTGTTGATGATTTTGTTTTTGTTGAGCTATGTTGTATGTTGTTCAAAGTATGTTGTTGTTGATAAAAGTCTTATATTGTTGATAATTTTTTTTATAAACATTGTGTGCTGTTGTTGATAAAAGTTGTATGTTATTGATGATTTTATTTTTGTTGATAAAAGTTGTACATTGTTGAAGGCATGTTGTTGATGATTTTGTTTTTGTTGATAAAAGTTGTATGTTGTTTTTTATAAAAGTTTTATGTTGTTGATAAAATTTATATGTTGTTTAAGGTATGTTATTGTTTATGATATTGATAATATTATTACTTGGACATTACAACTATCATGTTGTTCGCTAAATATATCTTAGAAGATGGGTTTATTATATCGTATGTGATTTGAGTGTTTTACCAATACCTAATTTAATATGTAACATTTCAAATTGAATTAGAAATTAAAAATATGAAAATTTAAGTTATGTTAGAAAACAACTTAAGTTATAATAAACTCAAGTAAGCATATCACCACGGTTGGAGTCAAGGACCGTTGTTAAATGTTATGCGCTAAATATTTCAGTACAATTGGACGCTATAACCATGGTGAAATATATTGAAATCTGTATAAATTCATGTGTTGGATATCAAACCCCTGACCTCAACCTTTTACTACAGTTGTTTAATACAAACGTAGTTCTACGTTACGCGCTAATGTGTTTTTACCATTGTGGCATACCCTAAATTTTGTCCATTTTGCAATTTCATTCATTCACATGGAATTCGCATCATTTGCATATCAATGCATGCATTTCTTTAGACCTAATTTTCAAAAAGTCAACCAAAATAAAATTTCGATTTTGCAGATAGACTGATTGAATCAATTTCTTAACTGCGCATAAAATTAGAGAACAAAGATTTTAGGCTTGGGCATGCAAATTTCTATTTTACTGAACTACATTACGCATAGGTTATTTTGTCGCACTCATTTAATTATTCGCATCCACGCGCGTTCGCATTTTGATCAGTTTGAGCCTTTATATCAGGGTATTTTTAACTGTAAGATTTGATCCGCGATTGCATGTTTGACTGAAATTTATTGCGTGTAGATTATTTTATTGCACTAATTTGTTTTTTGTTTTTGCATGTTCGCGCGTCCACATTTCATTTAATTTAATTCCTTTTTATTTTTATTTTTTATCAAAATAATTAATTAGAAAAAATAAATAAGAGTAAAATAAATAATCAAGGGAAAATTTGGCATTAAGATAATTTGCAAACCCCTTCTTATAGGGTATAAAAGCTAACTATTGGCCAATGCAGCCGCTACTCTCTATCAGAATCAATGAATAAAAAAAAAGAAAAAGGAATTGAAGGAGAGATAGGCTTTTCTTCAAGACTTATCGTTCTCTCTCTCTCTCTGAATTTCCCCAAATACACATATCCTCTTTTGTTGTCATCTCATCTTCAAAATAAAAACAAAATTATAAAAGAAGTAAAAGGAAGAACATATTTACTTCTTCTCCACTGTTTATCACCTTTCACATCTTACCCTCTCTGTCTCATTTCCTCTAAACAAATCAAAAACTGAAGAAAAAAAATGCACTCCTTCGTTTCTCTCAATCACATAACCCCCCCCCCCCCCCCCCCCCCCCCCCCTTCACTCATACAACCATTCCTCAATCTCTCTCCACCATCGTGTAATCACGAAAACACCATGAACACATACAACAACAAAAACACACAACTTTCCATTGAAGAAGAAACTATGAACAATCTGGAACTGAAACTCCATTGCAAAACTCCAAAGAAGCTTCAATGTTGACACATAAACAACATAGAAAAAAAAAGGAAGAAACTGTGTATGTTTTATTTTATTCATGTGCTTGTAATTTGTTCAATATTCAATTATTCACATGTTTTCAATTCATTCGGATTTGTATTGTATTATGTTCTCTTCGAATATTTTAGCATTGTACCTTAAGTCCCCTCATTATTGATTAATTAAAAATTTTGGTCCATGATCCTTTTCAGCCGAGCAAGTTGGTTTTTGTTGTTTCATCAAGTGTTGATTAAATCATAAATTAGACCTATTGAATCAAGGTGATAAATTGGTTGATTATAATCTTTTACATTGTATGAATTAAATCATGCAATTTGTGAAAATTTGGAATTTTTCTTTGTATGATTTGATTCGAATCACAAGATGAACTTGACTCAATTCACAACTTTATTTGAAAGCAAGATTTTGGCTCTTCAATAATTAATTCAAATCATACATTACAAGTGACTCAAATCGTAACACAATATGACTTGAATCATGGCTTGCACTGGATTTGAATCATAGGTTCAAAAATCCAAATTTCCATCTTAGATTTAAATAGTTGTTTCTTTGATCCAAAAAAAATGAATGCACGAGAATGTGTGAGTCTCTCCTTATGAACTTTTTCATGCTGAAAAATTTGATGAAACTCTTAGACAAAAATGTCAATTTGTCTTTGTAAGACCCTAATTTTGACCCTAAGATCCCTCATGGCATCATATCATTGCTCATTGCTTTTTGCCTCAAGGATCATAACATCTTGGCTCCTTACCCTAGGTTGGGACTTGTGTGAGTTGGTTTGAGACCACCAAGCATGCTTGAATTGTAAATTATTGCTTTTCTTATTTTGTTTACTAACCAAAAGCACAAAAATATGTCACTAACTTTCTTTTGTTTTGAAGCTCAAGCAGTCATGTGATCCAAGGCTCCTAGGAGGCCCCTATGCTCATTGAAATGGCCAGATGAAGGTGAAAGCAAGCATGAAAATGGTCCAAAAAGCTCTTAATCATCATATATGTCTCCCAAGTATCTCAATTTGCCAATTTGATCAAGATAAACCAAAGGGCTTGAGGATTGTTTTCCAAGGAAACCCTAATTCAACTATGCATTGACTGTACCTTGCTCATGAAGCAACCTCAACCTATGATCAAATTCAATCAAGGTAAGTTCTTTCATTAATAATTTTATGCATATATGAGCCTATGTGAGTATCTTAAATCATTCATTCATCAAGATTTGAAGTTTGGACTTGAGAAGTTGATCAGTCAATTCATCTGACTATTTTGAAATCCACTGAGACCTAACTTTTGATGTGTTTGTAAAATGATGATGACCCTAAGATAAAAAATGTTCTTAAGAACCATATGAACAACTTTCATGTTCATCAAAAATTTATTTGGAACTTGGAAGGTCATCATTCATTTCCAAACATTATAGGTCATTTTGACTGAAACCCTAAGTTTGGGTCAACTTCACAAGGACTTAACTCCTTAATTTTTCATGATTTTGAGGTGAGACCAAGTGAATTGTACATTTCAAGATGTCTACTTCAATTGTTATGTTGGACAAAATTTCATAATCCTAAAAGAAACACATGTTATAATACAAAACATTATAGGTCACTTTGGACCAAAGCCATTGAAATGTGAAAAAGTCCAACTTCAAGTGCCCATAACTTTCTCATAAAAAATCCAAATGATTCCAAATTTAAGTCCAAATTGATTTCCTTGAAAATATCTACAACTTTTATGTTGAAGATTTTGTAATTTGAGGCTTTCATCATTGAAACAGAAGGGCTTGAAGTTGGTCCATTTTGGCAAAATTTTCAAATACATGTTTTGTACCTTGAACTTCATGGCTAGTTTTCAATACTTTCCACACTCCAAATGAATTTTTTTTCAACATAACATTTGTTCCTTATGTCAAGACCTTTCCAACCATTACCTACATGCTTATGTTTCAATTTTCCAATTGGCATTTTCGAAGAGGTGAAGTTTTGTGATCATTTATGCATAACTTGTTAAATTTCCATGCAAAAGCTAATGCATTACAATCTGCACGTCCATTTCACTTTGGTTGATGTTCAACACTCAATTGCCATTGCTTTTGGGCCTCACATGCGCCTGTACAGGCCCATGCATGGAGGACCCAAGTTCATGCACACACGAGTTTTATCATGCCTTGCATCAGCTGTGGCTATAAATAGAATGCCTTGCCCTGCTCATTTCTCAACCTGAAGGCGCCTGCAGCTCTGCTCAATTGATTCCCCAACCCTTCATTAAAGGAATTCTGAATTTTCTCTTCACTTTTCAAGCTTAAATTTCAACTTCCCTGGTTGATCTTTAGCTTCTAAATTCCTTAGCCTTGCTTCATTGTCACTTCAAGATCAAGCTGCACTCAAGGATTGGATTGGATCAAGCTCTTAAAAGCTGCACTTCAAAGGTTGATATCATAACTATTTTGATTCGAATCTCTCTGATTATTGTGCATTGCTTGGTTTGGTTGGCATTTCTGAAGTCCTCATGTGAGAGACAATTGATTTGTGGTTTTAATTTTGAGAATTAGTTAACTTCAGATTGAACACCTCATATTTCAACCTCAGATTTCTTCCTCCACAAGAATCTTGAGAAGAAACTAACGTCACAGGGGTAATGTACATCACCCTAGCTTTCGAATGGTATATGGATCGCGTGTTATGGTTGAGGTTTGAAAACCTGCAACTGGTGGCCGGATTATGGCTTCTCACCGGAGAAGACGATGGTTTCCACCACCGTCCCCACGCGTCCAAACCCTGGCCCTTGGATGAGTGTTTCCATATCTAATCCTGGCCCTATGTTGTTATGACTTCATTTAATCATGTGTGTTACGCGTTTGACTCGTCCATACCATACGCGCGCGCTTCTTGTTCCTTGGATCAGCCACGTCAATTAATGAGCGCTGATCCAAGCGCTGTGGATTTTTCTAATTTCTGAATTTCCATTTTATTTTCTTTTATTCCATTTTGTTTTAAAAATTCATAACTTCTTTATTTGGAATCACAAAAATATGGGACCAATTGCAAACTTTTTCTCTTAAATTCTAGTTTCATAAAATGATTTTTAATTATTTTTTTGTGATTCCATTTAAAAATTTTGTGAATTATTTCTTTTCTGATTATTTTTAATTCATTTAAAATACTTTTTGATATTCAAAAATGCCAAAAATATTTTCTTAACATCTTTGGATGATGATGAATCTATGAAAAATATTATCATCAATTTCTTAATCGATTTGAGATTTATTTGAGATTTTAATCCAATTATGTTATTTTTCTTCATTTTTAATTGTTAAAATTAGTTTCTGTTTTCAAAAAATGTTGAGAAAATTTGTCAAACCTTGTTTGACCATGTTAGACTTATGATGATCCAATTGGACTTATCCAAGTTGATTTGAATTGGATTTGAAGTTTGACCTTTATTTGTTCATTTTATTTTATGCATTATTTTAATTCCAAAAAATACCAAAAATATGTTTGACCTTTCTCGACTTCTAATCTTCATTTCACTTCTGTTTACCATTGATTGATGTTGATTCCCTTCATGTTTGATCAATGTGTTTTGATTATGTCATTTGAATTTCAACTTTGTACGTTCCATTTCCATCTTCATCTTCTTCTTTTTCTTTTGACCAATGAGTTAATGATTTGTGGTTAGCCTTGACATATGAGAGGCTTAACCTTCTTTGATCCAAATCAAATTCATCTTGATCAAAGATCAAGTGAATTGCTTTGTGTCAAAGATAGGTTGCTTCTTGGTCAAGCAAAAAACCTAAAATCCATACAAGGTCATTCTTCTTTTCTTTTGGCATGGCAAGTTGTAGGAGTTTGGCTTACTAGTCATGGTCTCTAACTTGTGTTTATTTGCCTATAGTTTTATTGACCGGCCTCAGATAGGTGTGACTACTACATTAGTCCACTTACGATTGCTTAACATAGCGCTAAATTGCCTTAAGGCCCACTAACACTAACTACTAATGAATAACTTTTAATTCAAGCATTTAATTCTTGCAATTTACTTTAATGCAATTTAATTTCTTACTCATTTATTCATATTGTCTTTTGCCCTTTACTCACTTGAGCTCATGTTTATGTTTATGCCATTTGCCTTTTGCTCACTTGAGCACATTATTGTGTATATACTATTGCCTTGTGTTTGTTTTGTTTGTGTGAACCAATGCAAAAAGGAGAAAGGACTTAGAATTAGGACCTTGCCTATGCTTAATGGAGTTTCAAGAGCAACTAGGCCTCATGCCTTTAGAATGCTAAATATGTTGAAGAGCAACTAGGCCTCATGCCTTTAGAATGTTTAATCTTGAAAGTTGAATTGAAATGACCTCTATTCTAAACTCACTCTTGTCCATTCTTTCTATTGCATTGTGGAACTTTTTGAGTTATTTGTTCTTGTGTGATAGGGATCCCAAACTTGAGCTAATTAGAAGGACCATTGTCATGAGCATCCAAGATAAGAGAGACAGATCCAAATTGGAAGATCCTAGGAGCTTGATTGAATATTTGCTTGATTGCTTGAGTTAATTGCTTATTGCTTGCTAAGTCCAAAGGAAAGGAGCAACTTGGATCATCTTTATGATCTCAAGAAGGGAACTCCAATTGGTTTTATTTCTCTTCTCTCATCTTTGCATGTTTAGGACCTAGCCCTTCTCTTCTTCTCTCCACTCTAACCCAAGCCAACTTTTTGTGCGAACATTGACATTGTCTTCAAAATTAGAAACCTAGGCATTATGCCTTTGATTTTTCAAACTCTTTTATAACACTTATTTTGAATTGAATTTTAAGTCAACTTTGACCTCCTTTTGTGAATACTTCTAATTGGTAAATCCAACTCACTCAAATTCTTTTTGTGGTTCCAATGGCCACCTTTTCCAAAGCTTTTCATAAACTTTAGCTATTAGGTTTGAGTTATCATAGTGGTTGATATAAACCTCACATGTATCCTTAGTGATTGGGCTATAAGTCTTCCATACTTATTATAGGGTGGATCCCTCACTAGTATGTTGAAGCTCTCCTCACATGGTGGATTTGTGGTTTAGGTTGAGTTTACTCCCTTTGACAACAAAAGACCTTAAGGCTTTTGACCAATCAATTCACCAACTTATTTTGAGATTTTTACCCCGAACTACGAGGTTTTGATCCTACCTTTGTGATGGTACGTATGCAATGGGTTTATCCATTCAAACAACAAAATTGTAAATAATTTGTATATTCTTTTCTTATCTCCCCGATCATGTTTGCACAAATATTTTCACAAATACCAACCTACCATACAACATTTGCAAAAAGGGCTCCCTTAGAGTACTAAGGATGTTTTGGGTGCTTAAAACCTTCCCATTGCATAACCAACCCCCTTACCCAGTTCTCTGACATTTTTATTAGTTTTTGACTTGATAAAACTTCTCGGTTTTTGTTCGCTTTTTAACCTTTCCTTTGGATAAATAGAAGTGCGGTGGAGACTCGAATTGTATGATTTACTTTTGATTTAATCAATAAATCTAAAGGTAACGAATACCCCGCTACAGTCTTCCTTTCTCTAGTGTGTCTATTCATAACACCTTTGTATCATTCTCTTATTTGAAGACAACTTCTTGAATGTTAATCCATATCAGATTGCATCTCCTTTTTGTTACACTACGTGTGTAATTTTATTTTTGAGAGAAAATAAAGCAAAAGAGTTTATCAATCTTGTAATGATTCAATTTTGATCAAGCTCATGATAATCTTCGGGATCCAAGACCCATTTATCCAGAAATTTGAGAGAACCTTTATGTGTGTTCTTCATTCACCAACATCTAATCCCTTGTTGATATCTTGTGAATTAGAGAGAGAGGGAGAGAGAGAGAGAGAGAGAGAGAGAGAGAGAGAGAGAGAGAGAGAAAGAGTGTGTGTGTGTGTGATTTTTTAGCACTGTTCATCATCTTCAACCTTATTCCTTATCCAGTGTTGTGGACCCCCATATTTAAAAATTGAGTGTTTTTAAGGATACTAGTGGTACATTATGCTATCTAATGTTTTTGTGTGAAATTTATTGTTTATAACAGGTGCAGAGTGTCGCGCCGCGAAAAATACCTGAACGCATAGCACACTCGAAGATACAACAGAGTCGCCATTGAACTTTATTAATCCCGAAGGAAAGGAAAAATATCGATAAAACCCAGGAGAAGAGAAACGGTTAAGGAAGTCGGTTATGCAAGGGGAGTGTATTAACATCTCTCACATCTGTTGTATTCAACAGGAACCATTTTTATTTTTCTTTACTCTAATGGGTATTACTATTTAAAGATTACTTGCGATGATAAAGGGGAAAAAAGGTTTAATAATTAGTGTGCTCGCCAAGGATTCGAACACTCGTGCATATGTATCCTCATCGTGCAATAAAGAAATTAGAGCTCTGTAGTTCGTGGTAGAAAATAAAGATTTGTTTGTTGTTTTTATGGAACAATTATAATCGTATCTTAGAAGTGTATAGACATTTGCTGAATTGATCCTAGTTCGGATACTCCAAGCTTTTAGTCTGATTGTTAAGGAACAAATTATAAAAGTTCTTTATGAAAAGAAAAGTTGTTTTGCAAGAGGTTTACGTGTCAAAAAGAAAAGAAAGAGTTGATTGAATAAGAAAAGAAAAAGCTTGCATATCACAGAGTTGTGAAGTGAAAAGTATTGTGAAGGTGTGGTAAAAGTGTTATTTGGACCAAGATTATGTTGTTGGATCCATAAGGTATATGTATCTAAACCAGAGAGTGTGGCTGATGCATAATGTAGGATTTTCCCTAGATCCAAGGATCAAGACCTACAAATGGGGTGTTTTCCTAAGCACGAGGTCTGACAAGGAAAACATGCACGAAGAAGGGGATTTGCCTAAGCATGAGGTCTGACAAGGTAAACATGCATGGGAAAAGAGTTTACCTTAGCACGAGGTCTGATAAGGAAAACATGCATGAAAAAGAGGATTTGCCTAAGCATGAGGTCTGACAAGGAAAACATGCAAAAGAATGAGGTTGGCCTAAGCACGAGGTCTGACAAGGAAAACAAGAAAGATAAGGGTTTTTCTAAGAACAAGGTCTCACAAGACAAACAAGAAAGAGAATGGTTTGTCTAAGCACGAGGTCTGACAAGACAAACAAGAAAGATAATGGTTTGTCTAAGCACGAGGTCTGACAAGACAAACATGAATGAATAGGGGGTTTACCTTAGCACGAGGTATAACAAGGCAAACATGCATGAAAATAGGTTTGCCTAAACACAATGTCTAACAAGGAAAACATGCATGAAAATGAGGTTTGTCTAAGAACAAAGTCTGACAAGGCAAACATGCATGAAAATTGGATTTGCCTAAGCACGAGGTCTGACAAGGAAACAAGAAGGAGAAGGGTTTGTCTAAGCACGAGGTCTCACAAGACAAACAAGAAAGATAAAGGTATGTCTAAGCACGAGGTCTGACAAAACAAACAAGGAAGATAAGGGTTTTTCTAAGCACGATGTCTGACAAGACAAACATGAATGAAGAGGGGGGTTTCCTAAACACGAGGTTAGATAAGGAAAACATGCATGAAAAGAGGTTTTCCTAAGAACGAGGTATGACAAGGAAAATAGGCATGAAAAAGGGGTTTGCCTAAGCACGAGGTCTGACAAGGAAAACATGCATGAAAAAAGGATTTGCCTAAGCACGAGGTCTAACAAGACAAACATGAATGAAAACTATTTTGCTGAATTAAATAATAGTAGAAACAAATGGATAAAAGCTCAACTTTATTTAATAGAATGGTAGTCTGTAAATGACAAGACACCATAGATTTTTACAATTTTGAAAATGGTAATTTACATGGAAAAGGGTTACATTGAATACAATGATCACTTAATCCTTGTACCAACTCTTGATGTCCACTGTGCTCTTGACTACTACTGGGAATCAGAATCGAAACCGACCATTGTGCTTAAGAAAGTCTTCAAAATTGAAGATCAGCAGGATGCAGTTACTTCCCATAGTCCCTTATTTTTGCATAAATTGCCCCAAGGCGGGGTACTCAATTTATCGGGATAAATCTTTCTGTTTTTATGTCTCTAAATTTTTCCTGGATCGCCCTTTCGGGTTTTCAATCCACCGAGACGCTCATTTTTGCCTAAGCTGCCCTTTCGGGTTTTTAACTTAGCGAGCTGTTATTTTCTTTTTTAGGCGAAGTATTTCTTGATTGCATCAGCATTCACATGACGAGTGAACTCTTCACCGTCCATAGATGTAAGGATCAAAGCACCGCCTGAAAAGGCTCTCTTAACAACATATGGGCCTTCATAATTAGAAGTCTATTTGCCCCTAGAATTTGGTTTGAAAGATAGAATCTTCTTGAGCACAAGGTAACCTTCTCTGAACACGCGGGGTCTAACCTTCTTATCAAAAGCTTTCTTCATTATTTGCTGATACAACTGACCATGACACATGGCGGTTAACCTCTTCTCTTCAATCAAATTCAGCTGATCATACCTGGTCTGACACCATTCAACCTCAGTCAACTTGGCTTCCATGACCACACGCAATGAAGGGATCTCAACCTCTATAGGGAGCACAACTTCCATACCATATACAAGAGAGAAAGGGGTTGCCCCTGTTTAAGTGCGGATGGATGTACGATACTCGTGCAAAGCAAATGGGAGCATCTCATGCCAATCCTTATATGTTACAACCATCTTCTGGATAATCTTCTTGATGTTCTTGTTTTCAGCTTCAACAACCCCATTCATCTTGGGTCTGTAGGGAGAAGAATTATGGTGTGCTATCTTGAAGTCTATGGAAAGAGCTTCCACCATACTATTGTTCAAGTTTGATCCATTATTAGTAATGATCTTACTTGGCACACCATAACGGCATATGATCTGACTCTTGATAAACCTCACAACAACTTGCTTGGTTACATTTGCATACGATGCCGCTTCAACCCATTTTGTGAATTAATCAATAGCCACCAGAATTAAACGATGTCCATTCGAAGCTTTGGGCTAAATCATACCAATCATATCAATTTCCCACATGGAGGAAGGCCATGGGGAGGAAATAACGTTCAATAGTCTCGGAGGAACATGAATTTTATCTGCATAGATTTGACTTTGGAGGAAACATTTGATGCCGTAATACCACAGCTTCTCGTCTTTGATCTCTTCAACAACAAACACATGAGCTGGCCTATCAAGACGCATCACAATCAAATTGGGAACTTCATTCCAATATTTCACTACAATCATTGAAGCCAATGTTGCAAGAGCATCTGACATCCGGTTTTCATCTCGAGGGATATGATGAAATTCACCCTTTGTAAAGAGAGTTGAAATCCTCCTTGCATAATCTCTATAGGGTATCAAACCAGGTTGATTCGTCTCCCATTCACCTTTGATTTGATTCACAACCAAAGCTGAATCTCCATAGACGTCCAGATACTTGATTCTGAGATCGATGGCCTCTTCAAGCCCCATAATGCAACCTTCATACTCTGCCATATTGTTTGTACACTTGAAAGTCAATCAAGCTGTAAATGGAAATGCCTGTCTTGAGGAGTAATGATCACTGCCCCAATTCCATTTCCATACTGATTAACAGCTCCATCAAATACCATTCCCCAACGGGAACCAAGTTCTGGCCCTTCTTCAAGCAATGGTTCATCACAATCTTTCATTTTCAAGTACAAAATCTCTTCATCAGGGAAGTCATACTGCACTGACTGATAATCTTCAATCGGTTGGTGAGCCAAATGGTCAGCCAAGACACTACCTTTGATTGCTTTCTGAGATAGGTATTCAATATCATATTCTGATAACAACATCTGCCAACGGGAAATCCTCCCAGTTAAAGCAGGCTTCTCAAAAATATACTTGAGTGGATCCATTTTGGATATCAACCAAGTGGTTTGATTCAACATATACTGACGCAGATGCTTAGCAGCCCAAGCCAATGCGCAATAAGTCTTCTCTAGCATAAAATACCGAGTCTCACAGTCGGTGAACTTCTTACTGAGGTAGTAAATAGTTTATTTTTTCTTTCCAGTCTCGTCTTGCTGACCTAGAACAAAACCTATACTCTCATCAAGCATAGTCAAATACATGATCAAGGGTCTTCCTTCCACAGGTGGAGACAGAATCAAAGGCTCAAGCAGATATTCCTTGATACTGTCAAAAGCTTTCTGGCAATCTTCGGTCCAATCATAAGACTGATCTTTCCGAAGAAGCTTGAATATAGACGCACATGTAGCAGTCATGTGTGAAATGAATCTTGAGATATAATTCAAGCGACCGAGAAAACCTCTGACTTGCTTCTCAGTTTTGGGTGCATGCATCTTTTGTATTACTTTGACCTTGGCAGGATCAACTTCAATACCCTTCTCGCTGACAATAAAGCTTAACAAATTACTAGAACGAACACCAAATGTACACTTATTTGGATTCAAACGGAGTTTGTACTTCCTCAGACGCTGGAATAGCTTCAACAAATGCTCAACATGTTCCTCTTCATCAATGGATTTGACAATCATATCATCAACATAAACTTCAATCTCTTTATGCATCATATCATGGAAAATAGTAGTCATTGCTCTTTGGTAAGTTGCACCAGCATTCTATAAACCGAAAGGCATCACTCTATAATAGAATGTTCCCTAAGGTGTAATGAATGTGGTCTTTTCCATATCTTCGGGTGCCATCTTGATCTGATTATATCCGGAAAATACGTCCATAAACGAAAAGACTTTGAATTTAGTTGTATTGTCTACCAACATATCAATGTGTGGCAGAGGAAAATCATCTTTCGGACTAGATTTATTCAAATCTCTGTAATCGAAGCACATACATACTTTTCCATCCTTCTTCGGAACAATCACAATATTGGCCACCCACTGCGGATACTCGGCAGTAACAAGAAAACCGAAATCAATCTGCTTTTGCACTTCTTCTTTGATTTTCACTGCCATATCAGGATGAGTTCTTCTCAACTTCTGCTTGACTGGCGGGAATTCTGGCTTCAACGGCAATCTATGCTCTAATATCTCAGAATCCAAACCAGGAATGTCTTGATAGGACCAAGCAAACACATCTAAATACTCTCGAAGAAGGTCAATCAACCCTTTCTTAACATTTGGACACAGTCGAGATCCAATCTTGACTTCCTTCACATCATCCTCGGAACCCAAGTTGACTAGCTCAATCTGCTCTTCGAATGGCTGAATGGCTTTTCCTTCATGCTTAAGAAGACAAGACAATTCATCACTCACTTCTTCATCACTTTCCTCCTCAGTCTCAAACACGGGGAATTCAAAATTTGGAGAAGGAGAAGGATCATTGTATTCAATGGGGTTAGAAACCAACCTGCATAATGATTTTTATTTTGATTTTAGAGAAGTGAATTGTGACCAAATATTATGCAGACGGGTAATTATATTGTTTATTTATGTTTTTTGTGATTACCATTTTCAGAATAAAGCAAAAAGTAAACAAAACATCATAGATGTGGATGAATAAAATTATATTTTATTAATGATCAAATTGAAAATGCCCAAACAATGTTGACTTCTCCCTTAGGCATAGGAGAATGATTTTCAAAAACAAATAAAAGCAATTACTTAGATCGATGCATAATAACAGGAATATCAACAGCGGTCCAATTATTGCAAGCTTTTCCATGCGTCACAAAATTGTTGTAGTCTTCCTCTTCGTCATCCTTTAGCACAGAAACTAAGTGTTGTTCATTACCATGAATGAACCTCCACTACGGAAGTTGAGTTGTGCATCTTCAGATCTGACTGCTAACAAACCTTGTTGGAAACTGAAACTGGCTCGACTCTTGTTGTCGGAGACCTCTATGATCTGCCCCCACTGATCAGACTGACCATCTTCAACAATCTTCCTTGCATCTTTGAATGAGCATATAGGTGCCCCAACTCTCTTTTCAACAGCAATAGATAAGGCTTGGAACGGAGTTCCAACCTCATCCTCAGCTTCAACATAAGAGAAAGATGACAGGTGGCTGACTAACAATGCCTTTTCCCCGCCAACGATAAGAAGCTTCCCATTCTTGACAAACTTTAGCTTCTGATGCAACGTGGAGGTAACAACTCCTGCCTCGTGAATCCACGGCCTTCCCAATAAACAACTGTAGGCCGGGTGAATATCCATTACTTGAAAAGTAATATGGAAGTCACTCGGACCTATTTTTACTGGAAGGTCCACTTCACCAATCACAGTTTTGCGCGAACCGTCAAAAGCTTTGAAGATCACGACACTATATCTCATAGGCGCTCCTTGGTATGACAGCTTGGACAATGTTGACTTCGACAATACATTCAAAAAAGAGTGGACCTACTAACCGTATAACCAACGGAGATACCGATCTCTTGCTGACGCTATTACTATTGCTGCTATCATACTAAATAACCACTCTTTCAAGATTCTTGAAAACTGGTACTATAACATTGACATCGTCATCTATGTGACGGGATTGAACAATCTGGATCAAGCCTTCATCCATCAACCGTTGGATGTCTCTCTTCACAATCATACAACCTCTAGGGTTGACACTGCAGATAGCACAACCATCATGGTCATGCTCATAATAACTAACCAAGCAAATATCCTTGTGCATCCTCACCAAGGATCTTCTTATGAAGCGTACATCGAATACCTTGAACTCTCCTGGACAACCGTCTATCATATTAACAGATGAATTTCCATGAGCAGGCAGTGGGTCAGCTTTAACATTCGGCGCACGGTCCTCAAAGGACACCATTCCACTCTTTACTAGCTTCTGAACTTCATACTTGAGGGGATAGCAATTCTCGATATCTTGACCGGGAGCTCCTTGATGAAAAGCACAATTGAGTTTCGGTTTGTACCACCATGGAAGTGGTTCGGGGATTTGCGAAGGATTTCTTGGTTGTAGTAGGTTCTTGAGAACCAAAGATGGATATAGCTCTGCATATGTCATCAGAATCGGGTCAAAGGAGACCTTCTTCCTCTCAAAAGTTTGTTGCTGATGATTATTGGTATTGTTGTTGTTGTAGGTGTTCGTTAGTTGTTGTGGTTGTTATCGTTGTTGTTGAATTGGTGTTGACTGATTTGCTGAAAACACTGGAATGACTGAAGATACTTGATGATGATGTTGACGGGATGGTTGATTTCTTCTAACATGAGGCATCCTTAGCCTCCCAACTGAAACTGCATTAGCTTCACTGTCCTTCTTCTTGCTAAAACTGTTGCCATACTTCTTGCTGGATGACACCTCCTCTCTAGACAACCGTCCTTCTCGGACACCTTCTTCGAGCCTCATCCCCATGTTTACCATCTCGGTAAAACCATTGGGGGCACTGGCAATCATCCACTTATAATAAAATGAGCTCAGGGTCTTTAGAGAAATCTTAATCATCTCCTTTTCCTCTAAAGGAGGGGTAATCTGAGCAGCAAGCTCTCTCCATCTCTACACATACTCCTTGTCTTTCTGAGACAACGACGTCAACTGGTCTCTATCGGGAGCCATATCAACATTGTATTTGTATTGCTTCACAAATGCTTCGTCCAAATCGTTGAATGTGCGGATGCTTGCACTGTCCAACCCCATGTACCACCTCAGAGCGGCACTAATCAGACTGACTGTCTTGAAAATAATGGATCAAAATCTGATCATTATCTGTTTGAGTAGACATTTTTTCTGGCGTACATCACCAAATGACTGAGTGGACATGTACTCCCTTTATACTTCTCAAAGTCAGGCACTTTGAATTTCACCGGGATCTTGACATTTGGAACCAACCATAGTTCCACAGCACTCTTCCCAAACAAGTCCTTACCCCTTAAAGTTTTCAACTCCTTTCACATCTCAAGGAATTGATCCTAATCTCATCCATCTTTTCATACATATCAGGACCCTCAGACGGCTCAAAATGACAGATGGTGTCTTCTACACGAGGCTGGGTGTGCACAATAGGTGGCGGCACAGACATGACTAGGCTAGATGCCATTATGGAAGCAAAGGTAGGTGCAAAGCCTTCAGGCACAAATTTTGGAGGCATTTTCCACGGGAATCTGGCAGGCATGTTGGGTGCAAAATGAGCAGCAGTTGCAGGTATAATGGAGGTAGCCATCTCTGAAATGATAGTCCTCTGTGGAGGAGGAGTGGTAGGCGTTGGAGAAGACTGGCTCTGAGCGGCTAAGACTAACTCTATCATGGTGTAGCGGTAAATTCATGATCATCAAGCTATGGGTAAACAAGACATCAATAAAACCAGAGTCGCCACCGTGCTTTTATTGTTTTCAAGGGAAAAGGGAAAAGTACGAATAAAACCCCAAAATAAGAAGTTTTCAAATCAAAACTAATAAAATTCCAGAGATTATAGGTAAGGGGGTTGGTTACACAGAGGGAAGGTGTTAGCACCCAAAATGTCATAGGTACTCCTAGGGATCCCTTTTTTATGTGCATATGTATTTTTGTACAAATGATGTTTGCAAGCAAATAGAATGGGGGGATGAGAAAAGAATTCATTAATTATATTTTTATGTTTGACAAGACCTTCGGACTTGTGCCTACGTACCAACATAAAATGAGGGATCAAAACCTCGTATTTCGTGGTATAAATTTCAAAGTAGATGCATTGCTTTTAACAAAAATTAAGTTTGAAAGGCACAAAGGCCTAAAATGGTTTGAATGAGTTAATTCTTTTTGGCTTTTTTTTGGAAATTTTAAGTCAAGTATAATTAAGTATATTTACAAGTTTGATTAAGAAAATAAATTTGAAAATGCAATGGCATAAGGCCAAAGTTTCTAATTTGCAATATGGTCTAAGTTTAGAAAACAAGCACAAGCAAAGAAGTTTTTAAAAGGAGGGAGAGATTTTGAAATTAAAGAAGTGGGGAGGGGAATAGATCAAAACTCAAATTGGACAAAGGAGGACTTTTACCAAATTAAGATCATTCATTCATTTTGGGAGATGGAATGTACATTCCATCAATCCCCTAAATCCAATGATCTTAACTTAACAAAGTCAAATCAACCTTGACCAAGACCCAACAACACAAGTCAAACTTATACAAACAATCAAAATGGCTCAACGCAATTATTTGGCATTTATTCAATTTAAAAAATACTAAAAATAAAGCATTAAATTAAATATGGTTTGTCAAATTCCTAAAACCTCATCAAAACACCAAAGAAATGGCCATGAGATTTATCATAGGTTAAACAAGGTCAAAGGACCTTGGAGAAAAAATATCAGAATTTTTAAAGACTTAAAAGTATTTTTAAACAATTAAAAATATTCACAAAATCAATTAAATCATGAAAAATATTAATAATGATCCAAAAAATAATTTTAATTCAAAATATGAAAGAGGATTTTATTTATAAAATTTTGGTTAAACTCTCATATTTTTTGAATCAATATTAAAATTAATATGAATTAATGAAAATCAAAGGAATAAAATGAAAATCAGAAAATACAAAAAACGTGGACCACTTGATCTTCCTCATTAATTGATGTGGCAGATCAAGTGGCCACAAGCGCGCTTTCCTCCATAGTCACTAGTCAACGCGTAACACAAGTGGTATTTACAAGCAACACACGAGATTAAAACATTTTGAATTGATCATGTGGCTCAGAACTTGTCCAACACATCACTAGCGCTAAACCTCCGATCACCTTCTCAGGCGAATCTCGCCGGACTGGTTCAGTCATCACCATCACATAAATGAAAAAAAAAGGACATGATCTGAAAGAAAAAAATGGCGTAGAGCACGAATCTGACCTCAATTTTAACTAACTCCAAATATATAGAAAGATATGAGGAGTTGAATTTTGAGGTGTGTCAACTGAGTTGCTTCGATTAGACCTCAAAGCAACTCAATCTTCTTGCCTACATTGGTAGGACTTCAGACAACCAAAGATCCAAGAGAATTGAGGAGAATTGAGTGAGAATCAAAGAAAAGAAAAATTCTAGAAAATACCTTCAATGTTTTGCATAAGTTGCTCTTCCTTGCTTCAACTCTTGTTTGATCTTGCTTCAATGACTTGCAGAAGTGGATTAGGAATGGAAAGAAGCTTTGGATCCTGGATTTTTTGAATCTCCAAACAGTGAGATTCAAACTCAATTTTCAAGTGAAAATTATCAGGTTTTCCTTTGAATTGTGAGGGTTTGAAGAGAGAGGGAAAAGCTGGCGCGCAAGGATCCTTTCAAATGAGCTCAGAGGGTCCATATTTATAGCATTTGGAAGTGTTATTTGCACACTTGAATTTCCTTCCAAAATTGGCAATATCATGCACAAGCTTGGATGGGCGTGTACAGACCCATGAAGTAATCCAATTAGGTCCAAATGCATCTGAAATGAGATTGGAATGAAGCTTGAATGGCAAGGCAATGTTATGTGATCATTTGAACTTTGCTTTCCACCAACGCTGCAGGCCTGTTAAAACCATGCGCAGCCCTAGAAAACTTGGTCCAAAATGAATGAATTAGAACTCTTTGGAAAGCTTAGATCAAGAGGAACAACTCTTATGTTGAACACTTTTCCATTTGGAACTTGGATCAAGGTGAATTTTGAGGTGGAAGTTTGGAAATTTCAACATGTTGAAAATTTTTCTAAGTGTCAAGTCATATACCTCAATGTTCCACCTTACTAAACATTTTATGTGATCTCCAAATAAGAAAAGTGTCTTCATCAAAGTTGTATATCTTTCAAAGACCTTAAAAATGGTCATAAATTTGACATCATTCAGGCTTAGAATGAGAGAGTTATGCATTTTTGAAGTTGAGGAAAATCACTTGTTCAATGGTATTGGTCCAAAATGACCTATAATGTATCCTCATATCACATGCTCATAAACGTTGATTTAGCTTTCACTCCAAACATCAAAGTTGAATTAGAAATCTTGAATTTCATTGTGCAACTTGTAAATCTTTCATCTTATAAAAATTGAGAAAGGTATGGCCTTGGAAAGTTGACTTTCAAATTAGGGTTTAGACAAAATGACCTATAATGTTTCAACATATAAAATGACTTTCCAAGAAAAATTAGCTATAGACTTAATCATGAAAGTTGTTTGTAATGTCATTTAGACTAAATTTGATCTTGGTATCATTTTTATATGGTGAAAATTGTAGGAGATAGGGTCTAGGGAGACCCAGTTTTGGTCAAATGAATTCATCTGGCCAACCACCATCAACCAACTTGCTAACTTGCAATTCTCTTGACTTCTTAGGCTCATGGTAGATCATATATGAATAAGATTATGAATTTTTAAGTGTCCCTTGATAAATTTGATCAATTGGTGAGGAAGCTTGTTGAAGAAGTTACTCAGGACACCCAGACAAACTAGGGTTTCCAAGGCAAACCAACTCCAAACTCTTGAAGAAATCTTGATCGAATAATATGTAAAGATCATTGGGACTCATATATGATGCTTAGGGACATTGTGGATCAATCCTTGGTTGTGATTTTAGCCATAAGGGTCTCAAACCCTAGATATGAACTTGATAGATCAATGGGGATCATGCCCTACCTATAAAAGAGTTAGGCAAATGCAAAGACATATTTTTGGTATTTTGGTCAGTAAAATGATAATATACAAGTATGATACAATCACATAGTGCTTGGTGATCTCTCCCAAAACAAACCCAATGAAATAGGGGTAAGAAGGATGCCAAGGTATGATCCTAATGCTAATGCATATGATGAAATTGCATGAGAGATCTTAGGGTCAAAATCGGGGTCTTACAGCTGCCCCTATTTAAGGACATTCTAACTGAGGAGGAGAAGGTTAAAATCTTCGTATCGACTCAGTAGAATGGGCTTAAATAACAATATATAGAAATAAATTTTTGTCCCTAAGAGACCTCATGATGCATAGGATATGAATGTAAAGGCAGATTCTCTATGGGGAAATGTTGCGACAAAGGAAAAGAAAGAAGGGAGACCGGAGGTCCGCAGGAGCATAATGCGTTTCGTAAGGAAAACTCACTGGGGAGACAGAGACTCTGAGGGGATAAAAAGTTTGTACGTAGGCCAGGCTACGACTTAAAAACTGCTGGGTGGCTAGAGGGATTCCTTGAGAATGGAAAGACTCAGCCGGGGAAACAAAAACATCTGCAAGGGAAACGAGTAGATCAGGTTAAACTGACATACTTGAATCATGCAAGAAAAGCGATTTCACTACGGAAATACGCACTCAACTCAACTGGGGAAGAAATAAATTTCAACACAGGTGGAGCAGAAATTTATCATCCACTACCTGTTACTGGGTAAGGAGATAATAAAGATCTGACAGAGAGGACACCCGTCATCGGTTAGGATGAACATATCAAGGATAACTCGCTGGGAAATTCCAAGAGGGAGTATTCGTTACCAGTTACTGGGTAAGAATAACCTTGCTGGGGAAAACTGCAGAAATAGGATTTACAACTACCAGTTACTGGGCAGAAGACCAAAGATGACAATATTCATCACCGGTTAGGGTGAACATATTAAGGATAGACTCAAAGGAAAGAAAATCCGTCATCGGTTAAGATGAACATATCAAGGCTAAACTTGCCTAGGATGTCAAGGAAGATATTCGTCATTAGTTAAGATGAACATATCAAGGATAAACCCACTGAACAAAAGGTAGGAATTACATCTATCAAATGCTAGATAGAAAACCATCAAAGAGAAAATCCGTCATCGGTTAGGATGAACATATCAAGGATAGACTCTGTGAGGAAGGAATAGGAATTACATCTATCAGTTACTGGTTAGAATACCATAAGAGAAAGTATCTGTCACCGGTTAGGATGAACATATCAAGGATAAATTCTGCAAAGGGGAATGAAAAGCAGGATTTACAACTGTCAGTTACTGGGCAGAGGACCGCAAAGAGAAGAAACCTGTCATCAGTTAGGATGAACATATCAAGGATTAACTCTCCGGAGAACAAAATAGGGATTACAAATACCTTTTTACTAGGTAGAATACCAAAGATGAGAATATCCTTCACCGGTTAGGGTTAACATATCAAGGATAAACTCAAAACAGGGGAAGAAAATATCGGTTAGGATAAACATATCAAGGATATACTTCTTGGGGAATCATAAAAAATGAATCCACTGGGGATTCCACTGAAGAGAAAACAGGGGTACTTTTGCCGGGTATTGGGCAAGAAGTAGCAAACTGCAACCTAAGAAGAATATTACCAGTTACTGGGTAATAAATTCTTAGGGGACCCAAAGCATCTATCTAGGTAAGATCTAGAAACAAACGGTCAATCAAGACTCAACCCAATGAGGATATAACTCAAGGGGAGTGATTTCATCCAGATAATCAACTGGGGAGGAAACTGAAACAATAATTATCCACGAGGAAATAACTCAGTGGGGAGAGGAGAAAGGTTAAAGTCTTTCTGCTTAAAGGGGCTGACACTCTACAATGGAGGGAGGATAGACACCAAACTTGTATGGGGATAAAGGACCGCCATAACAGAGAATAAGAATCACATGAGAGAATCGACAGTAATGATGATGAAATACATGAGTATATATGTGCATGCATATGTATATGTATATGTATATGTATATGTATATGTATATGTATATGTGATGATAATGCTGACATAACGATCGTAAAGGATACAAAGGTGTCGTAAATTTGAATCATCGATACAATTCTCGGTAAATCCACAAAAGAGGGAGACGACTTGCTGGAGAAAAAGAGAGATCAACATCCCAAAGGCTCCAACCTAGCTGGGGAAAGAAGAGATCTGTTGAGAAAAACCGTTATCGAGTCTGCGGGGATTTTAGGTTAACACCATATCAAATAGGAGACAACCATGCAAAGGATAAACACAAATAGCTGCTCAAAAACCAGGAGGAAACTCTGACTGGGAGCGAATCTGATGGCGATTGATGGGGACCCCAAAGTTCTACCGCAACCACGTGAACTGCTATGGAGATTGGTTCTCAACTGGGAATAAACACAAACTCTGCTGAGGAATAAACATTCTGTAGGGGACGGAATCAACCAACTCAGTTGGCTACCCTACTGGGGAATAGTGAACAACGATTGGTGAATGCTAAAAAAAATGCTTGTTGAGGACGAAAGAGAAATTGCGCCTACTGCTTTGAGAGAACCAATAATGCTCCACACTTAAGCCTTACTTCTTTCAAGCCAATGTTGATATTCCTTTTAAATGAAATCAATTGCTTTAAAATTCATGCTTTTATATGATTAAGAAAAATGATTTTAATTAAAAAAATTAATTTCAAAATGATCATAATAAAATTTAAAACTATTTGGCTGAAATAAACAAGAGTAGAAACAATTGGATAAAAGCTCAACTTTATTTAAGGGAATGGTAGTCCGTAAATGACAAGACTCCGTAGATTTTTACAAAGTTGAAAATGGTAATATACAAGGAAAGGGGTTACATTGAATACAATGATCACTAATCCTTCCACCAACTCTTGATATTCACTGCGCTCTTGGCCGCTACTGGGGATAATGAATCACCATCGACCGTTGCACTCAACAAAGTCTTCAAAATCTGAAGATCAGCAGGATACAGTTACTTGCCATAATCCCTAATTTTTGCATAAATTGTCTCGAGGTGGGGTACTCAATTTATCGGGATAATCTTTCTGTTTTATGTCTCTAACTTTTGCCTGGATCGCCCTTTCGGGTTTTCAGTCCACCGAGATGCTCATTTTTGCCTAAGCCGCCCTTCCAGGTTTTCAACTTAGCAAGTTGTTCTTTTCTTCTTTTAGGCGAAGTATTTCTTAACTGTATTTGCATTCACAAGCCGAGTGAACTCTTCACCATCCATAGTTGTAAGAATCAAAGCATCGCCTGAAAAGGCTCTCTTAACAACATATGGGCCTTCATAATTAGGAGTCCATTTTCCCTTAGAATCTTGTTTGAAAGATAAAATCTTCTTGAGCACAAGGTCACCTTCTCTGAACACACGAGGTCTGACCTTCTTATCAAAAGCTTTCTTTATCCTCTGCTGATATAACTGGCCATGACACATGGCAGTCAATCTCTTCTCTTCAATCAAATTCAGCTGATCAAATCGGGTCTGGCACCATTCATCCTCAGTCAACTTGGCTTCCATGAGCACACGCAATGAAAAAATCTCAACCTCTATGGGGATCACTCTTCCATATCATATACAAGAGAGAAAGGGGTTGCCCCTGTTGAAGTGCGGATGGATGTACGATACCCGTGCAAAGCAAATGGGAGCATCTCATGCCAATCCTTATATGTTACAACCATCTTCTGAATGATTTTCTTGATGTTCTTATTTGCAGCTTCAACATCCCCATTCATCTTGGGTCTGTAGGGAAAAGAATCATGGTGTGCAATCTTTAAGTCTTTACAAAGAGCTTCCACCATATTGTTATTCAAGTTCGATTCATTATCAGTAATGATCTTGCTTGGCACACCATAACGACATATAATCTGATTCCTAATAAACCTTACAATAACTTTCTTGGTTACATTTGCATACGATGTCGCTTCAACCCATTTTGTGAAGTAGTCAATTGCCACCAAAATGAAACGATGTCCTTTTGAAGCTTTGGGCTCAATCATGCCAATCATATCAATTACCCACATGGATAAGGCCCATGGGGAAGAAATAACGTTCAATAGTGTCAGAGGAACATGAATCTTATCCGCATAAATTTGGCACTTGTGGCATTTCTTCACAAACTTGCAATAGTCAGATTCCATGGTCAGCCAATAGTAACCTGCTCACGACATCTTCTTCGCCATAGCATGTCCGTTGGAATGAGTACCAAAGGAACCTTCATGGACTTCAGTCATCAACAAGTCTACTTCGTGTCTATCCACGCATCTGAGCAGAACCATATCGAAGTTTCTCTTGTACAACACATCTCCATTCAGGTAGAAGTTGCCGGCTAATCTTCTCAAAGTCTTCTTATCTTTCAAAGATACCCCAGACGGGTAAATCTGACTTTGGAGGAAACACTTGATGTCATAATACAATGACTTCTCGTCTTTGATTTCTTCAAGAGCAAACATGTGAGTTGGCCTATCAAGACGCATCATGGTCAAATTGGGAACCTCGTTCCAATACTTCACTACAATCATTATGGCCAACATTGCAAGAGCATCTGACATCCGGTTTTCATCTCGAGGGATATGATGAAACCCAACCTTGGTAAAGAAAGTTGAAATCCTCCTTGCGTAATCTCTATACAGTATCAAGCCAGGTTGATTCGTCTCCCATTCACCTTTGATTTGATTCACAACCAAAGTTGAATCTCCAAAGACATCTAAATGCTTGATTCTGAGATCAATGGCCTCTTCAAGCCCCATAATACAAGCTTCATATTCTACCATATTGTTTGTACATTTGAAAGTCAATCTAGCTGTAAACGGAAAGTGCGTGCCTTGAGGAGTAATAATTACTGCCCCAATGCCATTACCATACTGATTAACAGCTCCATCAAATACCATGCCCCAACAGGAACCAGGTTCTGGCCCTTCTTTAAGCAATGGTTCATCATAATCTTTCATTTTTAAGTACAAGATCTCTTCATCAGGGAAGTCACATTTCACTGACTGGTAATCTTTAATCGGTTGGTGAGCCAAATGGTCAGCCAAGACACTACCTTTGATTGCTTTCTGAGATCGGTATTCAATATCATACTCTGATAACAACATTTGCCAATGGGAAATCCTCCCAGTTAAAGCAGGCTTCTCAAATATATACTTGATTGGATCCATTTTGGATATCAACCAAGTGGTATGATTCAACATATACTGACGCAGATGCTTAGCAGCCCAAGCCAATGCGCAACAAGTCTTCTTTAGCATAGAATATCGAGTTTCACATTCGGTGAACTTCTAACTGAGGTAGTAAATAGCATATTCTTTCTTTCCAGTCTCATCTTGCTGACCAAGATCACAACCCATACTATCTTTGAGCACAGTCAAATACATGATCAACTGTCTTCCTTTAACAAACGGAGACAAAATCGGAGGCTCAAGCAGATATTCCTTGATACTATCAAAAGCTTTCTGGCAATCTTCAGTCCAATCACAGGACTGATCTTTCCGAAGAAGCTTGAATAAAGGCGCACATGTAGCAGTCATGTGTGAAATGAATCTTGACATATAATTCAAGTGGCCGAGAAAACCGCTGACTTGCTTCTCAGTTTTGGGTGCAGTCATATCTTGTATTGCTTTGACCTTGGCAAAATCAACTTCAATACCCTTCTCGCTGACAATAAAGCCCAACAGCTTACCAGAATGAACACCAAAAGTACATTTATTGGGATTCAAGCAAAGTTTATACTTCCTCAAACGCTGAAATAGCTTCAACAAATGCTCAACATGTTCCTCTTCATCAATTGATTCAGCAATCATGTCATCGACATAAACTTCAATCTCTTTATGCATCATATCATGAAAAAGAGTAGTCATTTCTCTTTGGTAAGTTGCACCAGCATTTTTTAAACCGAAAGGCATCACTCTATAACAGAATATTCCCCAAGGTGTAATGAATGTGGTCTTCTCCATATCTCCGGGTGCCATCTTGAATTGATTATATCCGAAAAATCCATCCATAAACGAAAAGACTTTGAATTTAGCAGTGTTGTCCACCAACATAATGATGTGTGTCAAAGGGAAATCATCTTTCGGACTGGATTTATTCAAATCTCTATAGTCAACACACATACGGACTTTTCCATCCTTCTTCGGCACGGGTACAATATTGGCCACCCACTGCGGATACTCAACAGTCACAAGGAAACCAACATCAATCTGCTTTTGCACTTCTTCTTTAATCTTCACTGCCATATCAGGTTGCATTCTTCTCAACTTCTGCTTGATTGGCGGGCATTCTAGCTTCAACGGCAATCTATGCTCCACTATCTCAAAATCCAAACCAGGCATGTCTTGATAGGACCAAGCAAACACATCTGAATACTCTCGAAGAAGATCAATCAACCCCTTCTTAACATCTGGACATAATTGAGACCCAATCTTGACTTCCTTCACATCATCTTCGGAACCCAAGTTGACTAGCTCAATTTGTTCTTCGAATGGCTAAATGGCTTTTCCTTCATGCTCAAGAAGACGAGACAATTCATCACTCACTTCTTCACCACTTTCCTCTTCGACCTCAAACACATGGAATTAAACATTTGGAGAAGGAGAAGGATCATTGTATTCAATGGGGTAAGAAACCAACCTACATAATGATTTGATATTTCGATTTTAGATAAGTGAATTTGTGACCAAATATTATGCAGATGGACAATTATATTGTTTATTTATGTTTTTTGTGATTACCATTTTTAGAATAAAGCAAAAAGTAAAAACAAAACATCATAGATGTGGATGAATAGAATTATATTTTATTGATGATCAAATTTGAAATGCCTATTAATGCTCACTTCTCCCTTAGGCATAAGAGAATGGTTTTTTTAAAAACAAATAAAAGCAATTACTTAGATCTATGCAAAATAACAAGAATATCGACAACAGTCCAATTGTCGTAAGCCTTTCCATGCGTCACAAAATTGGTGCAATCTTCCTCTTCGCCATCCTCTAGCACAATAGCTAAGTGTTGTTCATTGCCATGAATGAACCTTCTGCTATGGAAGCTAAGTTGCATATCCTCTGATCTAGCAACTAATGAACCTTGTTGAAAACCTAGACCGGTTCTACTCTTGTTATCGGAGACCTCTACCACTCGTCCCCACCGATCAACATTTCCTTCTTTAACAATCTTGCTTGCATCTTTCAGTGAGGACATAGGTGCCCCAACTTTCTTTTCAAAAGCAATATACAAGGCTTGGAACAGAGTCCCAACCTCATCCTCAGCTTCAACGTAAGAGAAAGATGACAGGTGGCTAACCAACAACACCTTTCCCCCGCGAACAATGACCAATTTCCCACTCTTGACAAATTTGAGCTTCTGATGCAACGTGGAGGTAACAGCTCCCGCCTCGTGGATCCATGGCCTTCCCAATAGACAACTGTAGGCCGGGTGGATATCCATTACTTGGAAAGTAATTTGGAAGTCACTCGGACCTATCTTTACTGGAAGGTCCACTTCACCTCTCACTATTTTGCATGAACCGTCAAAAGCTTTGACGATTACACCACTATACCTCATAGACGCTCCTTGATATGACAACTTTGATAATGTTAACTTCGGCAGCATATTCAATGATGATCCAGTATCAACAAGCACATTGGACAAAGCGTCATCTTTGTAATTCATGGAGATGTGCAAAGCCAAGTTATGATTCCTACCCTCTTCATGAAGTTCCTCATCACAAAAACTGAGATTATTGCAAGAAGTGATTTTAGCTACAATATGATCGAATTGATCCACTGTAACATCATGTTCTACAAATGCTTTCTCTAGAACTCTTTACAGTGCTTCTCTGTGTGCTTCTGAATTCATAAGCAGAGACAGTACTAAAATCTTTGAGGGGGTTTGGAGCAGCTGCTCCACCATATTGAACTCACTCTTCTTTATTAACCGAAGTACCTCATCATCATCATTATTCTTCAAATTGCTGGATTCACCAAACTGACGCTTTGAAGTGCTAATCGACTCTAATGCAGGCACTTCCACATTCTTATTGACTGTTGAATCTTCCACATCTTTTGGGAACACCGGCCCAAACAATTGACCACTGCGAGTCACCTTGGTAACATCAGCAATGCTCACGAAAGAATTGGTTGAAGGTAATGGAACCTCTTGACCATCCTTCACCATAGTTGCATTATACTGGTATGGAACAACCTTATCAGATGCATACGGGACTGGACCCGCCAACCGTATGACCAACGGTGTTACCGATCTTTGGCTGATACTATTACTGTTGCTGCTATCATATTGAATCACCACTCTCTCGGAATTATTAAACACAGGAACGATCATATTCACATCGTCATCTACATGATGGGATTGTACAATCTGGATCATACCTTCATCCATCAACCGTTGGATGTCCCTTTTCACAATCTCACAACCTCTTGGGTTAACACTACAGATAGCACAACCATCATGGTCATTCTCACAATCGCTCACCAAGCAAATGTACTTATGCATCATCACCAGGGACCTTCGAATAAAACGGACATCAAACACTTTGAATTCCCCAGGGCAACCGTCTACCATATTGACAGATGAATTTCCATGGGCTGGCAATGGGTTAGCTTTCACGTTGGGTGCACGGTCCTCAAAGGACACCATTCCATTCTTCACTAGCTTCTGGACTTCATATTTGAGTGGATAGCAGTTCTCAATGTCATGTCCGGGTGCTCCTTGATGAAAAGCACAACGGAGGTCAGGCTTGTACCACCATGGAAGTGGTTCAGGGATTTCAGGTGGATTTCTTGGTTGTAGCAGGTTCTTGAGAACCAATGATGGATAAATCTTTGCATATGTCATAGGAATCGGGTCGAAAGAGACCTTCTTCCTCTTGAAAGTTTGTTGTTGATGATTGTTGGTATTATTGTTGTTGTAGGTGTTTGTTCGTTGTTGTGGTTGTTGTGGTTGACATTGTTGTATTTGAATTGGTGCTAATTGACTAGTTGAAAAAACGGGAATCACTGAAGATACTTGATGATGATGTTGATGGGGTGGTTGACTTCTTCTGATCTAAGGCCTCCTCTGCCTCCCACTAGTTATTGCGTTGGATTCATTTTTTTTCTTCTTACCAAAACTGTTGTTGTATCTCTTGCTGGACGATACCTCCTCCTTTGACAACCGTCCTTCTCGGACACCTTCTTCTAGCCTCATCCCATGTTTACCATTTCAGTAAAGTCACTGGGGGCACTGGCGATCATCTTCTCATAGTAAAATGAGCTAAGGGTCTTCAGGAAAATCTTGGTCATCTCTTTTTCCTCTAAAGGAGGGTTGATATGAGCAGCGAGTTCTCTCTATCTCTGCGCATACTCTTTAAATGTTTCCTTGTCCTTCTGAGACAGTAATCTCAACTGATCTCGGTCGAGATCCATATAAACATTGTACTTGTACTACTTAACAAATGCTTCACCCAAATTTTTGAAAGTGCGGATGCTCGCACTATCCAACCCCATATACCATCTTAGCGCCGCGCCGGTCAGATTGTCTGGAAGTAATGAATTAACAGTTGATCATTGTCCCTTTGGGTAGACATCTTGCGAGCATACATCACCAAATGACTTAGCGGACATGTGTTTCCTTTGTATTTTTCAAAGTCAAGCACTTTGAACTTCACTGGAATCTTCACATTCGGCACTAGACATAATTCAGCATCATTATTCCCAAATAGATCTTTACCTCTCAAAGTTTTCAACTCCTTGCGCAGCTCAAGAAATTGATCTTTCATCTCGTCCATCTTCTCATACGCATCAGGGCCCTCAGATGGCTTAGAATGATAGATGATGTCTTCCACACGAGGTAAAGTATGCACTACAGGTGGTGGCACAGACATAACCGGGCTAGATGTCGGCATATAAGCAAATGTAGGTGCAAAACCTTCAGGCAGGATGTTTGGCGGCATTCCCCACGGGAATCCGGCAGGCATAGCAGGCGCGAAATGAGCGGCAGTTGCGGGAACAGTAGAGGTAGCCACCTCTGAAATAACAATCCTCTTAGGAGAAGGAGTTACGGGCGTTGGAGAAGACTGGCTATGCGCAGCTAGAACTGACTCCATCATGGCAGTCAGGCGAGCGATCTCCTCTTTCAGATCTCTATTCTCTTGCTCAAGATGTTCCTTGATTCTGGGGTGATTGGCGCGAGTATTGTACCGATGAGTCAGCTTGGCTGAAGCACAAAACAAACATCAATGAGACATCTAGCGAAAGAGAAACCTATTTATGCAAATGATGTATGAAATGCAATGCTTGATTGTTTTTATTTCAAGGAACTTTATATTATTTTGAAATATATATATATATATATATATATATATATATATATATAATTGGAAGGATTACACTGAGTACAATTTCAGAAACCAAATGAAAAATTACAAGAGAAAAGGAGACTAGTCATCCTAAGGATCCCTAATAACAACGTCATAAGATCTGGCTGTAGGCGCGTATTTCCTTCGAATACGTCGAATCTTTGTCTCAAAAGAAGCCTTCATCTGAGTCTTCTCGAGGACAAGCTGATCAACAATCTTCTTCCAAGCAACGAAAGGTTGAGGCATGCTAGAGGAAGATGAAACCTCCGACTCTCTCTGTCTCTTTGTCACTCGGTCTTCAAGTAGCTCAATAAGTGCGTCTTTGTCCTTAGACTCAAACTGCAACTCTTCATGCCTTTGGCTCAAAGCATAGAACCGCTCTTCTCACATATCCTTCTCTTGCTTCATCTTGGTGAGCGCGTCTTCCAACTCCTCTGTATCTTGGTTAGGGAGAGTTAATGGCTCAACCACAACCAAAGACATAGGTCTCTCACAAGGATAAGGCATCTTTAATTCCAAAGCTCTCTTCTTCACCCAAAGAGTGTAGGCTTCCAAAGCCACACAATTGCACGGACCAAGCTCGGATCTTCCTTTCATATGCACATTATACCAAGCATGCACAATCTTCTGCTTCAAATGTTGGGGATCTTTACCCTCTTGATAGAAAAGACCTTCTAACAGAGTGTTATTAGGTTTTTCTTTCAAGGGGAACCCAAGTTAACGACGAGCCAAAGCAGGATTGTAGTTAATTCCTCCTTGTGTACCAATGAGAGGCACATTAGAGAATTCACCACAACAATCAACAATATCCAAACTGCTTAATGAAGGATCGTACCAAACTATATCATCATTAGTGAGAGACATAAGTCTCCCAGACCACAGTAGACATTTTTTGTTCTCCATAAAAGAAGGTGTCTGAGGCAAGTGCGAAATAAACCACTTGTACAGAAGAGGAATGCAACAGACAATCGTTCCACCACCCTTAGAATTCCTTAGATGCAAAGAGAAGTACATATCTTCTAATAGAGTAGGCATAAGATTCCCGATCAAGAAAGTTCTAATGGTGTTAACACCAACAAAACCGTCAATATTAGGGAACAAAGATAATCCATAGATGAGCAACACAAAGATAGCTTGAAAAGCTTCCACACTACCGGCTTGAGTAAAGGCAGTAGCTTCCCTGATAAGGAAATCAGCTGACAATCCAAACAATCCTCCTTTCTTCGCCCAATGAGCCTTTATCTCATATTTCTTCAGGTGGATAACTTCAGCTATAAGATGATATCTAGGAATCTCTTCCAATCCACTAAATGGCATTTTGTTAGAAACAAGTATTCCCAAGAGATGGGCATACTCCTCCAACGTAGGCACAATCTGATAATCAGGAAAAGTGAAGCAAAGGTAGAGAGGATCATAGAATTGTACTAATACACTCAAAAGTCCTTCAACCACATCAACAGACAAGATAGATAGAAGCTTCACATGACGTTGCTTGAAGTCCAAGGGATCTAATACAAAAGATGCTAGCTTCCTTAACTCTTTCAAGTCGGGACATTTGAAACTGTACTTCTTAGTGTTCCTTCGTCCACAATCCATGATCTGAAAATATTTGCAAATAACACCTCAGTTCCTTGAAATTTTCGTGTGATGAATGTTATGATACGCATGAATGCATGAATGCAACAATCACAAATAAGGGATCACAGACAATGCAAACAAAGGTCAAGGGATGAATCAAGTAATTCTCAAGATCAATCATCCATTTTGGTGGATTATGGTTTTCACCTTATCAGCACCCAAGTTCCATTGATATTAACAAGACTTGATTGGATCAACCAAGAATCAAGGGTTTATTGTGAATCACTAGCATGGAGTCTGGGTAAGAACCATCCCAAAGGAGTGAACTAAGGATAAAACCTGTAGTATTCTCAAGAGAAACGCGTCTGAGTGTAGTATCGCGTAACAACTGTTATCAAGTCTACACTTGAAAAGTCTCCGCACTACGTCCTAAATAGGCCAAGAGGGGTTAAATGTTCTACGGTCCTTAACTTCTCAGACCCAATTAGAGATAGCAATGCCTAACCACAAATACTTGTGTGACACTTCCAAATCCAAAATAGTCTTCACTGAGCAGATGGGTCTCAAGCCAAATTGTTAAGGACTACTCCACACAAGTAGAACATGACTATACCATCCTCCTATCTTAATTGCACTCAAGTTCGGGTTAGAACTTATCTCACCACTCAGAGATCACCAAGCACAACAAGCAGATTATATCACACATACATATATACAAACATCACATATATACAGATATATTCACACAAAAAGTAAGCTAAACCCACTGGAGACTACTCCCCAGCAGAGTCGCCATTTAATTTCTGTAGCGGAAAATTCATGATCATCAAGCTATGGATAAGCTAGAGATCAAATAACAAGAGTCGCCACCGCGCTTTTATTGTTTCCAAGGGAAAAGGGAATAAGTACGAACAAAACCCAGAAGTAAGAAGTTTTCAAATCAAAACTAATAAAAAGTCAGAGATTACAAGTAAGGGGGTTGGTTACATAGAGGGAAGGTGTTAGCACCCATAGTGTCCTAGGTACTCCTAGGGAGCCCTTTTGTGTGCATATGTATTTGGTACGAAGTGATGTTTACAAACAAATAGAATGGGGGGATGAGAAAATAATTCATTAATTATATTTTTGTGTTTGACAAGACCTTCGGTCTTGTGCCTACGTACCAACATAAAAATGAGGGATCAAAACCTCAAAGTTCGTGATACAAATTTCAAAGTGGATGCATTGCTTTTAACAAAAATTAAGTTTGAAAGGAACAAATGCCTAAAAATGGTTTGAATGAGTTAGTTCTTTTTGGATTTTTGAAACTTTAAGTCAAGTATAGTTAAGTTTATTTACAAGTTTGATTTAAGAAAAGAAGTTTAAAAATGCAATGGCATAAGGCCAAAGTTTCTATCTTTTTGCAAAGTGGTCAAAGTTTAGAACAAAATAGGTTCAATCAAAGAAGATTTTGAAAAGGGAGGGAGAGATTTTGAAATTAAATAAATGGGGAGAAGATGAACAGACTATCCTATGTGCAAAATTAAAATTTTAGAGTTGAAAAGATCTGACCAAATGGGTAGCAATCCAATAGACAAAAATGTCAATAGAAACCAAGAATTCCCTTGGACTTTTTAGGATCAAGCTAACACACAAATGCACAATTATATCATCTTGAAGAGAAAGGCATCAAATAAAGATGGCAACATCCAGGCTTATCCATTCCATGATCTTCTTCAAAGTAGCCCAGGTAACAGATGAATTTCACAAGTCACTAGTTCAAAATAACAGCTTCACAATGATCATGTTGCAGATGAACTTAGAGAGATCTTGAATGATGTAGCAGATGAAGTTTCAAATTGCAAGCACTTGGTTTCTCAATAAATTGGCATTGGCCAAGTCCTTTAGAATAGAAAGGTTGCCTAGATTCTAAGTCCATTTGTCCAAGATCAAGCCAACAGTTCACACAAAAGTTTTTTAGGGTTTTTGTTGTCATTATGTACATTAATGGTCAAAGAGCACTCAACAAACAAAGTATACACACAAAAAATATATCACATAACATGGTCCAAGTGGACAAAGTAAAAATTGCATTAACATAAACAATTAGAATGATATGAACAATGGAAAATGAAATAAAATGCTAAAAGTAAATTGCATTAAGGTAAATGGATTGAATTTAAATGTTAGTAGTTAATAGGTTAAAAGTTAGTTTTGTTTTGCTTTTGCTTTTCATTTTAAGACATTCTTTGGAGAACACTCAACCCACTTATAACAAGCATGGATCCTTGAATAAAGACATCTTCCAAAGGAAGGAAAAAAGGCCAAGTTTCTACACAATACCATGAAAGAGGGGAGACTTACAATCTCACTAACTAGAATGCTTATGCCTTTTGTGTCACAAATTTAGCGTAATGTTAAGCAATCGTAATTGGACTTATGTAAAAGTCACAACTATTTGAGGTCGGGCAATATAATTTTGGTGTTAATGCATGTTAAAGACATAGTATAATAGACTATGCTCATGAAACATATCACACACAAAAAAGGATATGCAAAAGGTGTGACCTAATCTCATCCATACTCATGTTAATTTTTCAATCAACTAGCCTTAGGATTTTGAGATATCATAGGCCAAATGGAATGAATGAATGAAGAAGGGGAATAAGATGAAGTGGGAGGGGAATGGATCAAAACACAAATTGGTCAAAGGAGGACTTTTATCAAATTAATATCATCCATTCATTTTGGAAGATGGAATATACATTCCATCAATCCCCTAAATCCAATGATACTAATTTGACAAAGTCAAATCAACCTTGACCAAGGCCCAACAACAATAGTCAAACACAAACAAGTCATCACAATTGGTCAACAAAATTATTTGGCAATTAATCAAATTAAAAATACTAAAATAAGGAATTTAAATTAAATATGGTTTGTCCAATTCCTAAAACCTCATCAAAACACCAAAGAAATGGCTATGAGATTTATCATAGGTCAAACAAGGTCAAAGGACCTTGGAGAAAAAATTTCATAATTTTTGGATATTCAAAAGTATTTTTAAACAATTAAAAACAAATGAAAAATCAATTAAATCATGAAAGATATTAATAATGATCCAAAAAGTAATTTTAATTCAGAATATGAAAGAGGAAATTATTTCAAAATTTTTGGTGAAACTCCCATATTTTTTTGGACCAATATTAAAATTAATATGAATTAATGAAAACCAAAGGAATTAAAATAAAAAACAGAAAATCAAAAAAACCTGGACCACTTGATCTGCCTCATTAATTGAGGTGGCAGATCAAGTGGTTGAGTGCGCGCGGTTCACCATGCACTTTAGTGAATTGTCCACACACGTGGTAATCAACATGTTCGCTCGTGATTAAAACATTTCAGCTGGATCCTATGGTTGTGAGAGATGCCAACACATCGCCGGAGCTGTAGCTCCGGTCTTCTTCTCCGGTGGATCTCACCGGGCTGGTCCACCTTCAACCATCACCAGAATTAAAAAGAAGGACATGATCTGAAAGGAAAAATGGCGTAGATCACGAATATCACCTCAATTTTAACTAACTCCTCACATATAGAAATATATGAGGAGTTGAAATTTGAGGTATGTCAACTGAGTTGCTTCGATTTGACCTCTAAGCAACTCAATCTTCTTGCCTACATTGGTAGGACTTCAGACAACCAAGGAATCAAGACAATTGAGCAAGATTTAGAGAGAATCGAAGAGATTAAAATTTCTGGAAAATACCTTCAATGTAGGTCTGGATTCAACTGTTCCTGGCTTGGCTCGTGCTTGATCTCACTCCAAATGCTTGCAGAAGAAGAATTGAATGCTTAAAAGGTCTTGGATCCCTGGAGTTTTGAATCTCAAAACAGTGAGAATTCAAACTCAATTTCAAGTGAAATTCTCAGGATTATCCTTTGGAATGTGAGGGTTAGAGGTTTGGGATCAAAGCTGGCGCCAATGTGTGTCAAATTTTGAGCATATGGAGCTCTATTTATAGCCAATTCAGTTGATATTTGCACACTTGAAATGAACTTCCAAAATTAGCAATGTGTGATGCATGAGTGCATGGGCGTGTGCAGGCCCATGAAGTCACTCCATCTGATCCATAATTGAGTGTAAGCAATGCTAAATTCATGTTGGAATGCTAGGCAATTGTGCATGGATGTGTGAAGTTCAATCTTGCCAAATGATGATACCATGTTCAAGCCATGTGCAGCCTATTCATTTCTTGTCCAAAATGGATGAATTTGGGATTTTTGGAAAGGTTAGATCAATAGGAACAACTTTCATGTTCAACACTTTTCCATTTGGAGCTTGGAACTTGAAGAATTTTGAGGTGGAAGTTTGGAAATTTTAACATATTGAAAAAATTTCTAAGTGTCAAGCCATATGTCTCAATATTCCACCATGCTTAACTTTTTATGTGAGCTTCAAATGAGAAACGTGTCTTCATAAAAGTTGTATCTCCTTCAAAGACCTTCAAAATGGTCACCATATTCATGTCATTTGTGAAATTCTAGTAACAGACTGTCGATGTCACACTGGACGTTATGACATCCAATTATACGCAGACAGGTAATGTATGCAGAAACTAAATGTAAAAGGCAGTAAATAACACAAAGAATTGTTTACCTAGTTCGGTGACAAACACACCTACGTCTGGAGGCTACCAAGCCAGGGAGGAAATCCACTATAAGAGGTATTAATTCAGGACTTAAACCAACTGTTTAATCCTATCACTTAAGACCTACCCAATGCAATTTCAATCTAAACTAAGACCTGAGTTCCTACTCACTCCCCCTCAATCACAGCAGTGATTACAACCTTTAATAAGTTTAAAGTCAGTGGTGAAGTTATACTTCAAACAACTCTTGATTGTGCTTAAAAGCTTTAATCAAGAAACACAACACTCATGCTTAAAAGCTTAGAGTGACACAACAACTACAACTCAATAAACACCCTAGTCCAATGCAATCATCTAGGTGATAATTGCTTGGCTCACAAATAAACACTAATTCAAGATACACATAAAATTACAGCAAGGATCTATACTGATATATTTAAATCTTCACACTTCAAACCCCTTGAGTTGCTGAAAGTAGGATTGCCATCCTTTTATAATGCAGCACTTAGGCCTTGTACTTGAGTTTCCTAAAATTAAGGTCAAGCAAGTTAACCTAATTTCCACACATTAGGGTGCTAACAAATAGGCTATTTGTTAGGTCTCTTAATTTTAGCACAGTTGTTAGTTTCCTAGATTTTAGCACAGCTGTTAGATTCTTGAAAAACAGCCTGAGATAAATACTGAAGCATAACAGAAAAACTAACTAGCCTACACTTTAGCATATGCTGTCATGAATGAATGTCATAACATTCAGTTTGACATCCAGAAACTAGGCTATATGCTTGGTCTGTTAGGCTCCTGAAAAACAGCCTGAAATAAATACTGAACTATAACAGAAAAACTAACTAGCCTATAATTCAGTATCTGCTGTCAGGGATGAATGTCATAACATTCAGTTTGACATTCAGTAAATCTTGTATTAGCTAATCCTGCAGCATACTACTTAAGCATGTCATGACATCAGTCAAGACATCTAAGTACAGTAAGTGTTTTAACACAAAATGCAGCCAATCAAAAACATCTACAAACTCCCCCTTTGGCAAATTTTTGGCTAAAATAACTTGGCATCACAACAGAGTTCACAGCAGCAGAAAACACACATCCAAGCAGAGAATCAAATTAGCCAATACACTTAGCAAACATAGATGTTAAACTTCAAACAGCAGCAGCACAAGAGAAGATCAAGCAGATAGCAAACAACATCATAACCTCTTGTTTAGAGGACCTTCAACTTCAAAGAAATCTGTTGTTGTCCTGGGGTACAGGTGTTTCTCCCCCTTTTTGTCAAAAATGTTGCCAAAGCAACTTAGTATTACAGACCAAAACAGACAAAAATACAATCAATTTTCAAAAACACAGGAAATGTTCTAGTCATCTGACTCAGAGTCAGCATCATCATCTGTGCCATCATCAGGACTGGCATTTGCTTCTCCCTCTTCACCCTGTCTTTCAGCTTCTTTAGCAGCATCATCAGCTTCACCAAGCACATCACCTTCAGTCATCTCCAAAGTGCTGATCAATTTTTCCAAGTTCAGCTTCCTTGCCTCTAACTCCCTGCAAGTTTCTTTGAGCATTGCAATGACAGCAGCTTTACCTGGTTGATTGCTTACACGTGATGTCTCACCTGTTGTCATGACAATGTCAGGAACATGGGTACCTAGGAACAGCTTATGATTAAAGGACATAGGGTTGTCTCTTTTCTTCACAGAATCATTCTCTGTTAAGATGTTTGGAAACTGATTCAAAACAATACCACAGATGAGAGAAGGAAAGGCTATAGGTCCCTTCACACTAAAGCTTCCTGCGTGCTTCAAAGTTTGATCAAAAATATATGAGCCATAGTCAAAATTGGCTTTGGTTCCAACAGCATATATAAACTTTCCAAGCATTACAGCAACTGTAGATTTATGATTGGTGGGCACCCAGTTAGCAGCTCCAATCTTGTGCAGCATTGCATACTTGACACTCAGTTTACTGGCCACCAATTTCCCTTTGAGAGGCCACTTCCTTACTTGATTTGCAGTGATAACTTGACAGATTTTGTTGTCAGTCACCTCAAGCTCAGGTTGAGCTACATCAGGCATTCCCAAATACTTGTTGATCACTGAGGGAGAGAAATTTACACACTTGCCTCTCACATACACTTTCCTGAATTCCTTAGACTTGCCATCAGCACATTCTTCAGACAAATTAACAATAAATTCCTTAACCAATATCTCATAGCACTTTGAGAACTGAGTCACAATCTTCATTAAACCAGCCTCTTGAATAAGGTCCATAATATCCTTACATTCTAGGACATTCTGAGCTAATTCCCTTTCCAAAGCCAGCCTCTTCTGATAAACATATTTCCACCTGTTTACACTTGAAGCAAAATGAAAAGATATGTTGTCAATTGGTACCTCAGGGACACTAGCTGCAAGCTTGCTAGTGGTTGGCTTCTTCTTTGACAGAGTGTCAGAGACATTACACGGAACATCTGAGTCAGACTCAACCACAACAAACCTGGTCTTCTTTTTCTTGGGCACCATTTTGCTCCAAGATTTGTCTGGACCAGGACCTTTCCTCTTGGGGGAACTCTCGACTGCCACCTTTGTCTTGGAAGAGGTTGGAACATCAATCTTCTTTCTAGGGGACCTTTGAGCCACAGTTTTCTTTTCTCTCCTAGTCCTAACCCTTTTGGCTATGCTAGGGAGGACAGAGGACGGCAGCTCATTATTAGAAAATTCCTCCAGGTCTACTGTTTCAGCCTCACAGTTAGGGTTGTCACTGACATCATGAGTGACATGAACTTCCTCACCAGCCACATTATCTAAGGGTTTGTCAACACTTGACTCCTTATGAGCATCAGTTTGCTCAACATCATCAGAGATATTCTTTCCTAAAGACTCAGTATTTTCTTGATAAGTAACACTATCAGGTTCAATAGTGTTTAAGGGAATGGAAACCCCAAGGACCTTATGGATACCAGACAGTATTCCAGTCACCATAGTGGCAATGGCATTGTGAACATACCTGGAACCTTCTCTGGTTCGTTCTTCAAGAGCGATGGCTGAGGAGAAGCCTGATACAGTTTCTTTAGGTCTTCTTGCATGTGAGGTATTCGCAGAGTCAGCAACAGGATCTTCTCCGTTGGGGTAGCTTGGTTCAGAGCTAGAGGAATCAGACATGTTCTTGGAGGAAGATGAGTTGGATTGTTGAGACATGATGAGTATCTTAGAGGCGAAATGAAAATTTTCTTTGAGAGAATGCTTGCGTGACTGAAAGATGAAACGATGGAAGAGGTAACGCTTGTTGCAAGAGTAATAGTAATTATTTGTTGACCAATCAGAGCATACTCTCAATTGTTTAATAATTTGAAATATTAAACAGTAAATACCTAACATCATTAGTTGCTATAATTCCTCAGAAAGACATATTCCCAACTTTCCCCTTAAATTTTCAATCTGAGTAGCCTCCAAAGCCTTTGTAAATATGTCAGTAAGTTGCAGTTCAGTTGCCACATGTTCCAAGGTAATCACTTTGTTTTCTCCTAGATCTCTTATGAAGTGATGTCTAATCTCAATATGTTTGGTCCTGCTGTGTTGGATAGGATTCTTTGAAATATTGATGGCACTGAGATTGTCACAGAACAATGTCATGACATTCTGAGTGACATTGTACTCAGTTAGCATCTGTTTCATCCATATCAGTTTGGAACAACTGCTTCTAGCTGCTATGTATTCATCAGTCAGAGCTTCTTTCATAATTTTTGGTTCAACCTTGGATACAAAGTAGGAATTTGAGCTATTCTCCCTTGATCTAGTAATCACACCACTATTGGGATCTCCTATGATAAGATCCTTAGGGTGGTCTTTCTGACTCCTGATAGAAGGCACCTTGTTGGATGCTTCTAACTCAAGTCCAGGAGGAGTATCCTGTACATTTTCTGTTGAAGTCTCAAGGAATGTTCCAACATCCTCTATGACATTTGAATCTTCATCTTTATCATCAACAACCACATAAGCATATCTCTTCCCACCAAGACTTTCAACCTGCATAGGTCCCATTAAGTCCATGTGCAAAAGTTCCAGAGTTTTGGATGTTGTAGGATGTCCAAGCTCAGGATGGGACATCTTGGTTTGCTTGCCAACCTGAAATTCTCCACAGACTTTTCCTTCATCAATAAGCAGCTTTGGGATTTCTCTAACTGCTTCCTTGGATATGATCTTCTTCATTCCTCTCAAATGAAGATGTCCAAGTCTTCTATGCCACAACTTCACTTCCTGTTCTTCCTTGTCTAAGAAGCCCATTGAGGAGTAGTTTGAGACTTTAGGTTCCCATAGATAGCAGTTATCTTTGGATCTGGATCCTCTCATAACTTCCTTATTTTCTCCATTTTTTACAACACATTCTTCCTTAGTGAACTGTACATTGAAGCCTTGATCACATAGCTGGCTTATGCTGATGAGGTTAGCAGTTAGTCCTTCTACTAACAACACATTATTCAGTTCTGGAACTCCAGGACTGTCCAGCTTACCAACACTTTTGATTTTTCCTTTAGCTCCATCACCAAAGGTCACATAACTGGTAGTATGAGGTTGTATATATACCAATAAGTTACTCATCCCAGTCATATGTCTTGAGCAGCCACTATCAAAATACCAGTCTTCTCTGGTAGATGCCCTTAGAGATGTGTGAGTTAATCTAGCAACCCATTGTTGTTTCTTGATGGGGGCATTATGCCTAGATGCCTTCTGCTTAGGTCTAACTTGAGGGGTCTGGTTAGGATAACCATGCAACCTGTAACAGAAGGGTTTTATGTGACCAAATCTACCACATTAGTGGCATCTCCATCTTTGAAATTTCTTCTTTTGATGGTTAATCCTCCTGTTTCCATGATGTTGTGACATTGGTTGTGACTTCTGCTTGGTTTTCTGAACTTCAGCCTTTGAGCTGTTGAATTCAGATGAGGATTCCTTAACAAAGCCTAAACCAGACATGGTTCCTGATTTCTGTCCCACCTTTAGAATCTCTTCCAAAGTATCAGTTCCTTTATTCAGCATTCTGATGGATTTTGTCATTTGATCTAACTTAGAGGCCAGCAAGGTTATCTCACCATTTAGACCATCTATGACTGTCAGATGCTTCTTCTTCTCAGCTTCCAACTCCTTGATGAGTTTCTTCTGCTTTTCTCCTTGGATACACACTTCAGCACTTTTGACACATAACTCTTTATATGAAGCAGCAAGTTCTTCAAATGTAAGTTCATCTCCACTTGAGTCATCATCAGAGGTACAGACGCTAGTTAGAGCAGTGACATGCTTTGTAGATTCTCCTTCTGATTCACTCTCAGAGTCTCCATCAGACCAGGTGACAGATAGTCCCTTCTTTTTCTTCTTGAGGAAGGTAGGACATTCAGCTTTAATGTGTCCAAAAACTTCACATCCATGACACTGGATTCCCTTGCCTTGGTTGAACTTTTCTTCAGATGTTGATCTTCTACTGATGTCAGACGAAATGTTCTTGACATTTGGTCTACCTTTTTGGTCAATCTTCTTTATGAACTTGTTGAACTGTCTTCTAAGCATGGCTATAGCTTCTGATATACTTTCATCACCTCCAATATTTCCTTCTTCTGAATCCTCTTCAGTATTTGATACAAAAGTTATGCTTTTGTTTTTCTTTTCAGCATTCTCACATAAGCCCATTTCAAAAGTTTGGAGAGAACCAATAAGCTCATCAACCTTCATATTGCAGATATCTTGACCCTCTTCTATAGCAGTAACCTTCATGATAAATCTCTTGGGCAATGATCTGAGAATATTTCTTACAAGTTTTTCTTCAGACATTTTCTCTCCTAAGCCTCCAGAAGTGTTGGCAATTTCAAGAATATTCATGTGGAAGTCATGAATAGTCTCATCCTCTTTCATCCTCATATTTTCAAACTTAGTAGTCAGCATCTGGAGTTTAGACATCCTTACCTTAGAGGTACCTTCATGAGTTATTTTGAGAGTATCCCAAACTTCTTTAGCCAGCTCACAGTGATGCACCAGTCTGAAAATGTTCTTATTTATCCCATTGAACAGTGCATTCAAAGCCTTAGAGTTTCCAAGCACTAGTGCCTCTTGCTCTTTGTCCCACTCTTCTTCAGGAATTTGCATAATGATTCCATCTTTACCTGTCTTAGTTGGATGTTCCCATCCTTTATTGACAGATCTCCAGACCTTGCTATCCAGAGACCTCAAGAAGGCTATCATACGAGGTTTCTAGTCATCATAGTTAGAACCATCCAACATGGGTGGTCTATTTGAGAATCCTATATCCTTGTCCATGGTACTAGAAAGTAACGTCCCTAGATCTCACCCAGAAATTAACAGGCAGGGTGCCTGCTCTGATACCAATTGAAATTCTAGTAACAGACTATCCATGTCACACTGGATGTTATGACATCCAATTCTGCGCAGACAGGTAATGTATGCAGAAACTAAATGTAAAAGGCAGTAAATAACACAGAGAATTGTTTACCCAGTTCGGTGACAAACACACCTACGTTTGGGGGCTACCAAGCCAGGGAGGAAATCCACTATAAGAGGTATTAATTCAGGACTTAAACCAACTGTTTAATCCTATCACTTAAGACCTACCCAATGCAATTTCAATCTAAACTAAGACCTGAGTTCCTACTCACTCCCTCTCAATCACATCAGTGATTACAACCTTTAATAAGTTTAAAGTCAGTGGTGAAGTTATACTTCAAACAACTCTTGATTGTGCTTAAAAGCTTTAATCAAGAAACACAGCACTCACGCTTAAAAGCTTAGAGTGACACAACAATTAAACTCAATAAACACCCTAGTCCAATGCAATCATCTAGGTGATAATTGCTTGGCTCATAAATAAACACTAATTCAAGATACACATAAAATTACAGCAAGGATCTATATTGATATATTTAAATCTTCACACTTCAAACCCCTTGAGTTGCTGAAAGTAGGATTGCCATCCTTTTATAATGCAGCACTTGGGCCTTGTACTTGAGTTTCCTAAAATTAAGGTCAAGCAAGTTAACCTAATTTCCACACATTAGGGTGCTAACAAATAGGCTATTTGTTAGGTCTCTTAATTTTAGCACAGTTGTTAGTTTCCTGGATTTTAGCACAGCTGTTAGATTCCTGAAAAATAGCCTGAGATAAATACTGAAGCATAACAGAAAAACTAACTAGCCTACACTTTAGCATATGCTGTCAGGAATGAATGTCATAACATTCAGTTTGACATCCTGAAACTAGGTTATATGCTTGGTCTGTTAGTCTCCTGAAAAACAGCCTGAAATAAATACTGAACTATAACAGAAAAACTAACTAGCCTATAATTCAGTATCTGCTGTCAGGGATGAATGTCATAACATTCAGTTTGACATTCAGTAAATCCTGTATTAGCTAATCCTGCAGCATACTACTTAAGCATGTCATGACATCAGTCAAGACATCTAAGTACAGTAAGTGTTTTAACACAAAATGCAGCCAATCAAAAACATCTACAATTTGGATTTGAAATGATAGAGTTATGCATTTTTGAAGTTTGGAAAAATCACTTGATCAATGATATAGGTTAAAAATGACCTATAATGTCACCTCATATCACATGCTCATAAAAGTTGAATCAGTTCTCACTCAAAACATCAAAGTTTAATTAGACCACTTTAATTTGATTGTGCAACTTGGAAATATTTCATATCATAAAAATTGAGCAAGTTATGGCCTTGGGAAGTTGACTTTCAAATTAGGGTTTAGACAAAATGACCTATAATGTTTCAACATAGAAAAGGATTTTCCAAGAAAAACTAGCTCTAGGTCTCAACATGAAAGTTGTTTGGAATGTCATTTAGAGTAAGTTTACTCTTAGAGTAATTTTCATATGGTGAAAATTGTATAAGATAGGGTCTAGGGAGACCCAGTTTTGATCAGATGAATTCATCTGGCCAATCACCATCAACCAACTTGCTAACCTTCAATTCTCTTGACTTTCTAGGCTCATGGTAGACCATATACACATAAGATGATGAATTTTTAAGTGTCCCTTAAGAAATTTGATCAATTGATGAGATAGCTTGTTGGAGAAGTTACTTAGAATACCCATTCAAACTAGGGTTTCCAATGCAAATCACCCTTAAACTCTTGAAGAATGCTTGATCAATATAACATGTAGAGATCATTGGGACTCATATATGATGCTCATAATCATTCTTGTATGAATCCATGGTTGTGCTCTTTGTTCATGAGGGTCTCAAACCTTAGATATGGATTTGATAGATCAATGGAGATCATGCCCTACCTACAAAAGAGTTAAGCAAATGCAAAAACATATTTTTGGTATTTTGGTTAGTGAAATGATAAAATACAAGTATGATACAATCACATAGTGCTTGGTGATATCTCAACACTTTTCCATTTGGAACTTGTATCATGGTGAATTTTGAGGTGGAAGTTAGGAATTTTCAACATGTCAAAATATTTTCTAAGTCTCAAGCCATATGTTCAATTATTCTACCTTGGCTAACTTTTTATGTGAGCTCCAAATGAAAAGAGTGTCTTCATCAAAGTTGTAGATCTTTCAAAAACTATAAAAATGGTCACAAATTTGACATCATTTGGATTTGGGATAAGTGAGTTATGCATTTTTTAAGTTGAAGAAAATCACTTGTTCAATGGTATTAGTCCAAAATGACCTATAATGTATCCTTATATCACATGCTCATAAAAGTTGATTTAGATCTTCCTTCAAACATCAGAGTTGAAGTATACACCTTGAATTTGATTGTGCAACTTGGAAATCTTTCATATCATAAAAAATGAGCAAGTTATGGCCTTGGGAAGTTGACTTTCAAATTAGGGTTTAGACTAAATGACCTATAATGTTTCAACATAAAAAATGACTTTCCAAGCAAAACTAACTCTAGACTTAAACATGAAAGTTGTTTTTAATGTCATTTAGAGTAACTTTGATCTTGGAATCATTTACATATGATGAAAATTGTAGGAGATAGGGTCTAGGGGGACCCAGTTTTGATCAGATGAATTCATCTGGCCAACCACCATCAACCAACTTGTTAACTTGCAATTCTCTTGACTTTTTAAACTCATAGGAGACCATATATGCATAAGATGATGAAATTTGAAGTGTCCCTTGAAATATTTGATCAATTGGTGAAAAAGCTTGTTGAAGAGGCTACTCAAGATACCCAGATGAACTAGGGTTTCTAAGGCAAACCAATTCCAAACCCTTGAAGAATTCTTGATCAAAATAACATGGAGAGATCATGGGGACTCATATATGATTCTTAGAGCCATTGTGGATTATTCCTTGGTTGATCTCTTTTAGCAATGAGGGTCTTAAACCCTAGATGTGAACTTGATGGATCAAAGGTGATCATGGCCTACCTACGAAAGAGTTAGGCAAATGCAAAGACATATTTTTGGTATTTTGGTTAGTAAATGATAAAATACAAAGTATGATACAATTACATGGTGCTTGATAATCTCTCCCAAAATAAACCCAATGAATGAGGGGTAAGGAGGATGCCAAGGTATGATCCCAATGTTAATGCAAATAATGAGATAGCATGAGGGATCTTAGTGTCAAAATTGGGGTCTTACAAACTGCATCACACGGTCGATGGTCACTTTTCAAGGCTTTTTCTGATGCGTTCGGGTCCATTATGATACATTTAGAAGAGGATTTTCTGCACTTTCAAAAGGGTTACGATTTGGAGAGAGAAAAGCATGATTTTAAGAGCACAAAGTGTTATTTATAGAGCATTTGAAGCCATTGAAGGCCATTACTTCAAGGGAAATCCTATGTTATTTTCATCTATCAATTATGGTATTGTTATTTGAATTATAAGCAGCTAAGCTCTTCTAGGTTAGGTTGTGTTATGATGAACCTATTTCAATATTGTTGTATTCTATGTTGATTTGACTTTGTATGAACCTTTTGATCTATAATGTCATTCAATTGCTTATTGTTCTTAATGCTTTTTATGTGAGATACTCTTTTAATCTGATTTTGGGCACATAGGCAATACTAACCATTAGTTTATGTGTTGGACCTATGTCAATTGTTATAATTACGCTAGTTAAATATGAATAAGAGACCCCGAGTTATGGCATAGGAAATTAACATTCTATACATCGCCTAACCCTGCTTACGTTGGCGGACCAGGGATAGAAAGCTCTGAGTAGTGGTTAGTGAGGGATCGACTATAACGGTTAATTCTCTATGGGGTTATAGTGATAAGATCTTTCATACATGGCATCAAACATCAATAATAGAGGAATAGTGGATTCTAAAACACAACCTGACCGCTTTCTTGATTATGTTTCTCATTTTTATTTACTTTTCCCATAAAACTCGAAAATCTCCCATTTTTACTAGTTTTTATACATTGCATACATTTTGTATTGCTTGAAGGCAGTCCTTATGGTTTGATCTTTATATTACTTCGACATTATCGGTATACTTGCCGAGAAGTCATCAAGTTTTTGGCATCAATTTTGGGGATTGCTGATAATTTCAACAAGGCGACGCTTGTGCAATGTTTAATTTTGTTTTTTATTTTTGTTTTCAATTGTAAATATATTTTTTTTGTAATTAGTTATTTTTATTTCTTCTTAAATTTTATTTCCTATTCTTTCTCTTTTATATTCTTTCTCTTTTTATTTTTGTAATTAGTTACTTTAGCATCATTCGTAGCTTATACAAAGGAACATGGAGCAGAAAATCTAATTCAAAGATTGCGAGAAATTATTTTGAACCAGAACCTTACATCGACACTCAGAAATTATGGGAGGAGGATTCATCATATCAATTTGAAGAAACCTTGACCCAGTGCATAAAGATTACTCAACTCAATTTCTAGAAAATTAATAGGCATCAAGAAACCTCGGAAAGGGACATAGAAGCATCCTTCGAGAACTTAGCTATGCAATTTGATCTAGTATCTAGCTAATTAGCATTAAAATTGAGCTCTAGTGGGGAGTTCGATGGGAAAATTTTAGATAGTCCTAGAGATAAGGAAATTGAAAGAGAATTCAAACAAGAATGTGAGGTCGTCGATGAAGGGGGATTTGAAAAAGAGAAAGAAGAAGAAAAATGCACACCATCTGATAAAGAAATAGAAGCAAAAATAGAAGAAATATGTAAAAATTATATGTGGGAAAAGAACAAGAATGAAATGTGAAGATTATATAGTTTTGGATGAAGCTCCAAATGGAATAATGTTTTAGATGTATATGTCCAACTACAAGATCTTCAACAAAATAATAGTCTTACACCTAGCAACAAGGCTGATAAAAGAGGAAAAATAGATGAAGTATTGGATGAGATTTATGCCTTGTTAGATACTATCAAGCTAAACGGAATATGGAAGAAAAACCTTTAATTCCTGAAAGTAGTGGAATTCCTATCAAACAAAAGGAATAATTTGGATGGTGTGTTTTTTGTGTCATATATGTTGCCCCAACAAAAAAATTGAGACGTCAAGCTAATGACATAAAAGAAACGTTGGATGGGAGGCAGCCCATCATTTATAACAAGTTTTTGTTTTGTAGATTTTACTTAATTTTTATTCAAGACCATCCAAAAGAGGAATTAGCTACTCATGCATAAAATTTCCATGACGATCTATGTTTACTTTAATAAATAAGTTTGTAGTTGTTGTGTTTTTTTTCTTCAGATTTGCAAGTTTAGCACTTTAGCATTGAACAAATGATCCAAAAGAAACTTAATCTTCATAATAGAAACTAGAAACTTGAAGGAGAAGGATGAGAAAAGAATCAAAAGACTTGTACTCAACCTACATATACCTCATCTAGTAAGGTTTGAGCCAAATAAATTCCACTATTCACATTTCTTTCTTTATGAGTGTATCCATGCATTATTATTTTATTTGGTTTGATCTATTTCCGATTAAGTTATCTGGTTTGACTGACACACATTGAGTAAGTTTTTTGTTAATAACTTTGAGCGTTTTTAAACAACCCTGTAGTAATAGGTATATCCATTTCTAGCCACTTTGAGCCTTAGCCTTTCTTTCGATGACGTAGCCTAAAACTCTCAGCCATATGACTTGAAAGATCTTTTGCTTTCACCCTCTCTTTGGAGTTAGGTAGAAGTATAGTTCCTAAAGTATATAAAAAAGATTAAGTTTGAGGTTACTCTTGTAAGTGAGCAAAGTTTTAAATTTGGGGTTAGGGGTATTAAAGGATATGGTCCAAAATTTAAAAAAAAATATTGTGAAAAAGAAATGAAATAAGGCACTTCTTCAAAATAAGGAATGAGAAAAGAAAAGAAAGATAAGGACCAAAATTCTCTAGTACCATCTGTCATGCCCTAATTTTTATCCCTAAGATGCCACATACCATTGGCATCCTTGCACACAAACAATGTCACTTATTGGTCCCTCTCATCCTTGGGCTTTGTGTTTGCAGGGATCATCAAACACCTCTTTGTTGATATTTTTACCTTTGTGTTTAAATGTTCATTTCTTATCTAACCACTAATCAAATAGCAAAACATGTTTTCTTTAAGTTTATTGTGTAAGGTAGGGCTTGTAATCAAGAGCATCAAGTTTGATTCCTCTGCTAGGTTTTCTTTGATTCCTCAGTATGGTGTGGCCAACCATTGATTCTCAAGGGATTTATCTTTCTATGCATGATCTCAAAGTTTCTAAGGCATCTGTCAATCTCATTTTGAGCAAGAGTACATCGAGGTTTTGTTGCTTACTTCTCAACGAAAGTCAAAGGTTCATTTGTTTATTTCCTTGCCTTCTTCAACAAGCAACTTAAAGCTTTGAGCGATATACTCAAAAGGGAATCAAGGAAACCTTATTTATAGTTCATATGATCATCCATGTGATTTGAAATGCAAGTAAAGTCCAAGTACACAAGCTTGTTCCAAGTGGTTTGACCAAAAAGTCAACATTTTAAAATCAAAGTTCCAAGGATCACAACTCCTTCAATTATCAACATTCTTGAATGATTCATTTTGCATATGACTCCTCTCAACATCCTCTACAACTTCTCTTAACATGACAAGAGCCAATTATGCTTTTAGGATCATAAAAAGTTTGGAGACATTATAGGTCATTTGTGGACTTAGTGAAATTTGACCTATTTTCAAGTGACTTTTTCTCAACTTTCAAGATTCATAACTTCTTAAAATTTCAATATTTGAGGCTGATTATTTTTTGCACAATGTCATTTGTGATGCCCTCTACAAGTTTTCTTAAATGATCAAGGTCATAATATGCTTGGAAGCCCATGGAATTCATTGAGACATTATAGGTCATTTTCAGCCATTAAACACTTGAATTATTCTAAGTTACATGACCAATTTTTCTTTCCAAATTCAACATGCACTAACTTTATGCTCAATCATCCAAATGCAACATTTCTTGTCTCATTGTAGACTCTGTTATGATGTCAACACATTGCAAAAAGAATGGACCAAAAAGCCTCCTGATCAAGATGCCACATTGAGTTGAACATGGTGAATTGGAACTGAAGAAATCACCATTGCCCGAAATTCGAACTTCACTAATCTCAATTCCAAGACAAATTAGCATGTGCTTTAGACCTAAACATTTTTAACCAAGTCTCTAGAAGTTAATTGACCTTTGAAACGCATACTTTAGTATTATTTTGATGAGTTGCAAGTCACACTCTTCTCACATTTTGATCAAATTCATTTTGCACCATTTCAGCATCATTCCACACGTATTTGGATCCAAACACATTCCCTATAAATAGAGGAAGCTACTGCATTCATTTCCAAGCTTTGGAGAGCCAAGAAATCCCTGCTGTAACTTGAAATTTTCCAAAAAAACTCAACTATTGTGTTTTGAATTCCAGCTTATTTCAACCCAATTTCTTGATTCCATTAGCATCTTAGGCATCCTCTGAAACTTTTGCAATAAAACCTAAGCTCTGAGACCTTTTGAAGTGCTCTAAGCAGATTGAGCTTCATCAGCTTCTGATCACCATTTGGACAAGGAAGTTCTGAGCATCATTTGAACTCAAACAAGTTACCACAATATAGTCATTCACTCTCTGATGCTTTCCCCTAACTTTTCCGGTGTTGATTGATCGTGTTCATCATTTAATTTAATTTTTTGTGGCTTGCTTGATTTTGAAACTTCGATGAAATTCCCTTTGCTCAATTTATATAAATGAATTTGGACCATAAGGTTGAACTCTGGATGAGAAAAGGATCATAATGGTGGTGATCTCGTGTTCTGAATTTACCAAACTATGAAACTCCGGTGAGAGCTCACCGGAGAAGATGACCGGAGTGTTCCAGGTCATCTGAGTTTGGCCAGACACGTTGGACAAACAAAATGTTTTGATGGGCTGGTTTTGAATTGTATCCTGTCTGCTATTTGTATTACGTTCCACCGTGCATCCTAATCTGTTGAGTGTTGGATCTGTCTCGCAATTAATGAGGTGGGATCCAACGCTCAGTGTTTTTCTGATTTTTAATTATTTTTCTTTTAAAATTCATAGTAATATTATCCAAAAAATCCCAAAATAATTTCTAAAATTCTCTTTTATTTTTCTTCATCTAATTTTTATTTTTTTTACATTTTATTTCACTGATTTTCTATTTTTCATGAATTTTTTATTTTCATCTTTCTTTTAATTGGTTTAAAAATACTTTTTTGCATTTTTAAATTTTGAAAATTTTATTACATGCTTCTTATTTTATTTCCAACTTTCCATAATTTTCTTTGCTATTTATTTGGTGTTTTGAAGGACTTTAAGGATTTTTCATTTTATTTCTATTTTAAAATTAATTTAAAAATACTTTGGGTGCATTTTTATTTCATTTAATTGCATTTTATATTTGTGTGACCTTGTGAACTTATGTTGGCCTTGGATCATGATGGTTTGGATCATGAGTCTTATCAAACTCAATGGATCTTGGGTGTTAATGGGGTAAAAATCCTAATCCATAAAAATGGATGATTGATTTTGGTGATGACTTGAACCAACTTTTGATCCAATTTGTGTATGACCTCTCTTGTCCCCTTCTTCTTCATCTCTTTATTTTCCCTTTGATCAATTGGATGGATTGTGTCCATCTTGTTCGTGATGTGTGGATTAGTGCTTGATGAACTTTCATCACTTCAAATCTACCTCCTAATTGATCATGGATCATTTAAGGTACTTTGGATTGATGCATAAGTTTGTCCTAAGTGTCATGAAGTATGGATTGAAGTAATAGACCATCCTCCTAGCCTTTGTGCTTGATCATTCCTTCTTTTCTTTTTGTGCGACATGACTTTAGGAGAATGAATTACATATCATTTCTCTAGTCTGCATTAACACTAACATTATTATTGACTGACCTCAGATAGTTGTGACTTCTACATAAGTCCAATTATGATTGCTTAACATAATGCTAAATTTGTCCCAAAAGCAATAATAATTTTATAAGTGAGACTGTAAGTCTCATACTCCTAATGGTATTCTATGAAAATATTGTTTCCTTTTCATTTGTGAGAGTTAGTGGCATACTTGTTGATTTTATCCAAGTTGGATCCTTTCTCATAATGATGTATGGGCTCATGTTTTCTTGCTTATGGGTGAATAGTTGAGTGTTCTCCAAAAATGACCAAACCATCTTTCATTTTTTTATTACTAACATCACTTACTAACATTTTATTGTATTATTAACTTTTACTTCAATGGCATTTACTTTGTGCTTTTATTTTATGCATTTATTTTATACTTTATGTTTAGCATCCCATATTATTTTTTTGATTATATGTCAATTGTCTTTTGTCCATTTAGAGTTTTCTTTCATTTCCTCGTAAAGAAAACATTAAAAAAAGAAAAAACCCATAAATATTTCATTTCCTTTTATACATGGACTTATGGTTATTATCCTTGGGATTATTGTGGAGTTATAGACTTAGAATTAGGATCTTCACCTTTGTTTTGGGACTTGTGATTTGATACCTTGGGATTCATGTAGTACCATTGACTTTGGATTTCTTTTGGAGACTTGGTTGAGTTACTTTGATTTCATCTGACACATGGATTATTATTTACTTATTTGGCTTGCTTTAGGCTTAATATAAATTAGGGAATTCCTTCTTGACTTATGTCATAAAGTTTGTTATCTCTTGGTTAGATCTTTCCTCCCTAGCTTTTACTTGCTCTAGGATATTCTCTTTTTCTCTTCTCCTTCTGTAATTTTCAAAATCTTCTCTCTCTTTTTTTTCAAAACATTCTTGTTTTCTAACTTGAACCATTTTCATAATAAACCTTGAATTTTTGTCAAGTGATTTTCAAAACCTTTTTCCTAATAAATTCTAATCCATCTTAAGCATATTTAGACCAATTTCCAAAGACTTAAAAAATGCATAACTCATTTAATCCATTTTGTGCCTTTTGTGCACTTCTTCTTTTACAAATTTTCTCAAAGTTTAGACATGAGTCATTTCAATAGTTGAGATATAATTCTCCTATCCTTATAGCATTGATGATAATTCTTTTCCATCTGTGAGAGCCGGTGGAATAATTGTCGATCCTTATCTAAGTTGGAGCCCTTCTCATGATGATGCAAAGTTCTCATACTTGTGGGTGACTAGTTAAGTATTCTCCTAAAAATGACGAAATGTATTTCATAAAAAATGAATAAAAAAACATCTTTATTACTTTTACCATGAACTACGAGGTTTTAATCCTTCATTTCACTTTGTTGGTATGTAGGCATGAGAGTTCAAAAGGTCTTGGCAAATACCAAAAATCATAAAAAACAAATTTCTTTCCCCATCTCTCCAACCTTTTACAAATAACACCTTTTTTTAAATTAAAATGTACATATTTTCAAAGAGGTTCCCATGGAGTACCATGGATGTTTAGGATTCTAATACATTCCCTTTGCATAATTAACCCTCATACCCTTATCTCTTTTAATTAGTTTTACTTTAAAACTTCTTCGGGTTTTGTTCGTACTTTTTCCCTTTTCCTTTGGAAACAATAAAAGCGCGATGACGACTCTTGCTTTATGAGTTAAGTTAATCAATAGCTTAATCTCAAAAAATAATTATCGTTACACCATCAAAAAGGAAGAAAGAGGTATGATGATAGAAGGAGAACTAGGAACCTAACTCCAAAGGTTTAAACCTACTTTCCTCAAAATATTCTACCCTAACATAAGCCAAGTTATAACTTGAAAATACCTCTAATATGTGTGTTGTGATTTTTGTGGTGAACTCTATTAGAATATGACCAAGCTAAGTATAATTAATTTTTCATTTTGATTGAGATATCACCTTATCCATTGAGTGAGTTATAGTAAGCTGAGAGACAGGTTGAGAACTCGTCAATGCTAAGGACGTTTTCTGAATTCGTCGGATAGAAGTTAGAAGCTCAAAAATGGTCAGGTAAAAGAAATATTAAATTTGGTGATGTTAGATTTTTATTGTGAGAATTAATGTCTGTTGAAATGTGCAGTTCCAGGCGAGTTACCTAAGGACAAGCAGCGATTCAAGTTTGGGATTGTGATGAAAGTCCATTATTGCATATATTTAGTTAAAGAATCGGAGAAAAATAAGTGAAAGTCGATCAAAAATAAAGAAGAATGACCAAAAAATAAGGAAAAATAGCTAAGTGTGCAAATTGTGAATTTGAGTGAATAATCACATGCACCATCGCACATCATCGCGCGCGCGATAGGGTCATTAAAGTAGCATCGCGCGTGTGATGCAAGGTATCACACACATGATTGTCACTTTTCTGGGGTTTTCTGACGTGTACAGGTCCATTCTAACGCCTTTAAAAGAGGATTTGTTGCACTTTAACAAGGGTTACAATTTGGAGAGAGCAAAACATGATTTTGAGAGCACAAAGGGTGATTTTAGAGCATTTGAAGTCATTGGAGGCCATTACTTCAAGGTAATTCATATATTATTTTCATCTATCAATTCTTGTATTGTTATTTGAATTATGAGTAGCTAAGCTTCCTTATGTTAAGTTTTGTTATGATCAATTATTTTAATATTATTGAATTCTATGTTGATTTGACTTTATATGAACCTTTTGAGCTATAATGACATTCAATTGCTTATTGTTCTTAATGTTTTTTATGTGAGACACTCTTTTAATATGACCGCTTTTGTGATTCTGTTTACTCGTTTATTTACTTTTTGCACTAAAACTCAAAAATTCCTTTTTTTACTAGTTTTTATACACTGAACATATTTTGTATTGCTTGAAGGCAATCCCTGTGGATTCGATCTTTTTATTACTTCGACATTATCGGTACATTTGTCGAGAAGTCGTCATGTGGTGATTAGAAAAGAAAAAAAAGGTGGGTAAGAATAAGAAAGGGAAAGAAGAGAAAACTAGTAGAAAGAAAAGAGGAAAAAAGAAAATAGAAGGGAAGAGAGAAAGAGGAGGAGAAAAGTGGGAGAAGAGGAAAACTCTTGGAAGTCCATCATTATCACTATCTTCATATTAATTTCACCATTTTCTTCTTGAATAAAGTGAGTTCCTAAATTGTGTAGCTTTTAGGGAAAAGATTTACATGAAAAGGGAAATTTAGGTTTATGTGTTTGTTTATGATCATGGAAATTGAAATTAATATATGTTCTACTTATGATGTCCATGTTAGTTGTGATTCTCTATGTTGTTGAATATTATGATAATACCATATTACTGTTGTTGTACTACCATGATGTTATGACTTGTTGGTGACATAAGTTATGTTATTATATTGAAATCATGTCATGTGCTCTTGTTGGTTATGTGAGTCATGATATTAAAGATGGTTGTGTTATTGTGAGAATGAAGGACTGTTCAAATTGCGAAATCATATGTTTTGAAACTATGTTGATGTTGTGAAATTGAAATTATGTTATGAAATGTTTGGATATGTTAGTACATTATTAGAGTTGATATAATATGGTTTGGGAATGATTTAAACACATAAAATTCTACATTTTTCATCCTAACTGCTCTAGTAATCAATTACCACATATTGGTAATCGATTAATGACCTAAAATCTGGGTTTTTGAACATTTTCTAAGCTGGTAATCGATTACCACATTCTGGTAATCGATTACCACAAACTGTGTGAAAAAAATGCAAATTTGAAATCATCGTAACTTGAGTTTCATAACTTAAAATGAGACGCATTTGGGTGAGTTGAAAAGCTTGCTTAAGGATTTATCTAATGATGATGTTAGATTAAAATTTATTTGCATGTTTTCTCTTGGTGAATGGATTATCCATTTCTTTTCTTATGTGTGCCTTATGACATATATTGTAATATATTTGCATTGAATGAACAATAATGGGTTAAAACCTATGATAATGAGTGAGGAAAACCTAGGATTATAACTAGGTGAATAAACTAGAAAGATAAATTAGGTTATGAAAATGACTTAGATTGAGATGCTCGAATGCAAATGTACCTCAGTATGTATCATGGACGAGTCATCGCTAGAATTGTAGCTTAGTCACGAACTTATATGCTTTATATGGAACATGATTTTTTGTCATGAGAATTGGTGGATGTGATCACCTAGTTATTGGTTAGTACAATCATATTGTGATTGATGAACAAGTCATGTATTCAGAAACAACCCCATTATCGTGCCCGTCCTAAAGTTTGATGCTTATGAGAAGTAAAAATTGGGATATATGCACTATTGCTTCGCATGTTTAACCAAATGGTTTAGAGTCCCACATGATCAACCATATGGGTTAGAGTCCCATAGTGCAACCAAATGGGTTAGAGTCACATAGAAGACGCAAACCTTAAAGTGGCTTATAGTCCCATATGAGGAAAAAGGCTTCAAATGTGTTTAAATCCCATAGGGAGTGACAATTCATTGCTTGGATACAAGTCCCATGGAAGAATCCAAAATCTACAAGAAAGTTGTAGCATGATACAAAGATTCGTGACTTGTGTCAATAATTCTAGACATAGGGTTGGCCGAGGAAAGATGTCTTGGTATGGTTTCCGAATAATGATTAATTTGAGTTGGTGAACTCAAGTGTACTTGTTTCCATATAATGCGATAATCCTTTAGTTGCTTAATTCTTTATTCTCTTTGAGTGAATTAAGTTGTGGAATCGATTAGAAAACCCTGTAAAGTCGAGTGGACCCATATGATAGGGGAACTCACTAAGATTATCATCTCATCCCATTATTGTTGTTTTTTTTCAGGTATTATTTGTAGGCTGAACCCAAGAGAAGTTGCGAGTTGATGTTTCAAAGCATTCTGACTGTTGTGATCTTCCGCTGTAGATTATGTGCAATGAAGATATTGTAAACAAATATTAGATTTTTTTTAGGTGTTCTTGTATAACACATGCCATGGTTCTATATTTTAGTTTGGACATGTGTCTAAAATGAGGTTGTTGGGCACTTATGTTGTATCAGTATCAATTAATACTATGTATAATGTATTTCCTAGATGTATATTATACGGGGTGTTATAATTGGTATCAGAGCAGGTCAATTCTCGATCCAACCTTGAAAAATCATAAGTAAATCAATTCATGCCTCATATGTGTGTTTTGCCAAGATGATTCATAATGTCACGTTATGTAGTATTGGGCATGATCAACCTAATTCTATGTGCGTGGTAGGTAGGATCATGGTTGAGCGACCACAAGGACTCCAATGGTTGTATAGATATTGTAATTCAAGGGTGGACTCAAGCCAAGCGTGGGAAGTAAAGAGAACCGGTTAGCTCAATTTAAGTCTTAGTGGAATTTGCGATTATGGCAATGTGGAATTGTAGGGTGATGTATGGTTCAAGCAACCCTATAGTGCTGGTGGAGTTGGGAAGTTGAGGATTTCTATCAGATGAATTTGTTGGAGTTTAGAGAAATATGTGAATATGCTAGTAGAACAAGATTGACCCACTAGTATGGAATAAGTATTGTAAGTAATTTCATACATCGAAGAAGAAATTACGGTTTTGTTGCACACATGCCATGAGGTCTGGAAGTGAGGTAGTGCATCGGTGTTTCAGCTTCTAAGTTTAGAGGTAAATTCATGACCATTAAGTTATGGATAGACTTCACGTCAATAAAACCAGAGTCGCCACCACGCTTTTATTGTTTCTAAAGGAAAAGGGAAAAGTACGAACAAAACCCAAAGATAAGAAGTTTTCAAATCAAAACTAATAAAATGCCAGAGATTACAGGTAAGGGGGTTGGTTACAAAGAGGGAAGGTGTTAGCACCCAAAGTGTCCTAGGTACTCCTAGGGAGCCATTTTTTATGTGTGTATGTGTTTTGGTATAAAAGATGTTTGAAACAAATAGAGTGTGGGGATGATAAAAGAATTCATTGATTATATTTTTGTGTTTGACAAAACCTTTGGACTTGTGCCTACATGCCAACATAAAAATGAGGGATCAAAACCTCGTAGTTTGTGGTATCAATTTCAAAATGAGTGGATTGCTTTTAATAAAAGTTAAGTTTAAAAGAGGCACAAAGGGCCTAAAAGGTTTGAATGAGTGTTAGTTATTTTTATCTTTTGAATTTTAGGTCAATATGGTTAAATTCATTTACAAGTTTGATTTAAGAAAAGAGTTTAAAAATCCATTGGCATAAGGCCAAAGTTTCTGTTTTGAAATAATGTCTAAGTTTTGAAATCACAAGCAAAGAGGGATTTTGATAGGGGGGAAGATTTTGAAATTTAAGAAATGAGAGGAGATGAAGAGACTAATCCTAAGAATAAAATTAAAAGTTAAGAGTTGAAAAGATATAACCAATGGGATGCAATCCAACAGACAAGAATGTCATATAGAAAACCCATTTTCCCTTTGGACTTTGAATCAAGCAATAATCAGCAAGAAAATTGAAATCTCAAACATCATAAATAGAAAGGCATCAAATAAAGATGGTCACATCCAAGCAAGCAACTCCCAAAGCTAGAAGTCTTCTTTGTCTTTCTTATGCACCAGATGAAATACTCCTTGATTAACCCAGAATAAGGCATTAGGCACATGATCAAAATAACAGTTACATCAAGACCACATAGCATATAAGTTCAAGTGAATCCAATACTTGCATCAGATGAAAGCTAAAATCACAATAACTTGATCTCGGAAATATTGGCATTGGACAAGTCCTTTTGCATATGGAATGTTGCCTAATCCTAAGTCCAGAAGTTCAAATCAAATCCAACAATCTACACAAACATTTTTTTAGGTTTTCTGTTGTTTATTAGGTGTTTTTAGGTCCTAAGACCATAAACACAAATAAAATACACAAACAAATATATACAATCATAATATATGGATCAAATGAGCAAAGTGAAAATGACATAAACATAAACAAGTTTAATGATATGTAAATGACAAATGAATGGTAAATGACTTAAAATTAAATTGCATAAAGTAAAATGACTTAAAAGTAAATCAATATTAATACAAGTTAGTCAAATGTTAGTTTATTAGATGTTAGTGATGTTTTGCTTTTCAATTGATTAAGTCATTCTTTGGAGAACACTCAACCATTTATTCACAAGCATGGATCCTTTAACCAAGACATCTTCCAAAGGAAGGAAAAAGGCCAAGTTTCCACACAATACCATGAAAGATGGGAGACTTACAATCTCACTTACTAGAATGATATGCCTTTAGGGTCAAATTTAGCTCTATGTTAAGCAATCGTAATTGGACTTATGTAGAAGTCACAACTATCTGAAGTCGGGCAATAAAAATTTAGGTGTTAATGCATGTTAGAGATTTGGTATAAAGAACCAAACTCCTAAAATATACCACACACTAAAAGAAAAAAGATCAAATGATGGACCTAATATCATCCATACTTGCATTAGTTCATCTAACACAAAGTTATTGATGAACCAATTAGTCTTAGGATCTTGAGATTTCATTGGTCAATGAAAGGGATGGGAAAGAATTAGATTGAAGATGAAGAGGGAGGGGAGATGAGATAAACACAAATTGGTCATGGGAGGAATTTTATCAAATTAAAATCATTCATTCATTTTGGGAGATGAAATGTACATTTCATCAATCCCCTAAATCCAATGATTTTAACTCAACAAAAGTCAAATCAACCTTGACCAAGGCCCAAACACAAGTCAAACATCACAAGTCAATAAAAATAGCTCAATATAATTTTTAAACAATTAATCAATTAAAAATCAAATTAAAAATGCATTAAAATTAAATTTAGTTTGGTCAAAACTTAAAACCTCTTCAAAACACCAAATAAATGGTCAAGAGATTTATCCTAGGTCAAAGGACCTTAGACAAAAAATTTCATGATTTTTGAAAAGTCAAAAATATTTTTCAACAATTAAAAATATGCACAAAAATACTTAATTCATGAAAAATATCAAAATTAATCCAAAAATAATTTAAATTCAGAAAATGAAAGAGGAAAATATTTAAATATTTTTGGTGAAAGTCCCATATTTTTTGGATTAAAAATGAAATTAATATGAATTAATCAAAATAAGTGGATTAAATGAAAAATTAGAAAATAAAATAGAATTCAAAAAAACAAGAGTCATCAGATCTCCCTCATTAATTGAGGTGGCAGATTCGATGGCCACACGCGCGCGCGTTCCACCATGCACTCAAGTCAACTTAATGTACGTATGGTAATGTAAAGCAATGGTCCAGATTATAACATCCAAACATGATCGGATGGCCAGAAGGTGTGCCAACACACCAACGGAGCTAGGGCTCGGGTCATCTTCTTCGGTGACCTTCACCGAAATGGTCCAACTTCATCTCAATGAAAAATGAAAAATGAGGATACTATTTCAAAGAGAAAATGCTCAAGATCACGAATCAGGACTCAATTTTCTCCAATTCCAAGTATATGAAAAGATACAGGGATTTGAATTTTGAGGATCATGAACTGAGTTGCTTCGATTTGACCTTAAAGCAACTCAATCTTCTTACCTACATTGGTAGGACTTCAGCTAACCAAAAATCACAAAGAATAGTGAAGAATTAAGGGAGAATCGAAGAGATGAAAATTCTTGAAAATTACCTTCGAGGGAGCTTCAACCTTGCTTGATCTTGATTCTAATTGTGCTTGGCTTTGTTTCAGAAGCTTGTAGGAAGTGATTAAGATCAGAAAATGGCCTGGACTCTTGGAGTTTCAATCTCAAAACAGAATAAGATTTGAAGCTCGATTTTCAAATGAAAACCTTCAAGATTATCCTTTAATGGTGAGGGTTTGGATTGCAGTTTCAAAGCTTAGGCATGAGGTCCTTAATTCTAAGCAATGAGGGTTGTATTTATAGCTAAGGAGATTCATTTCCACACACTTCCAAAAATTGCTAAGTTTAGCAATTCACCTTGCACGCTTACATGGGCGTGTGATAGGCCCATCAAGTGATGTATTCAGGTCAAAAAATGAGTGAGAGTCATGCTGAAATCATGTAATGTGGCCATGCACTTGTGTTTGAAATGTGGAAGTGAAATTCATCCAATTGGTACCTCACATTGCACCCATGTGCAAGTCCTTCATTCTTTGGCCAAATGAGATGATCTTAGACTTTTTGGAAGGGTGAGATCAAGGGGAACAACTTTTATGTTGAAAATTTTCCATTTGAATCTTGGAGCATGATAAATTTTGAGGTGGAAGTTTGGGAAATCAAACTTATTTGAAAATTTTCTAAGTACCAAGTCAAATGTTCACTTCTTCCACCTTGAATAACTTTTTCTATGGGCTTCAAATGGAAAATGTTCCTTCATAAAAGTTGTATGTCTTTCAAACCTATTCATCTTGGTCACAAATTTGACCTAATTTGGATTTGGCATAAAGGAGTTATGCATTTTATAGGTTGAGGAAAACCACTTGTTCAATGGTAATGGCCCAAAATGACCTATAATGTTTCCTCTTGGAACATGAATTTGCAAGTTGAATTTGAACTTCCTCCAAAAATAAAAGTTTGAGTATACACATTGAATTTGATCATGAAATTTGAATGGATTTCATATCATAAAATTTGAGCAAGTTATGGTCTTGAGAAGTTGACCTCCTAACTAGGGTTCACACAAAATGACCTATAATCTTTCACCAAAAAAAATGACTTTCCAAGAAACATTAGCTCTTGAATTCAACATGAAAGTTGTTTGGAATGTCATTTTGAGTAACGTTTCTCTTGGACTAATTTTCATATGACAAAAGCTGAATGTGGCGGATTACACTGAAAGAGACAATGAGGTGTATCCAAAAGCTGAAGAAGATCTAATTGATTTCCTGAATCGTTGCAAAATCAAAGGTTCTGAAGTGGTTTTATGCCCTCATTGTTGTGCAATTTCTGACAAAGAAGAAACAAAGGATCTCAAAAAAGTCAAGCCTCAGTAGCCAAAGAAGAATCCTCGGGACGACAAGAGGCCCAAATTTACCTTTCAAAATCCCTTAAGGGGGGACCCTTTATCATAGATATCAAGGGTCCTCACGCTATTGGAATAATCAGAAGAAGACATATGTTCTACCTACAGGTGTGCCTCTTGACCAATGGATTCAACCTAATGTCAAGTCCAATGCTAATCAACAAAAGTGGAAAATGGTTGAAGTAGGTCAAGGCTCGTCATACCACGAAAACTCTCGGGTTTCAAATAAATACTCTTATAGTTCTAAGAACTATTTGGGTAAGACTCTTATGACTAGGACACAATGGAGGAAATACTAGCAAAAGAAGAAATCCATTTTTGGAGCTGAAGAATCGAGTAGAAATGATAAATTCCCACCTCTGACAGTTGTTCAAGTGGTGAAAGAGCCCATGGAATAAAGAATCTTTCCCCCTCGGAAAATAGTGGTTGATTCCAAGGACAAGAACCCCATCTCAACCGAATATGACGACATGTTCATTAACAACTTTGAAGCTAGGTCCGATGATGAGATCAATGTTATATGCAATGTTGTTTCCATTTTGCGTATAGAGTTCGACAAAGTTATTGAGGTTACCGAAGAGGAGGATGACTTTCTTACTATAGAAATAACATACCATAAGCCTTTGTGCTACTATATCATGAGTAATGGCGGTGTGGAAGAGGATAATGCATTTGTTTAAAGCCTGGTGAAGAAATAAAGAAACATCTCAAGCCACTTTTCATTTAGGCTAAAGTCAATGGAGTATGCGCCAATAAGGTTCTGGTGGATGGTGGAGTTGTGGTCAATCTGATGCCAAATTTCCCAGTTCTAGCATACAATCTAAACACTTCCTTCCTCACACATACAAGTATAAGACTTCTTTGCTTTAGAACACAGGCTAAAGTCTTCCTTTCTCACACACACAAGTATGAGACTTCCTTGCTCTAGCACACTTACTAAAGACTTCCTTGCTCAAACACTTAATAAGAGACTTCTAACAATCTACCTAGCAGATAAATGATTGTTGGGTGAATGTTAAACATTTAAAGCACATAATTTAATTCTTCAAAATATAAACAAGATAACAATTGTCATATTTTAGGTGCTTAAATACTTCTTTATCTACTCCCCTTTTTGTCGTAAATAAAAAATAATGAAAGGAAGTAGAAAAAGTACTGAAGAAAATTATTTTCATATAACCAAAAAAATAGATGTTTGAAAAAATATTTAAAAGAACTATATTTGGGATGTAATCATAACAGAATAAAATACGTTTAAAAACATATTTGATTTCCCCTTTTAAAAAAATGAAAAGATTTGAGAATTGATTGGAACAATTGGTAAATAACTGATGCACTTCTCAAGATGGTCACAATAGGTTTTGTTATCTAGGCCTTTAAGAGAAATTGGGCAGTCAATTCTGGAGATACATGTTTGAAGATAATGAATTTATTACTCTCTGATGACCAATTGTGCATAGTATCCAAAACTGATTTCACTTTAACCAAAACTCTCTATAAAAGCACAACTTTGATACAAACAAGATCATATTCCATTTAAACTTAACACACTTCTTCAAAGCAGAAATAATGAGTGATCTTCTAAAAAAATACAAATAAAGTACTCTAAGCAAAGTTAACAAGGCAGTTAATGAAGAAGTGGCGAGAAAACTTAAGTGTCAATCCAAAAAGGCTGAAGGTTCAAGAACAAAGACAGATTCATCAGCAAGATCATTCAAGGTGAGTAAACCATTTGTGACAAAGAAGAAGAGGAGGCTTCAGAAAATCTTGGATCCACCCTCTGATTATGGTTCATATGCTGATAAGTTTGACTTTGACTGGTCAAACTTCCTCAATCGTCGTGCTTATTTTCCATAAGAACTTGGAGAAGATTAGGCAATGTAGTTCATTTTGATCTATATGAGGAACTCAATCTTGTACCCCATTCTTAATAAGAAAAATTCATTTTCCTTTTATTCTTGCATCTATCAATATTAATCACTTGCGTCCATATCATTTGATTCACCAAGAAGAGTGAGCTAAAGTCATTTTCTAACCTTTCCAACCAATATTGAGTTGTGAGTAAAAAAATGTTCAATCAAAATTTTAATCACACAACTATAAAATACACCATTAAAAGGAATGTAATTTAATTTTATCTGGAATCATTGATTCCCAAAGATAACATAATCGTTTGTGTTAAAAGAAGAACATTTATGAAAGAATCCACATTTCTTCGCTTAACTAAAAATGATTGGTTAGATCTATTAATATAACTCAAGGATCAGAAGACAGAAAATTCTTAGAAGAATTCTGACTTAGGATCATCTGAACCAGAAGATCATTTCACATACTGAACTAATTGGTTCAGAGTCAGATTGTAGAGAGTAATAAATAAAGTTTAAGGAACATATACACTAGATAAAAATACAAGTTAATGACAATTGGGATAGATACGCAGTATTCAAACATACGCACATCATTATCCATTATTTATTTTCCAACAGCTGAGAAACCAAGTGTTAGAAAATCTTTCAGATTCTTGACACATAAGTGAACAGATGTCAAATATCAAAATACCCATTTATATGCTATCAGAGACAAAAAATTAAATTCCGAGTATCAGAGGCTAGGTTGCTTGTATACTACTATTCATCATAAGCTTGTTCATAGCTTTTGATCATCATCAGACTCTGATTCTCCATTTTAGTAGCAAGCATTAATCCTTAACAAAATGCATGTTTAAATTCTTTTTTATAAAATCAAATCTTTCAATAGTAAGAGGTTTGGCAAATATATTAGCTCATTGATAATATGTATCAATGAACTGTATATCTATCACACTCTTCTGAATATAGTCTCTTATAAAATGATGTTTTATTTCTATGTGATTGGTTCTAGAATGTTAAATAGGATTCTTGTCAAACAGATAGAAGTAGTATTATCATAAAAGATTGGAATACTACTTTCACTTATCTGATAGTCTTTCAACTGATATTTCATCTAGTGTAGTTGTATGCAACAACTTGCAGTTGAGATGTATTCTGCTTTTGATGTAGACAAAGTAATTGTTGCTTGTCTTTTACTAGCCCGAGATATTAAGTTTTCACCTATGAATTGACAGCTTCCACTAGTAAATTTATCCCAGACATTTTTTCCTTACCAAGGATTGATTGTAAAATATTGTTAGAAGTGTTTGTTGTCATGGTAATCTACATGAAAAAAATGTGAAAATGTAAGTATCATTAAAACCAACATATTCAATTAGGCCTTTAATTAAATATGTTCCCCCTATTTTACTCAAACCAAATGACCCTCACCATTTGATTCGGAAAATCCCGTTGGAAGATTTTCTAGTGGATTGAGATCTATATTTCACTTTGTTTTAAGTCAGCATTAGTATGATTACACAAAACTAGGTTATTTAGGTAGAAACTCTTTCGAATTGTATCTAATACAATTCTTGAATACTATCAGCTGGGTGAATAACTCCTTATTCTAATCCATCTTATGGATTGCTCCCAAATCTTTCTTCTAAACATATACAATCTTATTATAATTTGTTTAGTTAAGTTCGACCCAATATTTTAGCAATTGGATATTACATTTATCCATCACACCTTACTAATATAAAACTTTTATCCCACGTTAGGGGAAACCTACATTATTTGATATTAGTCTTGATAAGTGCTATAATTTGGAAAGTTTAAAGTTAATATTTGATTTGAGGGAATTTTGATTAGTTTGATATCACCGACTTATTTATCATATAAATTGTCTCTCACATGCATCAACATACATTCACATGGATTAACATACATAAACAAAATCAAACAATTATGGTCCCTATCGAAATTGTTCTCTCAAGCCAATGAGATAACCTAAGCTAAACAGTTATGGGTCATATCGCAATTGTCCTCCTTTGATCTTGTATTCTTCTCTTTCTTCATAACATTATATCATATTATATAAAAGAATACTTGTTTTACATACGAGGAAGTGATATGAAAAACTCTTAATTTATGGCCTTATATGGCTCTTGCAACTTTGACTTAACGCCACTTTTGAATCCTCTTTTATTGTCTCTGCTCCAACTGGCATTGAATGTACCAAACTGGCGTTGCTAAATCCAAAAGACATTGGCTTATCGACTGAAGAAACCTTCAGGAAATATTTCTTCAGGTATGCAGATTGAGCCACATTCATTTCCTCTATGGAAACATTCGTCAATCAAAGTCATGGACCATATTGTTTCAGAAGAGAACTTCCAACTTCTTCACTTGAACACGATTCTGAAGCTCTTGATACTTGGGTAGCTTTCCTCAAGCTTGGGGCTCATGAGTTATCAACCAAATTTGGTGGCTAGACAAATTTGTTTTAGCCAATTCTTGCTAAGGCCTTTTTTCATCCATAAAGAGGAAATATGTTTGGCCAACACCATACTGATTGAGAGGGACTATCAGTCATGTTTTGACTTGCATGCCCAAAAAGTCATTAATCTAACACCTTTTGAATTCCAAGTTTCTTACTTATGCATAAAAGAAATTGAAGAATGGTGGTCAGCATATCATCTTGGTGTTTCTGTGGATAACTCGGCTCTACTACAACGTTTAACCGACCATTTTTCCTCTTTGCAGAAATAAGCCAAGAAGAAAGGTCGAGGTATGCACATCAAGGAGATTCAAGCTTTTCAATATTACTTTGAAATTGTGTATAACCCATGTCAACTTATTCAAACTATGTAGGAGGCAGCTTATACTTTGAAACAGAAAATCACTGAAAAAAATCTCAAACTTAATTTTCCTCCTTATATAAAAGATAGATATGATTTTGCTTAGAAAATCACTGAACTATGTGCGTGATTGTCATAATTAATCCACTTACATTGGACTCACAAAATGCGAGCTTTTTTCTAGAGTTGTTCAATTTGTACTGCCTCTCGACAACCATGTATATTTAGAATGATTTAAAAATATTACACACTAAGATAATTATAAAGTCAAAGATAAAATTTTACAAAAAATCTCATAAACATAAAGTTATACCTAGTAATAATTTATTTCATCATAGGATTAAGTTCTTTGTCTAACGAACACAATGTAGTTACTATATTCGTCCGAAGAGATATGATGATCAATTGATAATGTTCTCTAAATGAACAATACAAGCATATATAATTAGTATTTGGTAAAACATGAAAACTAAATATAATAGAGACATCATAATTTTAAAACTACTCACTTATTGAGGAATGGTGCTAAGTAGCATTCTTTCTCAACCGATATCCATGATATTAAGTATTCTTCAATGTTCTTAGTGGAACTATTTATAAATCATACTCTAATTGGATCCAACAATCCATAAGTATTCGATTTATGTAATTCTATACATACATGGTGAATGTATCTAAAAGGTTAAACAAGGTACAAAAAACACGTGAGGAATTAATTATATACAAAACAATGAATGTACCATATAATAAGATATACTTATGTGCATCAAACTTCTAGTAATCTTATGTCTAGCCACCAGTTTCCACCAATCATATCCTTTATATATTTAGGAATCAAAAAGAATTTCGTTAACCCCTCAATCGTAGGATCATGTTCTAGTGGAAGAGTAATTACCGCTTCTTCATTGCACACAACGTAAGCCATCATTTTGGAATATGATTCTTTAGAAGGAGCCAATAACATGTATTAGATCTCTCTACTAGCGAGGGTTGCTGAACAACTTCCTTTTTTGCTTGCACCACGTACAATATTTCTACCAGGAAATTGATCATCAACATCATCCTTTTCATTTGTACATTGTAGCACGGTTCCACAGATTCTCTACGTCATAAAATACACAAAGTAACACAAAATATAATTAACATAATATGCACAACAAATAAGCATATAACTCTTCAGATAACACAAATTTCACTCTCACATACCGCATATAATTCTTTTAATTATTCTAGTTTTTCCTTCGAGCTTCTCACTCCGCTTGTAACTTCTCGTCAAATTATTGCTTTTAAGTATCTATCTTCCTCTGAAGCTCTTCCAACATTCCATTTTGCACATGCCTAGTGCTTTTTTTAGACGTACCAAAAAACACTCTCAGGCAAATGCCATCTCCAACCCCACGGACTTGCCCACCATGTTCCTTTGTTCTGATTTCTTCTACTAATATATCATGTCGTGGTTCTGGAACAAAGTTACGTTCACATGATGAGTTAACCAACAAATTGTACACAACACAATAAGACATGCATTGTTAATTACCAAAGCGACTCATTGAGGCATCTAAAGTATAGTCAACATACATATGCTCAATAAGTCCTACTTATAATTCTCTCAGCTACCAATCTGGAGGAATCTGAAGTGTAGCCTCCATTTGGTCTCAGTCGAGTCCTCTTCCACTTCTCATGTCGTGATGGTGGAGATGGTTCCTGATCACGACTCATGGAGTCCCCCTCTCCTAGATGTTGTCTTTTTTTCCAGCAATCATGGTTTTCTCAAGTTACCAATATCCCCCACAGGATAATCTATGATGGTATTTGTTTTTGGATTTGTTCAGCTTTCCCGCTTGACTTTTAACCTGTTATAAACATAGGAAAATATTAACGTCAATGGTTTATCCATAAAATTATCAGAAAATACCATTGTTACTAACCATGAACTCCTCACTACTACGAGACTTCACAAGCATTTTCCAAACCTTCTTGCTAAGATACGAATATTTCACTCACGGTTGCTCAATACTAGGCTTTGTCTTCATAATGTAGTCACTCGTGAGTCGTGACTTAAAACTCCTCCAAGTCGTACCAGCATAAGTTATCCAATTTTTTTCAACTTTGAGTCATCACTAAATTCAAACGTCAACTATACATTTAGAACAATAATAAGTATGTATTAGTGTTTCTATAACGTAATATCGATTTTTGAACCAACCAACCAAAAAAATAAAACAAGTACGCTTTTTGAACTTTTGTTCTCTTTTATAACAACAGGCTTTTTTTTCTTTAGAAGGGTAGTGGAAAGCTTATTCTCCTTTGACTAACGACATTACATGTCATCAGTGCCAAGTGTGAGCCCTTAAATCATCGTCTAGGCAGTACAACTCTTGGGTGAGGACACCCTGTATTAAAATGCTTACAAATATAACCCTATATCATTATTATTAATATTGTTTTAAAATAAAGATTTAACAATTTAACAATACTACAAATGTTTAAATATGATTAACATGATATTTTTGAAGAGTTAAAGAATTCACGTAAACCCTCTTTTTTTCTACAAATATTTTTTTTATCAAGTAGATATTTGTAGATTTTTAAAAGTGGCTTATTGAAATGATTCCATTTGTTGAATGTATAAAAAAAATTATGCTTGTAAATAAACATGACATTATTATTTATTATTTGAATTTAATTGATATTTTTATTATTGTTTAAGAATAAAAACAACACTACAAATGTAAATATAGTAAAAAAGTAAAAAAGAGAGGTATTTTGAAATACCTCATATTTCACTTCTTTATCTCTCTTCCTCTATCTCGGTGCCAAGTCTCGAACCGTGTTTCTCAAGGTTATAGGTTCAACTTCTAACCAAGTGACTTCACAGGAAACAGGCATCGTGAAAAGTCAGACAAATGAATTTAACTATTATTGAGTATATGACTTTCTACTTTCATCTATAAATCGTCTATAAGTAAGTTGTTATATAAAAATTAATTTCATTCAATTAGTAATGAAAATTATTTTGATTATAGTTAAAATAAATTAAAATATAGATGATAAAATACATAACATTTTAATAATTATTTATAAATATGTTATTATATTTTGCTTAATTTAGTATTGAATAAAAAAAATTATGAAATTAAAAAATTAAGGAGTATAACAAAACTATTTGATCAAATAGTTAATCACGTCAAAACTTAATATGATAATTAAAAATATGTTTTCTATTATAGTATAAATATGTAAATGAAATTCAATTTTATCTATAATGGGTAACTATTTTTGAATTTATTCTTCATTTAAAACTAAATAATTAGTGATATAAAAAATTGATTCATATAAGTGTTAGTTGTTTTGAATAAAAAAAGGTTTGTAGTTATTATTAACTTCTTATAAAATTGTGTATATTTTTAGTTTAATATTTATAGAAGCGTGTCATAAAATGATTGAAGAGAAAGAAAATATGTTTTGAAGTTTTCAAAAAGCATTAGAAACGTCGACGAAAGATGCTTGGGTCGTGATGGTGGTGGCACTAGGAGCCGTGGGGGAGGGGTTCGGAAGATGATCGAAAGTTAGTGGTGATGGCGGTCTGACGAAGTCCGGCCTATAATGGATGTTAGGTCGTCTGGCGGGGCGGCCCGCGTCTGGGTCAAGTTCAGCGGTAGTTCAGGTTCATCAGGCATCAGGTTTGGTTCAGTCGATTTATGTGTATTGTGCTTAGTTGTTTCGCTTTGCAGATAGCTCATTAATGGATTGTGTTTTGGGCATGTTAAGGATTCGTTGAGTTTCAACAATTATAAATATATATCTCTATCCTTCTTGTCTTCACAACCTTCAGAATTTTACAACTTAAGACAAAGAGAAAGGTTAGGATCCTTGTCGCACCTCGAAATAATAAGAACACGACTTAGCGAAGCGCAATCGCACGCTCGCATGATGGAATTAATAGAGTCACCACAAAACTTTATTTATTCCTAAAAAAGGAAAGGGGAAATATCGATAAAATCCAAGAAAGAACGACAATGATTATGGTCGTCGCAACTAAATCAGGGTTCGGGAGTCGATTACGCAAGGGGAAGGTATTAACACCTCTCACGTTCGTTGTACTCAACGGGAACCATTAGGTTAGTTGTGCGTCAGTGTTAGCTTAGAAATGTTAGGCTTCTCAAGTTATTATGATGGAAAGAATAATAGGATCAAAAGAAAAGAGAAGATGTTTTTGAATTTTTTACAACGAAGGAGACTAAACCTATTTTTTTTTTATTAATGGGCCTGACAAGATTTCGCAATCCTACTCCTACGTATCTCAATAGAGAACTCAAGGCACACGTAGTTCTAGGTAGCAAATGTTTTTTTGTTGGTCAATTATAGAGAAAGCTATCTTGTATTAATCGACGAGAAACATTGTTTTACCCAAAACAGATGAGGAGCGGACATATACATCACATTGAATGGATTTATAAATCAACATTCAGAAAAACATCACTTATCTCAACTCAACAATTATGGATGAAGCATTGTTTGGCATCATCTTTCGTTTATGAAAAAAAATTTGATCAATCGCACGGCGGCGAAAAAAGAGTTTGATTGGTTGAATATATTTTTGGGCTTGAAAGACGAGTATTCATGACTTGCAAGCTTTTACGACTTGAGTCTAATACTCGGGACTACGTATGAACCTTTTATCCAGATAATCTTTTTCTTCCAATTTTATTGAGAAAAGAAGTTAGAATATTTATAAGTGTTTTAGAGGAAAGACAGACACTTATGGCTTGCAAGCTCTTACAATTTGGGCATAGCATTTGAGACTACATCTGGACCTTTCACCCATGTAGTCTTTTTCTTCCAATTTAGTTATGAAAATGGTTTGAAGTGATTTGAATTTAGAATGATGTGAAGTGATTTGAGGGTAATTGAAATGCAGACAAGTAAATGCGAGCACACAAAAAGAAAATAACTCATTATAAGATGGCCCAAAAGTAAGTCATGGGACTGGAAAACCAACTGAAATCGAAAGCAAACTGAATTTATCTCTAAGCTAACTTAGCGTGAATTCATGTAGGAATCACTCTATAAGAAGCCGAGCAAAAATTTGTGCGTTCAAGCGATTTTCGGAAGCTAAATTGGATTTAAACTCCAAAATCGCAATGCAATAAAAGGAAACAGCAATCAAGCACATTATTATTATTACAATAGTGTTATAATCTTTACACCAACTCAATGTAATCGAAAAAATAAAAAACTAAACACAACACACACACGCTACCGACAATAAATTCGCATTGCTACATAGTAAAAATAAAACTACAAGTATAAGGTATGAAAACAGTACTATCATATATATATATATATATATATATATATATATATATATATATATATATATATATATATATATATATATATATATATATATATATATATATATATATATATAAAAGTTCAAAACAAAAACTTATATACCTATAGTTTAACCACATTGTAAATAATAAACTAAAGATTGAAGAATAAAAAGTTTACTGAAGCAAACAATTTTATGGTGGAAATGATGATGTTCACGCGGTTGGGCCCACCGGATTGTTGTTGTGGTCGAGTTTGGAAAGAGAGAGTTTTTCATGTTTTTGGTGAAGTTAAAAATGAAGAAAAGATGAAGCTTTGTTATTAGAGAGACAAGTATGTTGTTGTAGCATGAAAAAGAAAGGTGATAATCGGGTGATAATGTTAAGGTTGAAGTTTAAGTGGTTCATGGTGAGTTTTTTTGTTGAAGTGTATGGTGTAGTGTGATTTATGTGTGTTGAAGAATGTTGTGTGTAGAAAGAAAAGAAAAAGAAAAAACGTGAGAGAGGTGAGTATTGTTATGTGAGTTCAATGTGAGTGTGGTAAATGAGTAGTTTGTAGCATGTGGGTTTTGTTAGGTGAAAAAGAAAGGTTTATGAGGTTGTAGTAGAAAGAAGAAAAAAGAAGGTGGTAGTAATGTTATTTACCGTTGGAATTGATTGACTTATCTGAGAGCTTTCTCTATTTCCAATCTCATCTTTTCCTTTAGATTTCAAAATGAGAGAGAGAACTTGGAGGATGTGTGTGCCGCTGGTTGGATTTTGTGTTTTGGTTTTTGTGGTCCCCATCTCATTGTCATAAGTTAGTAAATATATAGTAGGGTTTTCTAATTTTCTAAATGTCAATAATACCCTTAATGAGCTTATTAGTGCAAAAACTAATTAAAAACAAATTGACTCAAATAAAATTACATTAATCTAAAAAATCAAAATTAATTCGAAACAAAAACATAGAAAATTCTAATAATTTATTTCGAACATTTTGACAAAGAGATAAAAATAAATGGACTCAAAAATGCTTAAAAAATAAAATAATTGCACTAAAATAATTGGCGCAAAATAAACTTCTCAAAAACATACAAGTTTCGATCAAATTTTGAAATAAAAAATACTCGATTAAAATGCTCAAACTGATCAAAATGCAATCGAAAAAATCAAATGAACACGTCAGGTTAAACTACGCAAACCGTAGATTAATGAAATTGATGTCTGCAGGCTCGATTTTTAAATTTTCCGCCCGCTAATTTCATATACATTTGAGAATCAGTTTGACCAGTCTGTTTGTAAATCCGAAAAATTATTCTGGTTGATATTTTAGGCATTATACAAGATGAAATGCATGTTATACTATGCAGATGATGCGAAAGCTATGATAAATATATCGATTCAGTGATTCAGGGTCAAAATTGGGGTATGACAGTTGCTCCTATTTAAGTATCTTCAATCGGAGAATATGAAGAAGATTGCTCTTCATATGATCGCGGTAGGAGATAGTTAAATACTAAAAAGACTCAAATTTTGTCCCTGAATGCATATGAAATGAGATGATATGTTATGAATGCATGAAGGACTCTTTTTTAAATGATCTGCTAGGGATATGATCAGACATAAGGTAAACCCTAGCAGGATGTTTTATGATGGATGCAGAATAAAACAAAGATTTGTGGGGAATGATGGAGACATATGGTAAAGGTGGCCCACATAAAATAAAAATGAGGATAGAAATTCCTTGGGGATAACAATCCTGTTGGAGGAAAGACAACTGGGGAATATGCAAAAAGATTTTAACAATAGGTTTGTACATGACCTGACAACATCGTTATATTCAAATTTTCAACAACAGGTTCAAACATGACCTGACAACACTTGAATATTCAAAAGGTGCTCAATTAACAGGTTCAAACATAACCTGACAACATTAGGGAGCATACAAAGAAGGTTTGAACGACAAGTTCAGACATGACCTAATGACAACTTGAATATCAAGGAAATTTTAGTCAACAAGTTCATACATGACCTGACAACACTTGAAAAAATCAAAGAATTCCATCAGTAGGTTCATACATGGCCTGACCATTGGAATATTCAAAGAGTTTCAATAACAGGTTCAAACATGACCTGATAATATGGGGGATATCAAAAGGTTCTATCAACAGGTTCAAACATGACCTGACAATACTGGAAAACATACAAAGAAAGTTCCATCAACAGGCTCATACATGACCTGACAACATTCGAAAATTCAAACTATTTCAACAACATGTTCAGACATGACTTGACAATACTAGAAAATCAAGGAAGCTTTAATCAATAGGTTCATACATGACCTCAACATTAGGATATTCAAGGAAAGCTTCACCCATAGGTTCATACATGACCTGACAATACTTGGAAAAATCAAAGGGAGTTTTATCAACAGGTTCATGCATGACCCGACGACACTGGAAAATTCAAAGAGAGTATATTCATAGGTTCATGCATGACCTGACAATTTTGGAGGTTTCACAGAGATTCTAACAATAGGTTCATACGTGACCTAACAACACTAGAAAACCCAAAGAAAACTTCAACAACAGGTCCGTACATGACCTGGAAATATTGGAAAACATACAATGCAAGTTTCATCAACAGGTTCATACATGACCTAACACTTTAGAATACATCTGACAGTTCTGGAGATTTCTCATAAGAAATTCATCCAATCAAATATTTTGGAGATTCCTAACAGGGAATTTATGCAAAGCAAAGATAAAAGGGAGTCTTCTTATAAGTAGACCATCCACGCAAAAGGCTGCGATGATTCTTTACAAAGAAATCAAACAAAACCAACATCATTGGAGTTTTCTAACACGAAAAACCTCCAAGCTTCTGGGAATTCCTCAAGATGATGAGTCATACATGACTTTCACAGAACCATCAGGAAAGACAGGGTAATCAAACTCTCTGTACGTGCCAACAATAATTGGACTTTGACCCTAAGCAATGGATTACAACCAACTTTTAACGGATTTTGCCAACAACAACTAAACTTTGACCGTAAGCAATGGATTACAACCAGCTTTTAACGGATAGGTGCCAACAACATTTGGAATTTAACCGTAAGTAATGGATTACAACCATCTTTTAACAGATTTTGTCAACAACAATTGGACTTGACCGAGGGCATTAGTAAAACAAATACCGGCTATAACAGAGTTTTCCAGTAACAATTAGACTTGAAATGATGTTGGCCACGACCAAACTTCAGATACCAATTACGATTGTATTTATAAACGGAGTGACAATGATGCCAATAACAATTGGGTTTAAAATGAGTTCTAGTAACAACTGGGCTTGGAATAACGCTAGTGACAACTGAATTTTATGAGACACCAATGATCCTTGAAATAATGTTAGGGAATGACATAGGGGTTCTGGAAGTGCGTCAAAATAAAAATGACATGTCCGAGAATTCATCGGAGAGTAAAAGAAATGAATTATGGAAATGAATCAGAATTGCAAGTGATATTCTGGAAATACATCAGAATACAGACACATCCGATAATACATCGAGGAAATTCTGGAAATACATCAGAATATAAGACACACATATTTGAGAATACATCAGATAGGTGGGGAAACATCTAGAAACACATCAGACAAGTTATGGAAATACATCAATAAACAAATAAGTAATCCGAAAATTTATCGGATGATCCAAAAAGGAATTGAACCTCATGGACAAAAAATTTTGATAGGTGCCAACTGAGTTGGACTTGAAAATGAGTGCGAAAACGGAATGATGGTTTAAGGGAAACAAAGAAAAACTGGAATTAAAGGTTAAAGGATATAGGATCAACAACAAGACCTGGGTCAATGCAAAATAAGCACGAAGTAGATTTCGACTATGCATGATTTGAATTTGTTTTTATGCATGATATATGAATGATCATGATATGAAAATGATGAGACTTGAGTGGATTGGGAGTTTGTAAAGGATTTTTATGGAGGTCATGATTCCTCAACACCGAGAACTCAACCAAATATTTTGTGATAGATGTTGTAAAAGGAGAATTCTATCATGTTTGACAGCCACAACTTAGCCAATGGGATCCTTTTGGAGGATTAATGAATTATGCTAGCATAATTTTTGGGCACTCATCTTAAACTCAATAGTTGTTGACGTATGGTCGAAGTTGTTTGAGAAGTTTGAAAGCATGAAGGGGGTCTTCCCGTCTGTGGCTCATCTTGCCCCAGTCTGTTGGGTCTTTGAAAATGTTCACCTTGAAAGTGAGTTTGAAACAGCTTGACATGAGACGATATCGAGATGGCTTGCCCTAATGTTTGAATACCACAGTGATCTGACCCTGACTAACCAAAACCTAGAATGGTAGACTTCTGATTGACTATCCTTGGCTAATTAGACTAAATGAGCTTCTTAGGTGGCTTGCCCCAGACTGAGTCTTGAAGCAAATTACTCTTGGCTAACTGAACCTTGGGGTGATTAGCTCGGATTAACTGATACTCAAAGTGATTTCCCCTTACCAGACTTCTTTCACTTTATCAAGTTCTTCAATTGTATATTGTTGGAATTTCTTTGATACTAAGTGCTAACTTGCAAATAAGATTGTTCATTCAAAAATGGTAATTTTAATGCAGTGTTTATGCAAAAATTTGAAATCAAATTTTTTTGATATGAGTGGGTGAAATATAGTGAACGGGTCAATGATTAGAACACAATATTGATATAGCCATTCAAAATGTACAAGGTGATGTGATCGATAAATATGATTAGCAAAGATCTTGTGGAGTCAGGTTAACACAACCTTGCTGTAGTATGCTTTCAAAATAAATCCAATCTCAATTAGGTCTTTTAAGGGTTGTAACGTGACCTGGTTCACAGTTTTTTTAAACAAAAGGGTATAAGGCTCAAAATTTAATTTTTACCCACCCATTCTTTTTGATGATCTCTAGTTCCTACGTTCAGTTAATTCGATACACGGTTCAACTTCAAAGGTGTGAAGGTGAAAATGAGGATTCAAGATGAGAATTTCTTGAAATGGAAGTCACCTTATTTTGTTTTTGTTGAGGATTTAGTGACCTCTTTTGATTGATATTTTTTTATCCCTAATTTTGCCTGGACTACTTCTTTGAAGCCTTTGGCCCATCTGGATGTCCTGATTTTTGCCTAAGTCGTCTTTTGTGGTATTCGACCTAGCGAGCATTTTATTTTTGATGATTTTTTTTTGTGACTGCCATGTCATTGATTATTGAGGAACAAACGCTATAATATTGGGTTTTTCACAACTTCTTCGACACTTTAAGTTGTGTGCGAAGGATATTATATGGTTGATCTCTTTAAGTGGGATGTTTCCTCTTGCAATTTAAACGCAAAGTCAGAAACTGAACAAACTACCCTGCCCCTGGTTAAGATTAAGGGTTTTAGTTCTGAAAGAAATACTAACTTCAAGGCTCAAAGTGGTTGATTAGGGACTAACTCATTATCTCTCCGGTGTTTGTGGATTTGAAACAATGCATTACATCACCGGTAAGGTTTTCTTCAAAAGCATACCACACCAATTTCAGGTGTTTCGTTTTCATCCTCCTCCTTCCAATCTTTGTTAACACAACGGTTTGATAAACAAAAGTGAATGAGAGAAGTATTTTTTTTTGCTTTTAACTTAAATGAAAAATGAGTGAATACGAATGGATTAATTCAAAAGATGCATAAACATTTCATTAATCTTACCAATTCAAAGAAAACAATAATGCTTAAAAGCAATTAACAATCAACATGCAAGGAAATTACAAAAGAAATGTTGAAACAACCAAATGATTTCCAGCTTTAGGGAATTTACTTCTTTAAACTTGATCCATTAACTTCAGGGGACACCATTTGAGGTCTTCTCACTTATCCGGGAGATAGGTTAACATTCACTACCAAGCTTACTTCTTGAAAGGCTATGTACCTGTTGTCAATCAACTGTTGTACTTTGGCTTTGAAAGCGTTGTAGTATTTAGTTGAATGCCCTTCTGATCTGACATGATATCCATATTGTACATTTGGGTCATACCCAGTTGGGTAAGGTTGTCGAAACAACTTACAAGACTTGGGAACCACCAACGAGTTTTGAACTAGAGGCTGTAGAAGTTGGCTATATGTCACGAGGATTGGATGATGAGGAGCATTTCTTCTTTCTAAGTTATTACGAGGCCTAGGCTAATTTTGATGATGATTTCGATATCTCGGGCCTTGGGCTTGTTGATTTGGATGATGAGCAAACCAAGATTGTTGGTAATTAAAATCAAAAGGTAGTGGTTGCTAGTATGGCACTTTGGGCATTGCTAACTGTTCATTTTCATCCATTTGAAGGTTGGGATCAACAAGCTTTTTGACATTGGTACGACGATCCTCAAATTATTTTCCTTCAATCTCATCATTGAACGCAACCCTCTTAGATCCACTACTCACTTCTCCTTTGCTTCCTCCTTGAGTGTTGGTGACCTTGTGTCAATCAATCTTTGCAGTTGAGCTTACAACTCTTGTATTCCTTGATGGAGTGCCCCATTATTCTAGTATGGTATCCGCACTTGACCTTTAAGTGGTCTTTTTCAAAGACTAAGCTCTTTTTGTTAATCAGTTCTCGTACCAAGGCTTTCAGCGCTAAGCAAGAATCCAGGTCATGTCCCACTACCTCTTTATGGGATTCACATGTTGCATTTGGATTGTACCATGGTAAGCATGATGATGTAGGTCTAAGAGCTTGAGGAGTCACCAAAGCGTTCTAGATCAGTTACGAGTAAAGCTTGCTATATGGCACCGAAATCGGGTCATTTTAATATTTGTTTCCCTTGTTCTGATTCTGATTTTTGTTCCGAACCTGACTTCAATGATTTTTAGGAGGAATAGCCAGAGAATATTGATGATACATCCTGAGGGAGGGCCAGATGTTGGTAGATGAGAAACTTCCACATAGAATTGCCCTTGACTTGGGGTAACACTAGATGGATATAGAGCAGTAGCTCCCTCCGTTGTAACAATAGGTATGTGATGGCCCTCTTTTCTCAATAAGGCTTGTAGGGTTTCCACGACCCATCCCATTTGGATCTTCAAAAGATTGAGTTCCTCCTTCAATGCTTCTATACTTTTCCTTAGCTCGTCCATCATCTCCTAAGACAAGGTTCTTTGTTCTAAATGTGTGTCGAAAATCACTTTGTTGATCATGGATAAAGGATTGATGAGTTTTTTTTTGTATTTTGTCTGGAGAATGACATGCATTTTGATGAGATACAGATGCAATAGAATGTGAATGCAATGCAATGCAAGCCATGTATATTTGTTTTTTTTAATACACAGGTTTAAAAGTCTGAGGTACTGATGAATCTGATTGCTTTCCAAGAATAGGTTCTCACTGGGTATGATATTAGGGGTACAATGATTCCCAGAGTCATGGTTCCACAAGACCGTTTGATGCTTGCGGCAACTTACTTGTCGGGTGTCAACTTCATCTAAAGAATCTACTCTAAGTGAGGTTCTCGCATCAATCCAACGAGAAATTCATCTCGCGAACCCACTCTAGGAAACCATCATTCCTAGTTGGCAAAATGATTAAGGTTCTACAAATGGTCCTTAGAGTCATGGATCCTAATGAAAATATCGAAGCTTACAGCAACTTACTTGTCGGGCGACAACATCCTCCCAAGGATCTACTCTAAGTGAGATTCTCGTACTGACCCAACAAGGAATTCATCTCACGGACCCGCACTACTCAACCTCGTCTTATCTTATGTTTTTACTCAAGACTCGGGTAAAAAGTTTTTCCCACAAGGTTTGCAATCAAGGTATCCAAGTACCAAAGCATAATGGAATCAATACAACATATTATATCAATATGACAATAAAGATAATAAAAGAAATAAAGAAAAGCCACGCAAGTAAATAAACAAAGGCACACAAATGACCTAACTAGGCTTGACTCACTTAGGCAAATCGCAGTCCCCAGTAGAGTCGCCATCTGTCGTACCTCGAAAAAATGAGAACACGACTTAGTGAAACACAATCACAGACTTGCATGACGGACTGAACAGAGTCACCACTGAACTTTATTTATTCCTAAAAAAGGAAAGGGGAAATATCGATAAAACCCAAGAAAGAACGACAATGATTATGATCGTCGCAAACAAATCAGGGTTCGGGAGTCGATTACGCAAGGGGAAGGTATTAACACCCCTCACGTCCATTGTACTCAACGAGAACCATTAGGTTAGTTGTGCGTCAGTGTTAGCTTAGAAATGTTAGGCTTCTCAAGTTATTATGAGGGAAAGAATAATAGGATCAAAAGAAAAGAGAGGTGTTTTTGGATTTTTTGCAACGAAGGAGAATAACCTAATATTTTTTTAATTAATGGGCCTGACAAGATTTCGCAATCCTGCTCCTATGTATCTCAATAGAGAACTCAAAGCACACGTAGTTATAAGTAGTAAATGTTTGTTTATTGGTCGATTTTAGAGATAGTTATCTTGTATTAATCGACGAGAAACATTGTTTTACCCGAAACAGATGAGGAGCAGACATATACATTACATCGAATGGATTTACAAATCATCACTCGGAAAAACATCACTTATCTCAACTCAACAATTATGGATGAAGCATTATTTTGCATCATCTTAAGACAAGATGTCTTTCGTTTATGAAAAGGTTTTTCTGATCAATCGCACGGCGGCAAAAAAAGAGTTTGATTGGTTGAATATATTTCGGGGCTTGAAAGACGAGTATTTATGACTTGCAAGCTTTTACGACTTGAGTATAATACCCGGGACTACGTCTGGAACTTTTATCCAGGTAATCTTTTTCTTCCAATTTTATTGAGAAAAGAAGTTTGAATATTTACAAGTGTTTTAGAAGGATGACAAACACTTATGATTTGCAAGCTCTTACAACTTGGGCCTAACATTCGGGACTACATCTGGACCTTTAACCCAGGTAATCTTTTTCTTCAAATTTAGTTATGAAAATGGTTTGAAGTGATTTTAATTGAGAATGGTTTGAAGTGATTTAAGGGTAATTGAAATGCATACAAGTAAATGCGAGCACGAAAAAAGAAAAGAGCTCATAGTAAGAAGGCCCAAGAGGAATCCACGAGACTGAAAACCAATTGAAATCGAAAGCAAATTGAATTTAGCTCTAAGCTAACTTAGAATGGATTCATGTAGGAATTACTCTATAAGAAGTCGAACAAAAATCTATGCGTTCAAGCAATATTCGGAAGCTAAATTGGATTTAAACTCCAAAATCGCAACGCAATAAAAGAAAACAGGAATCAATCACATTATTATTATTACAATAGTTTTATAATATTTACACCAACTCAAAGTAATCGAAAAAATAAAAAACTAAACACAACACACACATACTACGCACAATAAATTCACACTGCTACAGAGTAAAAATAAAACTAAAAGTATAAAGTATGAAAACATTACTACCATATTACAATAAATATATATATATATATATATATATATATATATATATATATATATATATTCAAGCAGTATTGGTAAAACAATATATACATACATACCAAACTTAAAAAATAAAAGTATACATATAAACTTTAAAGAGTCTCTCTCTCTCTCTATCTATCTATCTATCTATCTATCTATCTATATATATATATATATATATATATATATATATATATATATATATATATATATATATATATATTCAAGCAGTATTGGTAAAACAATATATACATACATACCAAACTTAAAAAATAAAAGTATACATATAAACTTTAAAGAGTCTCTCTCTCTCTCTATCTATCTATCTATCTATCTATCTATCTATCTATCTATATATATATATATATATATATATATATATATATATATATATATATATATATATATATATATATATATATATATATATATATAGCAGTATTGGTAAAATAATATATACATACATACCAAACTTAAAAAATAAAAGTATACATATAAACTTTAAAGAGACTCTCTCTCTCTCTCTCTCTCTATATATATATATATATATATATATATATATAGAGAGAGAGAGAGAGAGAGAGAGAGAGAGAGAGAGAGGGTAATGCTTGTTGAAGTGTATGGTGTAGTGTGATTTATGTGTGTTAAAGAATGTTGTGTGTAGAAAGAAAAGAAAAAGAAAAAACGTAAGAGAGGTGAGTATTGTTATGTGAGTTTAATGTGAGTGTGGTAAAGGAGTAGTTTGTAGCATGTAGGTTTTGTTAGGTGAAAAAGAAAGGTTTAAGAGGTTGTAGTAGAAAGAAGAAAAAAGAAGGTGGTAGTAATGTTATTTACTGTTGGAATTGATTGACTTATCTGAGAGCTCTCTCTATTTCTAATCTCATCTTTTCCTTCAGATTTCAAAATGAGATAGAGAACTTGGAGTATGCGTGCGTCGCTGGTTGGCTTTTGTGTTTTGGTATTTGTGGCCTCCATCTCATTGCCATAAGGTAATAAATATATAGTAGGGTTTTCTAATTTTCTAAATATCAATAATGCCCTTAATGAGCTTATTAATGCAAAAACTAATTAAAAATAAATTGACTCAAATAAAATTACATTAATCTAAAAAGTCAATCTTAATTCGGAAAAAAAATAGAGAAAATTCTAATAATTTATTTCGAACATTTTGACCAAGAGATAAAAATAAATGGACTCAAAATGAATAAAAATCGGACGCAAAAATGCTCGAAAAAATAAAATAATTGCACTAAAATAATTGGCGCAAAATAAACTTTTCAAAAACATACAAGTTTCGATCAAATTTTGTAATAAAAGATGACTGGTTAAAATGCTCAAACTGATCAAAATTCAACCAAAAAAATAAAATGAGCCTGTCGGGTTAAACTACGTGAATCGTAGATTAATAAAATTGACGTCTGCAAGCTTGATTTTTTAATTTTTTGTCCGCTAATTTCACGTACATTTGAGAATCAGTTTGACTGATCTGTTTGTAAATCCAAAAAATTATTTTGGTTGATATTTTAGGCATTATAGAAGATGAAATGCATGTTATGCTATGCAGATGATGCAAAAGCTATGATAAATATATCGGTTCAGTGATTCAGGGTCAAAATTGGGGTATGACAATCCTATTCAGAAATTTAGAGAGGCAATGATAGAAATTTCTTGTAGTTCTTGGAAATTGGGAAGCTCTTAGAGGTATTTCCGGGGATTGGGAAACATTGTGGGCCTGTGTGATTCGTATATAGAGTGTTGGAGAGATGGAGAAACACCTGGGTATAATATATTGTTTGTTCTTGGAAACTTGAATGACTATTTTCTTATAACTCACTTGACAATATTTTGTAATAAATTTTAAAGTATAGTAAATCATAGAGTTAATTTCTCCTCTAGAGTAGAGTGTTTGATCGAAATGGGTAAACAAGTTATTATATTCATATATTTTTATCTTCTTACGGCTTGTTGATAATTTTTTTTCAGTCTGGGTAATTTGTTGTGTTGCCTGAGACCATTTATTATGAGTGACCTTGTTCCTTTTCCTCACACATCAAATTTATTAGTGTGTTTGAAGTCTCAATAGTTCTAAGAAGGGTTTTAAATTATTCTACCAATTTTTCACACATAAGTAATGCACACTATAGAGCAAAGGGATTTTGTTTACAAATGATCATCATGGATTCTAAGTGGTATATCGAAGTTTTTTGGAGACTGAAATTGCTCCTAGAGTATCTCTGAGTTTTTAGGTGTTTTGTTGTTTGTCGTATATTAATCTATATAGTAACTAAGTCCCTGGCAATTAGCTCATTGAACATCTCTTAAAAAGAGTCGTTTCTATTAAAATGTCTTTTGTATGCATAAATCAGGCATTTTACTAAAAGTCAATGCAAAATGATTCAAAATAGAAAGTTTTTTATTAGCATCAAGAAACTCATGCAGTCATGATTTGAATTATGAAAATTGTTGACTTGAATCATGAAGTTTTTATTTCCCACAAGTTTAATCTGGAGTCATGACTCATATTTCCTCTTCGTCACCTTGGTTTCCATTATCTTCCTTTTCATTTTCAACTTTCTTTTCCTCAATTTTATCTTTTTTAATTTTTTCTACTTCCTCCTTTCTAGTAACCAACCCAAAATCTGTCTCCACAATCTTACATGTTTCATTCTTGGGATTATCAACCGTGTTACTGGTGAATCCTCCACTTGAGCTAGGCAAAGCTGCTATTTCTCTAGATAATTGACCAATTTGAGTCTCCAAATTCTTAATTGATGCTTCATGGTTTCTAGCCAAAATTTCATGATTCTTATTAACCTGGTCCAAACCACTATGAGTGACCTTGATTAAATTTTGTAAAGTCTCTTCCAAATGTGAAGGCTTCCTTTGGAAGTTAGAAGCTTGTTGGTTTTATTGCATAGCTTGGTTACCACTTTGGTTTTGGTTGTTTCTCCAACAAAAATTCGGAGGATCCTTCCATCCCAGATTGTACGTATTGGAATAAGGGTTGTTCTTCTGAAAATTTGCAAATTGGGCCTCTTCACTTACCCCTTCCAAAGAACACATTTTGTTTTCATGTTCTCCTCCATAAAAGTCACACTTAAGTGGTTGTACTTAGCTCACATTAGTTTTGTTTAAGCAACCTTCAACTAGCTGCTTATTTAACAATTCAATTTGAGCTAATAATGTAGTATGAATGTCAAGAGGTAACATACCTTTAGGCGTGCCACTAGGTTCAAGCTTAACCGACCTTTCAATTTTAGAATGATACTTATTCATACATATCTTCTCAATGAGGTCATTTACATGTGGTTCAGTCATTTGTCTAATCGTGCCTCCCGCGGAAGCATCTAGCAACATACGTGTCTGAATCTTGAGGCCTTTAATGAAATTTTGCATTTGCCCCATATTGTTCATATTATGATTGGGGCATCTGCATAGTAGTAACTTGAATCTCTCCCAAGAATCATACATTGACTCGGTGTCTTATTTCTCAAAATTGACAATATCAACTCTCCTATCAGTAAATTGTCTCTTAGACCTGAAAGCATAAAATTCTTAATATCAAAGTTAGTAGGGTCTTCTGGTACAAACCCTCTAGAAACCTGCTCTTCATCAGTCTGTTTACGGTAATCCCTCATAGTGAGGGATACTGGTGCTGCCATGCTATCTTCCTCTTCAGAATTTGAATAAATTATTGGTGGGTCTACTTTTGATTGGTCCCCTTCATCCAGACTCGCTTCTCTAACTGCTTTTCTTAGAACACGTGCAGTTCTTTTGATTTATGGATCAAATGGTAGTAATGATGATCCTGAACTATGCATACACAAACAAAAAATACCTCAGTAGCACTATGATAAACAAAAAAAATAAAAAGAAAAGAAAACTAAGAAAAATAAAAAAAACATTGCACAAACGTTGCATTCATGCATATTAACCTGTTTGCTGTTTTGCAGGAATCATTGCTCGCGCTCGTAGAACCGTACCTTTGCACTCAACACGCCCTCACAGATATTACACCAGGCGCAATACTCCCAGACTGATGGATCCTCCCAACGCTGACATCCTCGAACTGAAAGAGAAGATGGGAGAGCTGACCAATGTCATGAAAGAGTTCGCCTTGGGGCAGAAAGTAATTGCCGAAAAGGTGGGAAGGATTGAAGACTGGCTGAAGATGGGGAACATGCAAGGAAACGCTTCGTCGTCTGGACCGAAGAAATCTTTTGGTAATAACCAGCACAAGGATGAGGGTGAATCGAGTGCTGTGTACGCCCAGAGAGGACACGGTAGGGGTCGTTACTACCAGCACACCGCTGCGGTAACTATTCCTGCTGACAATCAGCCTGCACAACAGCAACAGCAGCGTCAGCCATTTCAGCAGAGATCTCAGAGGGTAGGATATCCAGTCAGGAGGAGGATGAGTGATCGGCATTTTGACAGGCCGCCTGTGACATATTCTTTCCTATTGAAAAAGCTGAAAGGTATGGGGCTGGTACAGTTGAGGACTTTGGCACCTATGGGACCTGATCAAAGGCCAGCCAATTTTGATGAAAATGGCAAATGTGAATTCCATTCGGGTGCTCCCGGGCACAGTGTAGAGGACTGCAAAGCTTTTAAGCACGTAGTCCAAGACCTGGTGGATTCCAAGGCCCTCAATTTTACATTGTCATTGAATGCTGATGCTAATCCCATGCCGGCGCATGGTCAGGCGATGGTGAGTGCAATTGCTGGAGATTCGGATCACGCCTGTGCAATGGGTGGAGAGAACAACAGTGACTGCAAGTTCAGTGGTTGGATAAAGCCGTGCGTACCAGGAAGCTGGAAGGCTTAAACAGATCAGCACTGTCACTCGTCCTGAAGAGTAATGATTTCCTGTTTTTAGTTTTATCTGCATGAAAGCCATACGTGTTGCCCGACACGTAATGGTTCATTGTAAGGGCCACCTCATGTTCATAAATTTGCATTTTCTGCATCATTAATAAATGGATGTTTTTCAGTCAAAAAGCGGTGTTCCCTGTTTTTCATTTATTTTTGCAGTTTAAAAACAAATAAAAATGGCAATGTTTATTTTCATTTTTCTTTTTTGATTTGTCTCGTTCCAAATTCAAAAATAATTCTCCGGATCTCGTTGATAACAATTTGGTTACACCTCATATGACTTCGACAAACCGAGCAATCATGCTGAAGAAGAAGACGAAGAAGACTGTGATCTGCTGGAATTAACCAGATTGCTAAAACAAGAGGAGAAGGTGATTCAGCCGCCCGAGGAGCGGGTTGAGATTGTTATTCCACGCACCGCCGAGGTCAGGAAGGAGATGAAAATCCGGGCCGTTTCAGAGGCGAATCGAGAGCAGAATGGTAGCCTTGTTGAAAGAGCATGTGGATACTTTTACCTGGTCATGTCAGGATATGCCAGGTCAAGTACCAATGTCGTTGTGCACACGCTGCCATGGAGAGAAGACTGTCCTCTAGAGGAGCAGAACGCCGGTGCTACTTAGCAGAGAGCCATGGTGACTTTGTTTCATGACATGATTCGTCATGAAATTGAATGTTATGCTATGACATGATAGCAAAGTCCCAAACAGGAGTGGGGCATCTGGTGGAGATAATTCAGACTGAGGTTGAATTCAGATAAGTGCACTATCAGAGTGCGATTCGGTAAGATGTTGGGGTTCATCGTAAGGGAGGAATCGAGGTTCATCCTGCAAAAAAAAAAAAAAAAAAAAAAAATGCCTGAACCGAGAATGAAAAGAGAGGTTCGTGGTCTCCTAGAAAGATTGAACTATCTGTCGTGGTTCACATCTCATCTAACAGCCACGTAGGAACCCATATTCAAGATGTTGAAAAAAAAGAGATCAAACGGTCAGGTGAAATAATGATTGCCAAGGGGCGTCGAAAAGATAAAAGAAAAGTTGCAGGAGCCTCCGATTCTGTTGCCTCCCTATGGAAAAAAATTGTTAATCTGTACTTGACGGCCTTCGAGGGGTCTACGAGGTGAAGTGGGTCAGCATGACGAGTCTTGTCGAAAAGAGCATGCAATTTACCTTAGCAAAAAGTTTACCGACTGTGAAATAATACATTCACTGTTCGAGAAAACTTGCTGTACTTTGGCATAGGCTGCTCGCCGACTGAGACAGTTTATGCTGGTTCATACCACTTTGTGGATTTCCGAGATGGATCCGATCAGGTAGATGTTTGAAAGAGCCAGCAGTAACTGGACGGGTTGCAAGAGTGCAAAAGAATGTTGACTGGTTTGTGATACTCTCAGAAAGCAATCGAAGGGGTGTATTGTCTGACTACATCGCTCCGCAACCCGTTGAGGTTATCAACCGATGAAGTTTGAGTTCCCTGATGAGGACATCTCGAGGTACCCAAATCGAAAGATTGAGAGTGACTGATCCCGGAGGAGGGGCCTGACCCCGAATCCGAACGGATTCTGATGTCTGATGGGGAGGTTAAGGAGAATAAGATTTTGTTGTCCGGATAATGTTTGAATACACCAACGACGGTGTGATTGAGTAGGAAACTAGTATCCTGGGTATTAATCTTCGGTGTGCCTACTGGGGCAACTCCTCTCTTGTTGGTATATGGAATGGAAGCGGTATTACCTGTTGAGGTTCAGATTCCCTCTTTGAGAGTCCTGATGGACGTAAAATTGCAAGAGGCTGAATGGGTAAGGACCCGGTATGAAGAGCTGAGCCTAATTGAAGAAAAGAGGCTAGCAGCCATCTGTCATGGGCAGTTATACCAGCAGAGGATGAAGCGTGCTTTTGACAAGAAGGTGCGACCTCGGGTATATCACGTGGGTGATATGGTGTTGAAAAGGATCCTTCCTCCTCAAAACGATCGAAGGGGCAAATGGACACCGAATTATGAAGGTCCGTTCGTGGTCAAGAAGGTCTTCTCTGGCGGAGCCTTATTGTTGACGACCATGGATGGCGAGGATTTTCCATCCCCTGTGAATGCGGACGCAGTTAAAAAATACTTCGTGTAAAAGAGACCCGCTGGACGAAAAGAATAAAATAGTCCAGGCAAAAATGGGCATCCCGGCGAACCAAAAACAGAAGAAAGGTTCGGGCAAAAATTAGGGATAAAATGAAAAATGTACACCCGGCAAGTCGAAAACCTGAAAAGGCGACTTGGGCAAAAAGGGGTATCCCGGTGGACTGAAAACCCGAAAGGGCGGTCCAGGCAAAAGAGGGATTGAAACGAACAACTGCGTCTGGCATGATCGTTTGTACTTTGGTTAAAGCATCATGGATAATACCCGGTAGGGATCAGTCGGAATCGTCTTGTTCAGAAGGCAGAAAGCGGAGAGTCTGAGGACATATGGGGTGTAACCGAGTTGGAACTCGATGAGATCACGGGTTTCACATTGCCATTAGGATAGATTTTTCCTTTTGTGCGCAATTACCTCTTTTCAGGAATTGCTTCCTTTTGTATTGCTCAATTTGAGCCACACTTTTCCAATCAATAAAATGCATATTCAGTCAAACAATTTTGTTTTTGTTTTTCATTACCGCTTTGATTGCAAAAACATCCAGATATTTTTGATAAAGAATCTTGCATTTTAAGACATACAGGTTCCTTCCAATGCATGTTTATAAGATTGAAAGCTGGAGATCTTATTTGGAAGGTTGAGTGACCCAAGTGTTGAAATCTTGACACGCCTGGGGCACGGTTTTATCTGACGATCTGTTTTGCAGGAACTGTTAGATATTTTCACTCACTTGCAGGTTGTGATGTGGAAGCATTGTAATAAATCCCCAGAGAGTTCGCTCGGGGACGAATCAGTGAAAGAATGACGAAGTGACGTTGCGGCGTACGACGATCCTTGATGATAATCAAGAAGACTCTTCAAAATCGGAAGGTTTGAAAGTTTGTAATTCCCCGCAGGGTTCGATCAAGGACGAAGGAGGAACGGAGAGACGACGGAGGGACGTCCGACGATCTTTGGAATTAACCAAGAAGACTCTTCAAAGTCGAAAGGTTGAAATTATGTATAAATTCCGGGAGTACGTCTCTCGTCGAGCTCGGAGCGATTGGGAATACAAGATGATGGAGCAGAAAAGGTCCAGACGAGTCTGGGAATTATCAAAAGTGGAAAGCTGATACGAGATTGGGAGGTGGATACCGTGGTTCGACGAGTCGACGGGTGTTCTGTACCAACTTTTCTCATTTCTCAGCTAGGTCCCCAAGCAGAATCGTAGGACTAGCTCCCCAGCAGACTCAAGGTCTGTGAACTTCTCCAGCCGAGTCGGGATGGTTATCCCCGGCAGATCAACAGTATTCCCCGAGTGGAGCGGGTTTCAATGAAATATATCTCCAGCAGTGTTCATCCTACCAGTGGATTGGACGAGTTTCTGTAACTGACGGATTTTTGCATCCCCAGCTGAGTTGATTCTACCTATGGATTGCATGGGTTGTCCCCAGCGGAGTAGCATTCGTTTCCCTAGCAGGGTCAGGATGGTTATCCCCAGCAGGTGACAGATTGATGCTTCCCCAGTTTCCAGACCTGAAGGTGGCTGTTTCCCCAGCGGAGTATCTGTGAGCATTTCCCAGTGAAGTCGTCAGGTATCTGTGAGGGTTTCTCGAAGCAGAGGTAGGATGTACATCCCCAGCAAGTCAAAAACTGTTGTATCCCCACAGAGTGTTGGTGGTGCTTATCCCCAGCAGTTTCCCGAGCGGATTGGGTGCAAAGGAGGTTCTTCCCCAGCAAGGGTTGCCTTATCCCCAGCAACAGTGATTCCCCAGCATGGTGGAAATCGGAGCGGCGACGAGTTCCTCAGCAGAGTGTCTCGTATTCCTCAGAGGAGTCCCTTGAGGGGGATACTTTTTATGCATTCATCATGTAAAATAAAGCATAGCATATTGCATAGAAAAAATAAATAAGCGCGTAGCATTTCCATAATTATGGAGCATTACGCAGAAAAAGATCATGCATCATTGTTGCAAGCATAGAGCTAGTCTCAAGCCGTGGTTACCGTTTGAGAAGTGGTTGTGTCAGACAGTGAAGGTGTTACTCCGAAGAGTTTAGCCTCATGATTGGATCAGAGATGTACCCCAGTAGTGCGATACTGGAGGAAGCTTTTCCGTCGGGCCGAGATGGGAATGAAGATTGGAGAATGTTACGCGATCAGCGCGATTCAAGCCGTGGTTACCGCTTGGGATTGGTTTGCCGGACAGTGAAGACGATACTCCGAGGAGTTCAGCATTGTGAGTTTGGAACCACAGTATTTCCCAGTCATCAGTAAGTGTCTGGTCGAGCTTGATTGGTGTCCTGTAAAACATCATCATTCGATGTTCAGTAAACGTCGAGTTATTTCCCAGTCATTGTTTAATGTCTGGTCGATCATTGTGTGATGTCCTGTCAACATCCTTGTTTGATGTCCTGTCAACATCATTGTTTGATGTCCTGTCAACATCCTTGTTTGATGTCCTGTCAACATCATTGTTTGATGTCCTGTCAACATCATAGTTTGATGTCCTGTCAACATCCTTGTTTGATGTCCTGTCAACATCCTTGTTTGATGTCCTGTCAACATCCTTGTTTGATGTCCTGTCAACATCCTTGTTTGATGTCCTGTCAACATCCTTGTTTGATGTCCTGTCAACATCCTTGTTCGATGTCCTGTCAACATCATTGTTCGATGTCCTGTAAACATCATTGTTCGATGTCCTGTCAACATCATTGTTCGATGTCCAGTCAACGTCGAGTTTTCTCCCAGTCATCAGTCAGTGTCTGGTTGAAAATGTTACTCTGAGGAGTGTGGTACCATGACGTCAGATCAGCAGTGTTCCCCAGTAGTGCGATATTGGAGGAAATGTTTCCGTCGGACAGAGATGGGAATGATATCAGAAGACGTTACGCGATCAGCGCGATTCCAGGGTTCAAATGGAGAAAGGGAGATGTTGCGACATTTTCTGGAGAATGGGGTTCATATTGGCGATCGAGAGTTATCGTCAGGCGACTGGGGTTCAAATTGGAGATCGGGGTTCATTATGTTGGCAAAAGATGAGTGCTGAGGCATTTTCCGGGGTTCAAATGCAGAGATCTGAGGATCGTTTGCGCAGAGAAAATTTCGGGGTTCAAGAAAATGAAAAAGAGTAGAGAAAATTTTGGGGTTCAAGAAAAGAAAAAGAAAAAGGAGAATAATAATCCCGAGTGGATGTGTGGTGATCAGGCCATGGTTATCCCTGAGTTACCATTTATTTTGGTATCCAGGTCGACGTTTCAGAGTTTGTTTCTTCGCCGATGCTGACAGGCGTTGTTAATTATTATCCCATCAGAGTGCAAATTGTTCGTCTGTTCTTGGTATTCAATCACTCTTCATCCTGATCATCTGAAAGCCGAGGCTGTTCATATCGACAGGTTCACAGTGGATTGAATAGGGGCAGCTGTAACACCTCAAAATTTGCCCTCCTCTCTTGGGACCAGCATTAACATATTTGCATATCATTTTAGGACATTAGGCATTTCATATTGCATAGCATGTGGTTACATTGTGCAAGTCATCCTCCCAAGTCTTGATCAGAAGATGAGGAAGTCAGGAAGTGCAAGCCTAGGGTTTATTGATTGATCATGGCCATCTGAGGATTGGGCTGTGAATTAGGGTTTCATGATTTTCAAGGGTATTGGTCTTCATGATTGATTGAATTGATACATCATCATCATCATGGTTGGGTGTCATCAAGAGATTGGAGAAGATTCCTTGAGATTAGGGTTTTGACCACTGGTCAACCCTAATCAGTTGCATTAGGCCAATCAAGGCTGGATCAGGATATGGGGTTTATGATGGTTATGGGGTTCATTATGTGATTATTTTGTGCTTATGGAGGCTAGGGTTGCACCCTTGAGCCATTTCAGTTGAAGATTGGAGCTCAAATTGATCTATGCATTGCCAGATTCATCTGTCAGTTGAAAAGTCAATTGTGGTCAACTGTACATGATCTGGTGAATTTGGAGGTGGAAAGGAGTTGAAGACACTTCATTCATGTTGGAACAAGTGTTAAATGACATCTCAAAGCTTAAGAATGAAGAAAATCAAGTCAGGACAAAAACTGCCAAAAATAGAAAGTGCCTTGTAACTGAAGTTTCCAAAAATGGAAAGTGTTGGACCTCAAAGCCACGTGTCCAAGGAAGCTTCAAATGAAAATTTGTTCAACATGAAAGTTGTAGATCTTGTTCTCACCTTTCCAAAAAGTCCAAGAACTTGAAAATCCAATGTATGGTTTGAAAATTAGGGCTCAGTGAATTTCAAAAATGACCCGTAATCAGGAGGCCATAATTTCCACATGCTTTATCCAAATTGCAAGTTCTTTATATGCACAAACTCCATTTGATATGTACTTCAAGGGTGCATCATTGGATTTTCCCAAAAATGGCCAAGGCAAAAAGTCACTTTTCAACTGGACAGCTGAATTGGACCAGGGGCAAAATTGTCCAAATGTCAAAATAATTGGAATTTTTGAATGGGACTTTTTCCAACACCTCATAAATGGAATTTTAAGCTTGTTTGAATCATCACTTTATGGCCAAGGCATTTGGTTTGGAATGTGGTTTGAAAAATGAAATGGTGAAAATTGGACATTTTGCATACACATAGTGAATTTGAGAATGGAGCAACCAATAGGCATGGGACAAGTTTCTACAGTTCACATATGATATTTAGAAGGTGTATGTGCTGTCACTGAGGTGGCATGAGCTGTCTAAAGGAATTGACAATTTTACCCTTCATTTGCAAAATTACACTTTCATGAACAAATTCATTTTTACTAATTAATATGATTAGTGATGGATTAGTGCAAGGTATATAAACAAAAACACTTCCTAATCATAACAGACTCTCACAATTACCAAGATTGGATCTGAAACTTCTTCATTCTCTCAAGATTGCTCAAGAACACCAAACCTTCAACTTCACAATTCTCCCTCAATCTTCAACCAAATTTGAAAATTCTTGTTGCATTCACTTCCTTTAATCATCTTCTCGAGCTGTTTTTGGAAATTGAAGAGAGGAGAGCTTGGAACCGCGACTGTTCATCATCACCTCATCCATGGCAAAGTCGAATTGAGGACTCTAGGAGCAGAAGCAATCGAAGCTAGCATCTCCTATCACCTTCTATATCCTTCTACTGTTGCTGTTTTGAGGAATTAAAGCCAAAGCCACGCGCATCACTACTGCCATTTCCAGGTTTGAGCAAAATTCGACTTTCACCAAATGCTTCATAATTATATGCGTTTGAAAGGCCTTGTTATGTAGATCATGGATATGTGTTTGGTTTTGAGAATAGTGAACCATAGCCTGTGCAATCGTGATTTGAAATTATGAACATGAACCCTAAGTGCTTCGATTCTCTTGATTTAGGAACTTTTAGGATGTAATAGTGTGATATTTGTGTTCCTCGCATTGAGACGGTTAAAACGGTTATAAGCATGCCAAGTTTCGTGAACTTTTGATGTTCATCCATTTTGTGAAAATTCTGGAAATGTGTGTGTTGAAGACGATGAGAGAGATGAGTTTGATCCAAAAAACTGTTTGAAAATTTGAAAATAGTGTTTCCCTCCCGCGCCATGCTGTAATTACAATAATGCCACTGTACAAATTCAATTAATTTGTTTAATTCTAAAAAATTCCATATCACATTAAAAAATTCATAAAAAATAGTAAAAAATTCATAAAAATGTGAGGATTTTTTCTATGACTTTGTTGATGAGTGTAGGATTTTTTTGACCTATTGGTCAAAGTTGTGCTTGGTAAAAATATCATTTGACCTAGGCTTATTTCACATGTGTCCACTTTTGCTACACTTTGCCAATTGTTTCATGAAATGCACATGACATAAAATAAATTCTTGAAAATTTTTGTGATGATTGTGGACTCATTGATGCTCATTTACATGTAAATTTCATGCATTTTTGATACCTGGTCAATGAGCAGCAAATTCTGGAACTTAGGTGTGACAATTTGTGTCACACCTCATTATGTCAACTTGCTGGATTTTTTTGATTGGCTTATACTTGTTGAAATTGATTGAAATTTTGCATGATGCTTAGTTAACATGTTAGGAAGCTATGAGAATTTTTGTGGAATTTTACACTGCATTTTCAAATTGATTGTGATTTTTCATTTCTGTTGGTCAATTGTGCAAGCTTGTTTGACATAGGTTGGTAGATTGAATGAGAAATGCTCATACGGTATTGGATTGTCATGAAATTTGATATGTTTGTAATAGACACATAATGTGACATCCCTGTTTTGGTCTCATCCATTTCTTTTTTGTTTTCATTGAGTTATGAATTTTTGAAGTGGAAGCATGTATTGATGTTGTGATTTGGAGCCTATAATTGTGTCTGTTTTTGTTGATTTTCATTGACATGGTTCCATTTGCCCAATTAAGCTCAAATTTGACATGGTAGACCTTGATTAGCCCCTGTTTAGGTGTAATTTATTTGAGAATTTTTGGAAGTGTTTTGGTGTGGATTTGAATGCAATAGTTCTGTTTGTATGTTTGATGTTTCATTTGAGCCAATTTGCCTTATTTTGTGCATAACATGAGCATGATGAATGATATAAACATGAGACCAATGATGTTTGCTCTTGTTTGACTTTAATTTGACTTTGGTTGGTGAATACCTTGCTGTTTAGGAATTTTTCTTGCCTTTGGACCCTAGGTTTAGCCTAGTGGTCTTGTTGCTAATGTTTGCTTGATTTTTCAGGATCAAAAGCATAATGCACATGGAGAATGATCCAAATCAATTTTGATTGATGTTGTTGATATTTGTACACTAACATAACTTGGTTTTGTAGGTTGTGAAGCTTGGGCTTAAGCTTTGAGCTTGCCTTGTGTTGTGTATTGAGTTGTATAGATTAATTGATTGAACACTTGCTGTTTGGTTTTGTCTGGCTGATTACTAACTGTGTTTGATTGTTTCCAGGTACTTTAGTTGCTCAGTTCCTTGTGAACTTTTGCTTTGCTTTGCTTAAGCAACTTGCATTGAGGTAGGTCCTCTTGACTTCATGTAGTCTGGAGACCCGGCTGTTACCGGGCCGGGCAAATAAATGTCTGAAGTCCTCCTTAAGAGGCAATGATTGTGGTTGTTTATTTTTAAGCCCAAGCAGGTGAAAGTCCTTTAAATAAGGCAATTGGTGGAAGGTAGGGGTATGCAGCCTACCCCCCACTATTCAGTTGAGTCTTCTCCTTGCTCCCATTACATGGTTGTAGCATTGAGATCAAAAGCCCAAGATCTGTTGTGTCAGAGTCATCGAGTATAAAAGGGTTCCCCCATTCTGGACCCATGCTCATTTGTCAGACGCTCTCCCTGGTTAGGGATAAGAGCTGTGAGGTCTGATCCTCACTTCATCCCATCATCTGCTTCACCTTAGCCTCGTAATGGCAAGGTTAAGAGCAAACACAGCCTGTACAGACGATTGCTTAGGCAGTCAAACCTGATTGATTGAGCCCCCTTGTTTGGCTATAGTGCGTGTTATGTGGATATCTGATTGACATGCTTGTTTGAGATACCTGTTCTCATTTGATGATATATGATTGTATGCTTGTGTGCTAGCTTCTTTCCTGGTTAGGTTAGTTTGCTTATGCAAGTAGGATAGAAAACCGAACTTAGGGTTAACGATGCATGACAACATTAGGCTCGAGTCTCAGCTCCCTAGTTGTGTATCTTTCCCCGGTTTCTGGTTAGCAATTTAGTCCCTTTCAGGGGAACTACATCGCCCTGATCCTCGTTCCAGACGAGGTATGTAGGCAGGTGGTCGTGCGAGACCACTCCGGGCAACCTTTTTCTTTTTTGCGTGTGTTTACTTGTTATCTGATTATGTATGTTTGGGTTCGGATGCCGACGTAAGCCCAGTGATTGGCTGTCGGGCTCCACGTTTGCCCTTTTGAGTGTGTTTTGGTTCGGATGCCGACGTAATTCCATCCAGTGGTTGTCGGGCTCCATGTTTGCCACCCTTGTGTGTTTGTATGATTGTTTTGTGTTGTTTGGCGTGCGTAAGCCGAACTACAGTGGCTCTGATTCTTGTTCCAGACAAGATATGTAGGCATAAGGTGCGATACCTTATCGAGCTCTTTCCTCTTAACCCCACCTGCGTTCCCCGTGTGTGTGTGTGATGTTTAGCAACCTATTCTTTATTCTAGGACGTGGATCCCGTCGAGTACGACGGACGTGAGGGGTGCTAATACCTTCCCCTTGCGTAACCGACTCCCTTACCCTTTCTCTTTGGTCGCAAGACCATTTCCTTTCCAGGTTTCTCTGAGCGTTTCCTTTCCCTATCTTGGAATAAATAACGCGCAGTGGCGGCTCTGTGTGTGTTTTATTTTCGAGTCTCGCCGGTTGATTTTTCGCAGGATGCGACAGTAAGCATGAAAGGTAGTTGTTCTTCCCTATAAAACAATATTGGCACCATATTACCTCAACCAAATAACACGCAAAGACTATCAAGGGTGATAGAATAGATGTCGTACATCTACGAGTTTACATTAAAACATGAACCAAAACAAACTTATATACTTCATAAGAGTTGTGTTATGGAATTTTTTGAAGGGAGATGATTGGTTCGACATATCCGTACTACAATTTTGGTGATCGTAAGTATAATTTTATGATGATTTTAATTTATATTCATTGTTCTCATACTTTAACATCAATATTTGACTTTTGAATTAACTTTTAGGTCCATACATGAGATATATGTTGAAATATAATTAAGAAATTATTGTTTCTTAGATCCATACAATATTTAATTTCAACAAAGGGGAGTAAACACTATCAAGATGTACATACAAAATAAGTTGGTTGATGAGAACAAAGAATGTTATATAGGACCGTTTTACCATGTGTAAGTATATATTGATTTGTGTTTTATTTTATAAATCAATTTTATACACATTATTAATTATTATGAATATTTATGCAGTTCACATTGGCAACTAGTTATTATATGTCAGAAGCAAAATGTTGTAATTATGTTATGCTCGTTACATTATAATCTTGATGAAATGATGCATGACATTTTGAGCGGGTGAGTGGTTTTATTTTTAATACTTAAATTTTACCTTTAGTTATGAATGCTTTCTATACATGTTTAATTTTTACCGGCATGTAGAGCTATGAAGGGATACAATTTTGTGAAACGTAATACAAAAGGTAAAAAGCCAAGGTTCCTTTTCCCAAAAGTAAGTATTACTTGTACTTTTTGACATTCTTATATTTGCAAACACCTAATGTATTACTTAAGCTTTATATGTATTAGTAACTATACAAAAATTATGTGTAGATACGGAAACAACAAGACAACCATTCGTGTGGATACTATTTTATAAAACATATGTTAGATAATGTCTCCTGAGACATTAGTGATTCATGGATTCAAGTATTAACTTTATCATAATTTATTTATATTTGTTAAGTTAATGTTGTTGTTGTTGTTGTTAACTAATCATTCTAGAACCTTGTTTTGAAGGTGATATGGTCTTAATAAGGACAACAACTTATGATGATGAAAACTAATTGATGGTAACAACTAATGTCTTCTGAGAAGTCAAGCATAAGTGATTAAGCGGATAAAGATGCAAACCAAAGTATTGTAATTTGATGGAATTGACTGTTCAATGATGGAAACAAAATAGAATGTAAGCTCAAGCCTTATCTCAAGTGAACTCAAGCAAGTATCTACAAAATAAAGTATATGACTAAGTCTTGAAGTGCAAGAAAGCCTTACCTTAACTAGTCTGAGTGAGTACTTTGTAAAGCATAAAAGTGTTATCATAAAAGTACATTGCTAATCACACACGCAAAAAAACATCTTTTCAAACTGATCTTTCTAAAGAAAATATTTTCTAAAATGTCTTGAAGTAGTACTAGATGAGTTGGAAGCTGTCAGAATAGCTCTGAGAATTTTTTTGACTTTGCTAATCAATTGGGACATTAACCTAATCGATTAGCTCAATTATAAATGGAGTCCTAAAAGGTTAGGAAATCATCATAATGATGTGAAACATTTATGTATCTAATATTTCCTATTTTGAACTTATAATCAATTATATTTGAAGTATCTAATCGATTGGAATTAGGTGTTAATCGATTAATTTGTCTTAAAAAGCACTAAAATCATTTTTTTTTGTTTTGAGCCAACCTCTAGCCTATAATTAGAGGCCCCATCCCTCATTTTAAACGACCAGGAATCGTGTTTTGGCACTTCTCACTCTCTCTCTCTCTCTAAAATTTTCTTTTACTTTCTCTCACTAATATTTTAGCCAAAGTGGTTATGTGAGAAAGTTCTTTTGGATAAGGTTCAAGAATAGTCAGGTATTAAAATCTTCAAGGTTATTGGTTAGCCCATGTAAAACTAAGGTTTAAGGTTTGTGAGGTTAACCCGTGATAGAAACTTACAAAGTTTGTTTAGAAGCTTGAAGACTAGACACTCCAAGATTCTCACGGAAAGAAGACTAATCACTCCAATCTACTATATGGAAAGGAGACTAACCGCTTTCGATCTGCCGTTTGGAAGAAAGGACTCAAACTGCTAAATTCCTAGTCTTATTGTTTGGTTGGAAGTCAACCATTTTCCTTGTATAAGGAGGTTTGTGAGTATTACCTACTAAAAGCTCTCAATGTTTATTGGATACTCTCAAGATTAATTCTTGGGGAGAGGAGTAAGTATTTTTCTTGTTTGACCAAACATCTATAATTTGTGGTGTCCTCTTTTTCTCTAAAATATTTATTTTCTGCAATTTATGTTCTGCAATTTATATTTTGCTGCTTAATACTTAAAATACTTTCAAAATGTTTTTAAATTCTGATTTTAATCCAAAAGGTTTTTCAAAACCATGTTTTTCTGGACCACATAATTCACCCCCCTTTTATGTGTGAAGTCACATGTCCAACAAGTGACATCAGAGCCTAACTCCTATTAAAGGACTAATCATCTCAAAAGGAAATGACTTCCGACAAGAGATATTTCTAAACACACCACCACTTTTCAATTATAGTAGATTTGATATTTGGCAAGATATGTTTATAATGTTTTTATAAAGGATAAATCATGAATTGTGGGAAACAATAGTCAATGGTCTACTTACCCCTACTCATCAAGTATATGATGAAGTAGTAGATAAACTCGATTCCCTTTGGACCGAAGAGGAAAAGAGAAAATTTGAAATAGATTTTAAAACCAAGAGCTTTATAACAATGTTGCTAGATGATAGAAAATTTACTATGTTCATCAATGAAATAATGTCAAGGAAATGTGGGATACTCTTGAAAAGATATATGGAGTTTCTCCAAGTATTGAATAAGAGAAGATGAACACACAAGGCGAAGAAGATAAAGATACGAATCATGGATGTTTTTCAAAGCTTAGTAATATTGAAAATTATGTTAGAAATTGTATCATTAACATATATCTAAGAATTAGGAAGTTTAATCCAATCCTTAAATCAAAAGATTTGAGCCTTCATGAATTTCAAGAAAAATCAAGAAAGAAGGATATTATAGAAAAATGAACGAACTGGTTCAATTATTCAAATATGAAGGAAGACAAACCGAAGAATCATCATCCTCAACATACTCCTATCATACAACTCTAATGCAATCCTAAGAAAAAAACATACTCAGTAGTTGAACGATCTTCGAAAGATTCAACATCAAATGAAGGACCCCCTTGTTCAAGGAATGACAAAGAATAAGAAGAAGTTTCTTAAATACTCGAACGAAGAAGAGAAGGAGATACATCAACCTCAGGGAGAAATATGAAGAATCATCCTCCAATGAAGAATATGAAATATACTTAAAGACATCCTACGAGACATACTATTCCAGGTGTCAAACCAACTTATACTTAACTATTTTGAATGAATACTCAGTTAGTGAAAGAAAATGATAAGCTAAGAGAACATATCCTAGGTCTTAATGAATCACTAAGACATCTTAAAGAAATAAATGATTCATTCAAGATAGACATAACTAAGATTAGAAATCCGAGAGAAGAGCGTAAACGACGTGACTCTCTTATAAAAGAAGTAAGTGAAACCCTAGGAAAGTTTATCCAAAGGAAAGAGAAACTTGATTTAATACTATCAAGTCAAAGATTTTCCATAAACAAGAATGAATTAGGATTTAAAAAGGATAGAAAACCTATGAAATGTATAAATCATAAGAAAAAGTAGTGTTCGGTTTATAAGTGCACACACTGTAAAAGAATACGACATTTAAAACCTTTTTATTTTGATAAATTGAAAAGACCTAAAAGTAACAACCTTAGATCTTCTGGGACTAATGTACTTGGGCCAAATAAGAAGTGGGCACCAAATGTGAAACCCCTTTTTCTAATGTAAAATCCCTTTTTCCAACCGAGGTGACTTTGTAGTAGTGTTAGAATCATCTTAGTTTTATTTATTTGATTTTCTTCATGTGTGTTCTTCTCCAGGTTTCTTTTTCCACGAGGCAACCTTTTCATATTTGAAGTGTATAAGTTTTGGCGAATTGATATGATGGAGGCATAGGTTTTATTGTGAACTAGATTATGTTTCATCAGTATTTTTCGTCAATGTGTCTCTAGATTTGATGAGTTTTCCCTAAAATTATAAATAACATTGTAAAATACCCGTATTCATTGATGAATACAATATTGTGCAATACCACTAAAACCCTTTAATTTTAAATGCAGGTTGGTGCATAAATGCAGAGAAAATATAATTTTTTTGGTAGGATGAAAGCAACGATCGATTTTTTCTCAAATCCAGTTTCTTCTTCTAAAATACCTTAATTTAATTTTTGAATTAGACGTTTAGGCCGACCCTAGATTTATCTAATATTAAAAGTTAACTTTTTAATTAAAAAATATTTGATGTATTAAGTGTGCTTTATGTGATGTGTTATAACACATAAGTAAAATTTGATTAAAACTAAGTGACAAATACCGATATAATTAGTTTGAATATCATGTTCAGACCTTAAACCTAAATAACACTTCGTCTATATATAAAAAAAAAATTAGATGATACTATTCAATTAATATTCTAATGATGTTTCTTACATGATGTGTTTAAAATTCAAATGAGAAATATCAATATTATTAAATCGAGTATCATGTCCTAAATTTAAACCCAAATACCACTTCCTATACACAAAAAAAAATTGGATTAAAATTTGTCTAGGACCAAAAGCGTATTTTTAGTAAATTTGAGGGGTTAAAATAAAATAAAATAAGATTGTTGGTCAAAATCGGAAATTAAAAAACATTAGACGCCAAAAACAGATACATGTTTAATCCCTAGGTAAAATCCACTTGTAAAGCAACGATTGGTGCAAACTACGTGTGATGACATGTTAACGTGGAAAGCTACGAGGCTTCGTTTTTTGGTTTCAAATCTTTCAATTCTCATTTTCATTTATAACAGAAAAAAACATCAATTAATCTAAAGAAAAATACAGTGTCTTCTTCTTCTTCAAATGCGTTAACACCAAAATCTAAATTTTGAAATCTTAGAGGAAGATCTCAATGCTTAATTTCATGGGTTTCTCGTTGTTGATTATGAATCCGGTTTCTTACAAGGGATTGTTCCACACATTTTTAGTGCTCGATTTTGTTTTGGTTTGCCAACTCATCACTCTTCAACCCTTTGTTTCTGCTTCAGGTATACCTTTGATTTGTTTCAATTTATTTGATTGTTTTTGTAGTTTCTCTGCAACCCATTGTAATTCAATGTTCCCTTTCACTTTCCCCTCATTCAATTTCGTAACTTGAATGCCTTGATCGAAGTTTGTTTTGTGGATTGCGTTCTTTCGGATTTTTGTTTGTGGCGTGAATTTCTGTGTTTGGTTATTGCATTTTAGTTTAGTGTTTATTGAGCATTTTATATGCTGAAAGAATTAGGAGCCTGAAAACAGAATATGGGATTTGAGAGAAACTGAAAGATTGCTGCTTTATGCCATGCCATGGTTTATCCTTGACCATTCTCCATTAGTCTATCTTTGATGTATCTTTATCATTTTTCAGCAATTGAAGAGGGTAAGTGGTGTCACATAATACTGTATAATTCAAAATACAGTTTTTCGTTGATAGATAATATGGTTATAGTTCATGGAAAAGAGGGTGGAAGGGTAAGTTAAATCCCTTGCCATATGTATTTTATAAGACCATCACAAGAAATGTGAAACTAAGATAGTGATCGTATCACTGCAGGGTGAAATTTTGATTTTTCATACATCATCAAGTTACATGTCCAACTATATGTCCAACTATAAGAGAAGTTATTAAGAAAGATCTCGAGATTAACTATTTGTATAGATGTATGGTCCTGGATAGAACATTATGGCGGACGTTGATCCATGTACTGGGATTAAGTTTGGTTGTTGTTGTTGTATCAAATTGCATGTCCAAGTTTGTTAATTACACTTTGTGTGGTATATAACATTCCTTATATATATAAGGCTGATTTGTATGGGTGTTGAATCTGGTCAAACCGCCTATTACAAGCTCTTGGCAAAATTGCCTCATAACACTTTATTCAGTTTGTGTTTGCAGAGAGTGTTGTCGATAGCAGAGAGCCAAAATCCCGCCATGCTGGCCGCTTTGCGGCGCTGTTATAGCAGATTATGGCAGAAAAATTGGTCGATATTTACCAGTGCGGCGAGCCCAAAAACCGCCATTAATATCCACCATAGCGGCCATGGTGCCGCTATTTGACCCCATTTAGTGGGATAAGGCTTGTTGTTGTTGTTGGACACAATCCCACTGAAAAATGTTACACCTAAAGCTATTAGTCCTCTAGAAACCCACTGGAAAATGTTACTCCTAACTTTATTACTCCTTTAGAAGTTCGGTAATGGTTCAGTGTTCAGTGAAATAACAGTCTTTGCTTTGTTTTTTGATGTGTTCCTGTGGCAATCCAGGAAATGCTGCTGAGTTGTTTGAGAAGGCATCTCAAAGTATAAAAGGGAAACATTATACTGAGGCACTCGATGATCTAAATTCTGCAATTGAAGCAGATCCAAACCTTTCAGAAGCATACCTTTCCCGTGCTTCAGTTCTTCGCGAGTTATGCAGGTGCGACTCATTTACAAATATTACCCCACCCCCTTGCTTTTTAAACTTAATATTCATTCCCAAATGATGGTTTAGCTTTTGGAAGTTTGATTAATAATATAAAAAGCACATGTTATTTTGGTTCCATATTTTGTTTCATAAGGATAGGAGATAGATACTGTTAAATATAGTATAACATGTAAAAACAGAAGCACCATTTTGCCCCCAATTGTTCCTGATGTTAGCAAATACTGTAAACCCTAAACTTTAAGATATTAGTTTCTGAAAATAACCGTTGTGTCACTCAACCCCCTCCTCCACTTCTATCTATCATCTCCTCCCCCATCGTCCCAAGTCACTCAAACTCCTGATTGGATAGTTATATCATTCAGGTGCTTTTTGGCTAATGTAGATATGAGCAATCTGAAAGGAGCTACAAAAAGTTTCTGGAGTTAAAACCCGGGCATTCAGTTGCAGAAAAGGAGCTCTCTCAGCTATTGCAGGCTCAAAGTGCACTAGAAACCGCTCAGTCCCTCTATGAGTCAGGCAACTTCACAAAGTCTTTGGAATACATTGAGAAAGTTGTTCTTGTTTTCTCTCCAGCATGCACTAAGGTAACGATTTATGCTCTTCCAGCTCCATAAATTTCTTTTGTTTTTCTGTCTCTCAGTAGTTACACTAGTCTGAAAGTGAATGCCTAAGTTTTGGGTTTGGACTGTGAAGTCATTTGTGCAACCAGAATGATAACTAACTTTATATGCATTGTTTTCTTCAGGCTAAGCTTCTTAAGGCGAGGTTGTTATTAGCTGATAAAGAGTATGAAGGTGCCATTGCCATGTCTGGTTTTCTTCTCAAGGAAGATGAAAACAATTTGGAGGCATTGTTGTTACGTGGTCGTGGATATTACTATTTAGCTGATCACGATGTTGCCACAAGGTTTGTCTTGTGGAAATGATGTTGATCTCTTGTAGCATTCTTGCAATATTTTTTTTTAAATACTATCTGTCTTATATGTGGCCATATATATTCAGGCATTACCAGAAAGGTCTTCGCCTAGATCCCGAGCATAGCGAACTGAAAAAAGCATACTTTGGGTTGAAAAATCTACTCAAAAAGAGTAAAAGTGTAAGCCCTGATATATTTTTGAAATTTCTTTTTGCATTCCATCTCTCAAGTTTTTCATCCTTCTTTCTTTTGGGTGTTGATGAATCATTTTTCTACTTCCTCATAAAGGCTGAAGATAATGCGAGTAAGGGGAAGCTACGGGTGGCAGTAGAGGAATTCAAGAGTGCACTTGCTGTTGACCCTGACCATCGTGCACATAATGTAAATCTTTACCTTGGCTTATGTAAAGTGCTAGTCAGGCTTGGCAGAGGAAAAGACGCCTTGAACAGTTGTAACGAAGCTCTTAATATCGATGAGGAGCTTATTGACGCTCTTGTTCAGGTACATTGTAATTTTAAACACCCTCGTGTTTGTTTTGTCTTTTACAAGTATTTTTTGGGCCATGGTCTCCTAGAAAATTTTATCTTCATTTATCGAAGTCTTGTTTGAGTAAGTTGGACGACACATAATTACTTATCTTGATATTTTTTGTCAGAGGGGGGAAGCTAAACTCTTGACGGAAGACTGGGAGGGAGCTGTGGAAGATCTGAAATCAGCCGCTCAAAAATCTCCTCAGGTAAATATATTTTGAACTCATATTGCATGTTTGAATGTTTTGTATCACTGATTAAATTATCATATTGGAAGAGTTATGTGAGGAACAAATATTCCATGTTCCATTTTGAGTTCCTTAAATTCAGAAGACTTTGAAGAAGAGAGAAGACTTGAAATAGATTAACCTAAGCCAAGCTCATAAGTATCCATTCAATATTCATATATCTAAAAGAAGAACTCACACACACACACTCACACACACAGATTGCTTCCTACTCTCCTCAACTACCTTAGTTATGAATTGAAGTCCCTTGGCCTCTGAGTTGATTGATTAATATGTTGAAATTAATTTAACTTTTTAAGCGCGATGGTTGTGCTTTTGGCTCAAACCCTGTTACTTATTTCTCGTGTATGCCTGGAATTGATTGTAGTTGAAGTAATTCAAAGAATTGAAAAATACCTTGCCCTTACGAGCTTTTTGACTAATGGTTTTTTCTCCATGTTTCACGTTCCTAATGGTTATTCTTTAAGAGTTTAAATTTGATCATTATATTAGAAAATTAGGGCTGATTAACATTGTGACTGTAAAGTTTTTAGCTTGCAATATAAGATTTTTTACAGTTTTTTGAACACATATCATATGATTAACTAACATTATAACCTTAAGAATTCTGTTATGTTTAACTAGTAGTTGTCTCTAACTGCAGGATATGAATATCCGTGAAGTATTAATGAAGGCTGAAAAAGCTTTAAAAATAAGCAAACGCAAGGATTACTACAAAATTTTGGCAATTTCAAAACATGCTTCTGCTGCTGACATAAAACGCGCATACAAGAAACTTGCCTTACAATGGCACCCAGATAAGAATGTCGACAATAGAGAAGAAGCAGAGGCTAAATTCCGAGAGATCGCTGCTGCATACGAGGTCTTAGTCACAAACAAAATACCTATTTGCTTTTTCATCTTCAGTCTTTAATCAAGGAACATGCTTGTGTTGAATAACTGATTGTTACTTTGTGTTTTAGGTTCTAAGTGATGAAGACAAGCGCACGAGATACGACCGAGGGGAGGACCTTGAAGAATCAGGAATGGGAGGCGGTGGCGGTGGAGGTTTCAATCCCTTCGGCGGTGGTGGACAGCAATTTCACTTTACTTTTGATGGCGGCTTCCCTGGTGGGGGATTTCCCGGCGGCGGCGGTGGTTATGAATTTCATTTTTGATTCAAAAATAGTCTCAATCCTTAAATTTTTCTTAGGGAAAGCTATAGCCTTGATTTCCTCAAGGGACCACAGCTATAATGTTGACTAATCACTTGCTAACGGTTGTTGAGGTAAATACATAGGCCATCCCCAAGTTGCTTGCAAAACAAGACTTTGTTGTACTTTACATAAATTTTTGCTTTGTGTAAAAGTGATGGGGATAGGTGTTAGTTAAAGAGGCACATTTTGATGTAGACCCATTTAGTTTTATGTGATGGTTGTTACTATGTAAGATGACTTTAAATTCCAGCCAACCATTACACTATTTGTTTACATATTTACAAGTCAATTGAATTGCTTCACAGTTAATTAATACCATGAAAATTTGAGTTACTCATTAATTTATGTGCGCCTGTCCACCAGCCCACTTGCAGGGTGCGACTTTAAACAGGTTTAAATAGGATCGGATCAAAATGGAGCTCTTTTGTCTTTTTACCAAAAAAGAGACCTCCATGATCTAGGATTCCACTCCCACTTCCGGACTAAATGTTAGGATGCTCTCGGACTAAATTTCACTCCCGCTCACTCACCGAGTTAAATCTATTCTATGATACTAGTTGTTGGAGAGTTTATGGAGCACGCTAAACCTATTCTCTGATACTACTTGTTGGAGAGTTTATGGAGCACCAAAAGTATTAACACGAATACGATAAACATTCAAGATCTAAAAGACTGAAACCACATCATCCAAAATCTTAAGACAATGGGTATAGATCACCTCTCATATATACCCAACATTTCATTCATTTTAGTCCATTTTAGTCCCTCACACTTAAATCGGTATGATATGTTTTTTCGAATCTATAATGAATTGCTTAATTCCTAAAGCATGTCCATATGTTTTATGCCATTTTATAGTTTGAACATGTTGTGTCTTTTAAGTTTTTTTTTATTGATTCAAATTCCAATAGGATGATTAAAACCTAAAATTGACTAAATAGTACTCATATGAAAACAATAAACAAATGGCTTCACTTCTATATTACATATTTCAATTATATATAAAAAAAATCATTTATATTACACTCAAAATTTTCTTCACATTGTAACAACAAAAGTACAAGAGATCAATAAACTCAAACTCACCTTAAGGAAAGAAAATAAAATAGAAGATAACATGGTTTTTTTCTGCCAAATACTTACATCCACAAATAAGAAACAACAGCATTTGCAAAAACAGCAGCAAACAATGTAACACCTGAATATCCATTCAAACCAACAGCACTAGAATCAACAGCCGGACTATCCGACGACCCTTTCGGAGCATCAGAAGCCCGAACACTTTTCTCCGGCTTAGTCGGTGCAGGCGCCTCAGCCGGAGCAGCCGTCGGACCTTGTCCAAAAAGCGCCATAGGAAGAAGCACTTTATCTACCTGATAAACTGCAAGCTGGTTATCACTATAAATAGTATTAGAAACAGTTGTATCAATCACACCAGTAGTCACATTAACTTGATTTCCAGAAGTAGTAACATTAAGAGGATACTCTCCATCATCGCTGTTTCCGGCTTGCGTGTGTAAGGGGTTACTAGCAGTTTGAAACTGCGAAATTGTGTAAAGTGTTGGTAGAATATGAAACTGCAAAAGCTGAAGCTGGTTTTGTGTGCTTATTGAGTTTAATGTTCCTGATTTTAGGCTTGAGAATGCATTATCTGTTGGCGCAAAGATTGTTAAGCCTTGGTTTGAATTGTTGAGCTGCGAATTGATTCGATCGGATACTTGTGTTGCTTTTAGTAGCTTCATGAATGTTGTGAATTGGCCTGCTTTTTCTAGGACTTGTGTTATGTTTGTTGGTCCTGATGGGGCTGGGGATATAGCAGTTTGAGCTGAAACTGTTTGAAAGAATGTCACAATGAACAATAGGTTGAGACAGAAAAGAGGAAGGAAATGGAATAGCTTTGCCATGGGTAAGAAAAGAATGTGTTTAGTTAGAAGTGGAATGAAGGGTATGTGGTCACACACATATGTTATATAGAATCTTGTTATGAGAAAATTTGATTGATAATTAAATGTTTGGTGAAATGTTGTGATTAGTATAAGGTGGAAAGAGGCTTTCAAATAATTGATTTTTTCTTTCTAAAGGCAAGATATTACAGGGTGGAAGATAGACTTTGTTTGAAATTCATTTTCTTAGTGAAAGGTAGACTTTGTTTGGGTTGTTGTAGGGACCATGGTAATAATTTTGACTTGATATTTGCCAAAGATTGTTGAGGTAAGGTATCTTGATCATTAGCTTGTAATGTAAGAAACGTGCTTTACAGAATTTTTTGCTTTGTGTAGAAGTGATTGGGTGGGTGTTAGTTAAGGAGAAGCTTGTTTTGATGTAACCAGGCCATATTTTTGTATGTTAAGGGTCCTCTAGCCCATAATTTTATAAGTCACTTGTAATTTTTTTATAAGTAATAAATTTACAAACAACCATTCATTCTATTAGTCAAAATTCAAATTTGTTTTTCCAATTACATATTTATGATTTTCCTGCTAGCGATATTCTAATACTAATAGAAAGATCATAAGTTTCACATTAAAATGAAATAAAACTTGAAAAAAAGTTTATATAAAGTAACATCTCTCATCTTATAAATCAGTTTTATAAAAATGAATTAAATCAAATTTTAATACGATATCAAAATCTATCGATCAGATTTTTGACAGCCTACCGCTTAAATTCACATCAATCATTAAAAAGTGTTGGACATTAGGGAATGTATTAAAAAGATCTTACGTCCTATGTTGAAATAAAGGGATATCTTTCATTGGTTTTGTAAATAGAGTTAAGTTGTTCATGTGTGCACTATCTCCTTATATTATAGTTTTGTGTCGACAATTATTTTAGTTAATGGCAGTACAAAAAAAAAAGCACAAGTAAAACTTCGAATTGTCTAGTTCCAATAAACCTGATTGATTATATACAATATAACATTTGTATTATAGAGTAGTGCGTAATACAGACTATTATATCTTGACACATATAACTACATAATTTACTTAATTATACATTAAGTTAACCAAACACTTGTCTTAAAAAAATAAGATCTTAGAAAAGATTATATAAAGAGAATTTCGTTTTCCCTTAATCCAAAACAAGGTACAAAATAAAATCTTGGTTAAGGCACATCAATATTAAATGCAAAGTAAATATTTGATAACTTCACACAATTTTATCCTTATCCTTAAATACATGCTTATCTATAAACAAACAAAAGTTAATACTATGAAATTTACATATTAACGAGTTTTTTATCTACAACCGACAAATAATTTGTACTTACCAAAAAGTAGAGGATGCGTGTTTCCTCTATAAAGGTAGAGGGACTCAGAGACCTATGTAGGTGTATTATAATTTACGCAGTGAGGATTTGATCACGGCGGTGGGAAACTCTCTATGATAATTTTTGAGATCGTTGGTGGTATTGGAGCACACGATGATGAAGAAAATGAAAATGAAGATGGAAGAAGAGAGAGAAAGAGAAGAGAGAGAAAACAATTATAACAAAGTTTGAAAGATAGAGAAACTCTATTCACGTTATGAAAAAGTAAGTTACAAATTTGTTTAAATACACAAACTAAATTCAACGTATGTACCGTTAAAAGCTAAACTAGAAAGCCATAAGATAAAACACACTTCTGGAATAGCCACCTCAGAAGCTTCTGCTTCTGAGTCAGAACACTGCTTCTGCATATGAATTATTTCTAACACCATCCTTTAATTCATATCCAGCTAATTAAATTCTACAACACCAATTCCGTCTCTCAAGTGGACAAAATGTTCAGTCTTGATAGCTTTAGTTAGAACATCTGTAAGTTGCTTATGAGTGCTAAAATGCACATCTTCTCGCACTCCATTCTAAACTTGATTTTGCTGAAAATGAAACATCGTGTCAATATTTTTGCTTCTTTCGTGCATCACTGAATTTTTGGCAAAACTTATGGCTAATTTGCTGTTAATCATCAGCTTCATACGCTTGTTCACTGTGATCTTTAGATCCTGCAACAAATTCATAAGATAAATAACTTGACACATAGAAAAAGCACTTGCAATGTACTCAACTTCACAGGTTGACAATGCAACCACTGGTTGCTTCTTGGAGCACCAAGAGATAAGACTTCCCAGATGCTTGAAAAAATATCCAGGAGTACTTCTTCTATCAACTCTGTCTCCACACAATCAGAGTTTGAATAACATATCAGCTTTTAGTCAAATTTAACACCAGAAGGGAACAACACTTCAGACCTCAAAGTCCCTTTAATTTACCTCGGTATCCTGACATCAGCTTGGTAATGTGACCACTTTGATTTGTTCATAAACCTACTCACCATTTCAACTGTATAAAAGATGACAGGTCTGGTGTTACACAAATACCTCAATGAGCCAACCAACTGTTTAAAAGTTGTAGCATCTACATTGTCACTCTCAGCATCATAATCCAGCTTGTGATTTGTCTCAGCAAGTGTGATTGCAGTCGTGCAATTTATTATCTCAAATCTCTTCAGAATCTCAAGTTCATACTTCAGCTGATGCAAAATGATACCCTTCTCAGAGTACAGAATCTCCATTTCTAGAAAAATATACCATATTTCCTAGATTAGTCATGTCAAACTCATTCACCAACAACTTCTTGAACTTGACTAACTCATACGAACAACTTCCTATCAGCAATATGTCTTCAACATAGAGACACACTAGAATCATATTGTTTTCAGAAGTATGCTGAGCATAAATGCCATATTCCATCTCACACTTTCTGAATCCTTGTAGCTTGAAAAATGAATCAATCTTCAGATTCCAAGCTCTAGGAGCTTATTTTATCCCATACAATGCTTTATGTAACCCGTACACCATACCTTTCTGATTCTTTTTCATAAATCATGTAGGTTGTGACACATATACTGAAGGAGAAGAGTGATCCAAAATGCAGCGGAATTTTAAAAAAAATCTCCTTTAGTGATCCTTATGAATGAGCATGATCAGTGATAGAATCGTTACCTCTTGTGGAGATTGAAACCTTTGATGCAGATCTACAGAGCGACCACGAACGTTGAATGGTGACAACGCCTCTACTCAGCCCACACGAACGGATTCCTTCAATCTCAGTGCTAGCTGCTACGGTTGAAGGCTTTAAGTGAGAGAGAGAGAGAGAAACGAAATTACAACTGCACAAATGCTTCTGCACAAGGGTTCTATTTATAGAACCACTTGTGTGGACTGCAAGCTAAAAAGCCCACTTAAGTGTATGTGGCCCATATCTTATGATATGCCAAAATAACTTAAGTCTGTGGTACCTTACCATATTTCGTATTCTACTTAAGTACACCGTACCTTACGATGTTCTACAATTCACTTAAGTGAATTGTACCTTACGGTGTTCCTTAGTTACTCTATCTCTCATCAATCCGTCCTTTTGTGTGTGACCCTGTAGGTTTTCGCGACATTAACAATTATATTAAATCACGTATTTAACATAATAAATAGTGAGCGGTATCTAGCAACACATCACTGCTACCCAAGACACGAAAATGCCATGTGATCCGACAAATCCTTTTGTGATAATACTTATGTGTATAATTACCCTTTTGCCCTTATGTCTATATTGAACACAAGGCATAGACCGTGTCATCCTTGTCCAGTTCAATATTGGGCCCGTAGACATTCATCCTGTTACACAGAATGGGCCAATTCCATCTAGGTCACTCATGTCCCTAAACATGCTCCATGGAGTACCCATCAATTGTCTTTATGATCATCCAATTACGAACAATGTTTGATCAGCAATAAGGCACTCGACTCTACATCTAGGGTACATAGTGGTTTCAGGTCAAAGGGTGGTATACACCATTATCACCATGAGAATAACTTATGACACTTAGCATATCATTCTATATAGTATTCTCATAGCGGGTCAATCCAGTATAAATATTACTCTTAATATTCATACTTATGTTTAAGACTTGATAACTCCTTATCCATGATCCATGAGATGTGATCATCAGTCTATATACATAATAGTCTTAATGCTTTAATATTATCCCACTTCACAATAAAGCTCGACTACAAATACTTTAAGAATAATGTCCTTATGTTTAATGGGATCTCATGATTAAGTCACACTTGATACATTAAACGGACTAGCTATTCTAGGGACTTTATTAAACAAACATTATAAAAAAAAGTCCTTTTATTATTAATAAATAATTCGATACAAGTACCAAAATTGTTGGCCTCTAGGTCTTACACCAACAATCTCCCACTAGCACTAGAGCCAATCAGACATACCCCTAATGCCCATAGATCTAGTATGGCCATCATGCTTCTGCTGCGCAAGAGGCTTTGTCAGTAGGTCAGCAATATTGTCAAGTGTAGGTACTCTGAATATTTTCACATCTCCTCTATTTATTATCTCTCGAATGAGGTGATAACGCCTAAGTATGTGTTTGGATCGTTGGTTAGATCTAGGCTCCTTAGCTTGTGCGATAGCACCATTGTTATCATAATAGAGATCAATGGGATCCACAATGCTTGGTCCAAGTTCACTAATGAACTTTTTGATCCAAACAACTTCCTTTGCTGCACTTGAGGCAGCAATATACTCGGCCTCGGTTGTAGAATCAACAATTGTATCTTGCTTTGAACTTTTCCAGCTTACAGCACCACCGTTTAAGCAAAACACATAACCAGATTGTGATCTAAAGTCATCCTTATCTGTCTAGAAGCTAGCATCAGTGTATCCAATTACAACAAGCTCTTCCTGGCCTCCATATATCAAGAATGAGTCCTTAATCCTTCTCAAATACTTAAGGATATTCTTGACAGCTACCCAATGTGCATCACCGGGATCAGATTGGTACCTACTCGTTGCACTTAAAACATACGAGACATCTGGTCGAGTACATAACATGGCATACATGATAGATCCTATTACAGATGCATATGGAATCTTATTCATGCGATCCCTTTCTTCCTTAGTTGAAGGGGATTGTGTTTTTGATAGACACATGCCATGTTGCATAGGTATGAATCCTTTCTTGGAATCATACATATTAAAGTGTCTCAGCACTTTGTCTATGTATGTACTCTGACTTAGGCCAAGCAGTTTATGTGGTCTATCTTTATAGATCCTGATTCCTAATATATAGGCTGCTTCACCCAGGTCCTTCATAGAAAAGCATTTCCCCAACCAAGACATTACTTCTTGTAGGGTATGAACATCGTTTCCAATGAGTAATATGTCATCTACATATAATACCAGGAAGACGATCATGCTACCACTAACCTTCTTGTAGACATAAGGCTCATCTTCATTCTTGATGAATCCATATTGTTTTACTATTTCATTAAAATGAAGATTCCAGCTTCTGGAAGCTTGCTTCAATCCATAGACTGATCTTTGTAACTTACATATCTTTTGGGCTTCTTCTGGTATGTCAAATCCTTCAGTCTGTGTCATGTATACATCCTCAAGAAGATTCCCATTAAGGAAAGCAGTTTTAACATCCATATGCCATATTTCATAATCATTATATGCAACGATAGCAAGTAAAATCTGAATAGATTTAAGCATTGCAACTAGTGAAAAGGTTTTATCATAGTCAACCCCATGAATTTGTTTATATCCTTTTGCAACCAATCTTGCCTTATAGGTGTAGCACCTCAATTTTTCACCCCCTATTCATGCATTCATTCATTTTTTAGGTCATTAACATTACATATTGCATTGCATCATATCCACAAGAATTGACATCAAGAGAATTCATCAGTGCAAGAGAGCAAGTTTTTCCTTGAGATGAAGGCCACATGATTATTCTAAAAAGAGCTTATATGAGCCAGGGTTCATTTTGAAGCAACTTTACCAAGTGGTAGAGGCCCAAATTCCTCAGTGCATTTTCAGGTCATCTGAGGCCCATAACAGTCACTGTGCAGTCAACTGAGGGCTATGAGGTGGAGAAATGGTTTGAGACAATTCATTTATGACCAAAAGAGGCTTATTCATCATGTCAAACATCTACCTTGAGGATTTTGAAGTCAAATCAAAAGTTTCCAAAAATGGAAAGTGACCTGTAATTTCAAGTTTCCAAAAATGGCAAGTTTTTAGACCACATTCAACTTGACTTTCCAACATCAAAGAAGCTTCAAATGAATTTTTTGTCAACATGAAAGTTGAAGATATTTCTCTCCCATTTCCAAAAAGTCCAAGATCATGAGCATCTGATGAATGGTTGAGGAGTTATGAACAAATGATTGCAAAGTATGCTTGAAACTTCAAAGTGCCATAACTTTGGCTACAAAACTCCAAATTGAGCCACTCTTTTTGCAAATTGTTTATTGTGACCAATATTTTCCAAATCCATCATTGCATTGCATGAAATTAACTCACATGATCATTTGTCCATGCATGAACATTTTGGAGGGAAAATGGGGAATTCAAATTCTATTGATCATACATGAAAAATTCCAATGCCATTGTGATCTTTGGATGATTTTAAGTGACTTTGAACCATGCATGTTCACTGTTCACGTGTAAAATCTCCATGCACCACACATTTTGCATTTTTGGTCATACACCCCATATTTCATTAATTTTTCATTAGCCATGCTTAAACTTAATTTCAACATGATTAAGGAGGAGTATATAAGGCTAATCATAATTGAATTGGATCAGATTACACATTCTAGATCTAGAAATTGGATTTCCCTCCAAAATTTTCTCTCAATTCAAACTTCAAAATTCTTCACATACCATATCAATTTTGTTGCATAATCATGTTCACAAGGCATCATTGAGTATGAATCAAGGCCTGGTTTGAAGAAATTGGACAAGAATTGTGCATACACCAAGCTTGAACATGAAAATGGAAATTGAAGTTTGAGTTGCATTCAAGTGGATTTAAGCATCAATTCGTACATGAAGCTTCACCACAAGGTTGATAGAGGAGATCTGGATCATTTGAGGCCTTGAATCCACTATTTTCGATCACTGCATAACAGGTTGGTGAATTTTCGATCGTCTTATTTTGCCAATCCATGAACATGAACATGTAGATCATGATGTGCTGAGAATTCTGATGTAAATAGATTGTGATTTGGTGAAGAATTGCACTAGATATGGTGACTTAAAGTTTTGGTGTGCAATATGTTTTGCTTCGATTTGCCTTATTCATGGAGATTTAGGTTTAGATAATGTTGGATTCGTGCTCTACGTGACGAGATCTTTCGATCCATATACGCCATGCTGTTTTCTGGAAATTTCTTGTATGCTGCTCCGCCGGACTCAACAAAGAAGACGGTGGAAACCACCATGTTCCACCGTCCATGAACAATGTCAAAGTCTTCTGGTTCAACGCTAGGGTTATACTGTTCACGCGCCTTGAACGTTCAAGTCCTCAGTTCGATTCCCATGCGTGAACGTTTTTTAAAATCCATTTTAATTCCACATAGCCAAACGCAGCGTTCCATGTGAATGCGCTTGCAACCTTGGGCGAGCCGGTTCGATACCAGGCCATGTGTATCTCACTTAATTCCATTTGTTTTCTGATTAAGCGCCTCATGTAACCAGCGAAACCTCAGTTTGATTCTGGCATGCGTATATTGCTTTATTTGATTTTTCTGAGCGCTTGTTTGGACCCCTGGCGCGTTAGTTCGAAACCTGGCATTGACAATTGTGAATTTTAATTCCCAGCGCCTTGTTAACCTCCAAATCCTGTGTTCAACACTTGGTGGTGTAGTTCCATCTTTTAATTCACATTTCATTATTCCACATTATTTTTCAATATTTATTTCATTTTGTTCATGTAATTTCTAAAAATCACTAAAAATAGAAAATGTACCCATTTTAATCCATTCTTTTTTCCACATGTTCATTTTAATATCTATTATTTTGTAATGTGATTTTCCTGATTTTAGCATTTCTGGATTTTTGATTGAGCTTGAGTATTTGAACATGATGCAAAAAAGACATGTTGTGCCAAATGATTTGTGAAATGCTCATGCTTTCTCCAATTGCCTTGAAATTTGACATGCTCATTCATGACACATAACATGATCTTTTGGCTTTTGTTTGGCATTTTTATCATTTTCCATCACTGTTTTAGACACATGGACATGTTGTGCAACATTTGGTGTCACATTCTTGACTTTGCTCTTGTGCATTTTCATTTACATGTCATATTAGCTCCTCTGGATTTAATTTTTGGCATGATGCTTGTTCATTACACGTTGAGCTTACATAAAAATTTCCATGATCATTGGATTCATTTCTGTTTTAATATGGATTTTCTATGTTTGATATCCAATTGTTGATCACCTTGTGTGCCTTTGCCTTATCTTGATTAATTGAGAGCTTTGCCTCATGAATTGAGTTTGATCCTTTTTATGACATGTTCTTATTTGATTGAATGTGCTTCATATCAAATATTGACTTCTGTTTTGGTTGTTTGCCTTGCCTTTGACCCTAGTCTTTGTACTAGTGGTTTGTACTCACCATTTGAGATTTGTATTTCAAGTTCAAGCATTTAGCCCTAGTGGTGGATGTAGTCTCACAACTTGAGATGCAAATTACTTTGTACACTAATCCTTGTTGTGTTGTAGGTTCATTGAGTGTGATGGAACCATTTGAATGTTTGCACAGTTTGACTTGTATTGTGCACATATTGAAGTACCACTGTTGATTGTCTGTTTGGTTTGTCTAAATATGATATTGACTGTTTGGCTTTTGTAATGGTACATTAGTCGCTTTTAGCTCTTGCTTGAGCTTTGCTTTGGTTGTGGTTGGTATACCACCTAGGTAACCACTCTCTAACTCCATGTAGTCTGGAAGTCCTGTCGCCTTTTTGGCAGGCATTTGGATGAAGTCCTCCTTATGAGGCAATGATTGTGATTGTTTACATTTGTGCTAAAGACCTCCTTGTTGAGGCAAGTTACTTGTTAAGTCCTCCTAAGTGAAGAGGCAATTGGCAGATAAAAAGGATTAGCAATCAATCCCCTGTTAATCTTTGAGTCATTCATTATGCTCGCACTACGTGCTGATGCTCTTGAACCTAACCCAAGATCTTGTATATAGAGTCAGTCAAGTGGAATAGGGTCCCTCATTCTGGATCCCCACACCTTCTTTGATGAGAGCTCACCCAGGCCAGGGTTAAGAGTTATGAGGTCTTATCCTCATCACCTTTCATCAGCTTCACCCTAACTCTCGATGTTAGTGGTTAAGAGCTTCATCATACCCTTCCAGTGCCGGCTTGTTTATCGAGGTTGATATGACCCCTCTTGACTAAAGCCTCACCCTTGGATGTTTGAGCCCCCCTTGTTGGTGTGTTTACTTCATGTATATGTTTTTGTGTGGTGTGATTGTATCCCCATGGGATTGCTAGGCTTCGTATAGTCTCTCGTTTGCATGTCAATTAAGGTAGCACGATTCCTTCGTCTAGGACTTCCTTTCTTGCGTGAGCATTCCTAAAACACAAACAAACTCTATCTTCCCTTAAGGACACGTTGACTCCTTCTACTACAGGTGAGTAAGTCTCCAAAGGTCGAGCATTGTTGAATGTAATTTTAAGTGTCGGGTTTTTGTTATCGTCTCCACAGGGATTGTGAGATATCATCGTCTTTCGACAGTTGTTTTAATTCTTAGCTTAAGGTAACAATGGGGTTTTGGTATTTGTCACGGTATCTTGCATAAAAGTGTAATAAAATGCGGTAAAAGTTTTGGTTTGAATATTTGAGAAATATTGCCAAAGTTAGGGTTCGACGATCACTTTGAATGTATATGTTCGATCAACAACACTTATAAACTCCTTTAGATGATAAACTATTTCACAAAGTCCTCCCAATGTGTTTATCTCTAACACACATTGTGATTTTTCCCATTTTGATCCATTGTTTATCTGTAACACAATCTATCAAAATGACAACTTTTTGGTTCAACCTTATGGTGAACAAAATCATTCATTACTATCTCTAGCTAACAAACAAGATTGGATGAAAACCTAGGTTAAGAGTTGGTAAACATCTCTCGATCATAAGCCAACACAAAGAGTTTTGAATAAGAACAAAGTTTTCACCATATATTCACCATTAAAGAGTTTACAAATGAAGATCATCCCATTTACACACAAAGCTAATGATCATCTACATCTAACCTTGACAAAATGAAGGACTTAGCTACTCATTTTCATGGTAGCTTGGTCAACAAGTTTCGGAAGAAGGTTGATCAACATCCGAGTCGAATAATCGAGATTGGATGGGAATCCACCTTCTTTTTGTGAAAGATTGTTAAGAGATGAAGAGAAATGATTTCTAGGTCACACAAGATCCTAAGAGCAATGCTGGAAAAATATCTTAAAAGTACAAAAGTATGGAGGTGTGAAAGTATGGCTCCAAAAAGTAGCCCTTGCTACTTATAGAGCTGCTACTGAGCTGTCATGCTCGCTAGGCGAGCAGAATGGCTCGCCTAGCGAGCCCCTAAATGAGGCACCTGAGGCACCTGCGCCTAGAGAAATAACCTTTGCCAGACTGTCATGTTCGCTGGGCGAACAAAACCTTCGCTAGGCGAAGCCCACGCTTCAACCTTCGCTCCAGCGAGCTTGAGAGGTTTTGCTACTGGAATGCTCGCTGGGAGCTCGCTAATGGCTCGCCTAGCGAGTGAGTGCTGGCTGCGCTTTTCACCAAGTCTGGACGTGTTCGCTACACACTTCGCTGGCAGATCGCCTAGCGAATTTGTTGATGTTTGCCACTGTAAAATACTGGAGCTTTTCGCTGGGTTCTCGCTGGGCGCTCGCCTAGCGAGCCCTTCGCCACAACCCTCGCCTAGCGAGCAAGCTGATGAATGCATCATTTCTTTGGTCCCTTTGCCAACTTTCTTGTGGCTTCATTTTCTATTATTTCATGCCTAATTCCTGCACAATAACACACAAATCAAAGGTACCAAGATCTTTTATCATTGTATTGCAATTCATCAAAAACAAAGGTTGTTTCGAACACTTTAGCAAGGAAACGGAGTGAAAGATACCCATATTTGATAGCTCAAATAAGCACTTTTGGGTATCTAACAACTCTCCCCAAATAGATTCTTTCTTGTCCTCAAGCAAAGTATGCCTCTTGAAGGATAAGAGGATTTGCATTAAGAAAAAGGTTTCTCCGAAATCGGATAAAACGGCTAAAACACAAGTGAATCAGCAGATACAAATTTCCAACGGTTAGAATAAATTAATACACAAGAACTAAGACTTAGTAGCAATGCGAAATATGTATCTATCTACAACAATATTATCTTGAATGAATCACCCTATCTCTCCTCTTCGAATAAGGATTGAAGAAATTACGCGTTTGCAACCGCGGGAATAATCTCACTCTTTAACAAACAATGAAGAAATCACTTCAATTCATACAATGTCTAACAATTATAAATGGTAATGTGGAAGCACGAAGATCACTAAGGGCTTTTCGGTTGAAGCTTGGTTAGGTTAACGAACAAGGGTCATTTCTAAGGCCATTGAAAACGAAATTGTCGATGCAAAAGAGACATTCACTGTACATTATTCACACATCTCAACTTCGTTCCATTTATTTCTCATTTGAAACCTTCACAACTCTTATTTCACAACTCAATTTTTTTTTTCACTATTTTTCTTCCAAGCAAGCATTCATTTTTATTTTCTCTATTTTTTTCTTTTCTTTCACATCATATTTACAAAACAAATGTTTCTCATTTCTAATAATTTTTTTTATATGCTTGCTCGGTTTTTCAAGAGTTGTGGCACTTACCGATTCTCATTTTCGTTCTCCCCAACTTATTTCTTACTCACCCTAAGTGAATGCTCTTGACTTTTTACGGCAAAAGAATAATTATCAAAATTTTCCGGGTTTCAAGAAAAAGATTTTTGAAATCTCGCTTTATTTCAAGTTGAGATTCAACTGTTTAAGCTCAAAGGGGTTAACGAATACTCTCTCTGCTCACATGTAAGTTGTATTTGGAACTGGTTGTGCTCGATAGAAAACAAGTGCCTTGATCATTTCTAATTGCTTCCACATATTCACAATAATAAAAGACAAAGCATGAATCAAATGAATCAACAAAGCTTATTAGAATCCAACATTTAAGTGTAAAATGGAGGTTTCCTCACAATTTGTGGTTTTAAGTCCTAGATGAAACATTCATTCAATTATGTTGCAAAAAGACAATACTCAATTACAAAAAAAGAGTAAAGTTCTTAGTGCATTCTAAAATTCTAGCTGGAGGTAACCATGTATCTTAGCATTGTTCACTTGTTTATTTTTATCATTGCCATCCAAGCTCGGATGCACCTTCATTGGATACTTCTTTGAGGAGCAACCAATCTAGAAGGTTTGACACTCAACCAACCAAAAATTTATTAAAACAGAAGAAATTTAAAACATAAATAATAACATTACTTCAAAATTTAAATTTGTTCATGGGGGACAAAACACCCCAAAAGTACATAGCCAAAATCAAAATACACAAATTTGAAAATACAATAGAAATAAAACATAATATGAAAAATAAAATAAAATAACTTAGCCCTCCAAGGACTCAGAACCCTCATCACTACCGGCTTCAGAACCGGTAGCCTCATCATCATCATCATCATCTCCATCAACAGCACCAGAAGACGCACCAACACCCGCCCCCTCTCCAAACACAGGCCTATCCACAGGCCAGTTAGCGTTAAGCAGAAACTGCTCACGCGTCATCAACGAGTGATCACCGGAGGGGTCACGTCCCTGCAGCTGTAACAGCTGCATAGAATCGTGCATGGCACGCTGAGTTGCCGCCATCCAATCCCAGTTGTAATTGCAGACAGCCTGCTGGAAAGGATCGGATCCTAGAGTAGAAGTACCAGGACCATCAGAAGCCCCGGTAACCTCAGCAGCTGAACTACCTCGTACATTCTTTGGTTTGCAATACTTGGCCACGTAACGGTCATCAATAGGTGGCGGGATCCTTACTTGACCCCTAGAGGGTAGCCTCACCCTCGCTTGCAGTCATAAACTCATGATTAGGCAAGGGAAAGCCAGGGGACAATTCACTCGTGCCCCCGACTTTAGCCCGCTTTCAATCACGGACTTTAGCTCATAAGCAATAATCCTCGCCACATCAATCTGAACGTTAGTGAGGATGCTGTGTACCAAGTGTGCCACTGGGATCAGTACTGTAGAAGTATGAGACTTGGGTGCGATGTTTGTAAGAACCAACAAAAGAATCAGTTGAGCCAAGGGAGTCATGTCCTCCCTATGGTATCTCATGAGAACCCCAGATAGGTTCAGCTCAACTGATTTGCCTCTCAAAAGCAGGGCAGCAGAAATTGCATCAGTATCCTAGTGAAGCCTTAATTCTGTGTGGTAGGTGTCTCTCTCCTCGGCTCCTAGTTGGAGCGGTTCACCCAGGACACAGTTAATTGCATCCCGATCGAACACAACAGGACGGCCGGACACTCTAGATGTCCATGTAAATGGCTCGTCATCATCCGGCAGTGCGTTCGCATAAAATTCACGCACCGTTGTGATATCGTAGTGCTCCAGGGGGGATATTAACCGATCCCACTTTTTGTTGTTGATCAACCCGGCGAATGTTCGGTTCGTGCCTTCAGGGTTGATTAAGAATCTCTTTTCCAGTAATATCTTTCGTTTTTCCAAAGCAATATATCTTGCGGCTTGCTTTGGCCCGACAAACTTGTCGGTGTCGAATTGTATTGGTACGGAACGAGATGTGTTCCCGCCCTTTCTCTTTTTCGAAGCTCCGGATCTGTATTCCATCTGCAAAACATAAAGAGGAAGCAACACAAACACAAAACAGATTAGAAAGCAAAACCAGAATTCCAACTACTGTCATGCTCACTGCTGCTTCGCCTAGCGAAGTGGCAGCGAATGCTCGCCACTGGTTCGCCTAGCGAGTTGCTAGCGAACTTTACGGGTTTTTGGGTTCTGCAATGTTTACAGTGAAATTTTGGAAAAACCCAAGTTCTCATGGTATCTATTTCAGAATAAAATGATCTATCAAGAAAAGAATCGTTCTAGGATACATGTATTTCGAAACCCACATGCAAAACCTAAAGTTTCCCACATGCAAAACCTTAAATACCCATTCCCTCAAATTCACCCTAAATGACATGCAAATCAGAAATTTACAAAGTTCAAACATAAAGAAATGGAATTAGGGCAAACCTTAGCAAAATAGATTGATTGAATTTGAAGTGCAGTGGAGGTTGGTATGCAATGTTAGGGTTTAGAGTGTTTGTGAGAGAGATGAAAAGTGAGAGTGCTTGTGAGTGTTCGTGAGAGTGCTTCAGCAGAGTTGTAATAGGGAAATTGTGTTTGGGCCCAACGTGAGTGGCCTGCTGAGAATTAAATTAGTGTTGCCACGCAGCGCTCGCTGCTGCTTCGCCTAGCGAGCAGCTAGCGAATCTGCTCGCTACTGCCTCGCCTAGCGAGGATCTAGCGAGCATGACAACATTTGCTTTTTCAAAAATAACATTCCTGGTACATTTCAGCAAGTTTTAACAATTGGAATCCCAATACGTCACAACAGAAAAACTGTAAATACTTACAATGTTGGGGTGCCTCCCAACAAGCGCTTGTTTAACGTCGGATACGCTCGACGGTGCGATGCTCACAGAGGAGCATCCAAAGGAATAACACAGCTCTCGCGATCCACATGACCGCCAAGATAAACCTTCAAACGTTGGCCATTAACGGTCCAACTGTCCTTCTTTTCCATGTCCTCAATGACAATAGCTCCGTATTCCTTAACTTCTTTGACCCAAAATGGCCCGGACCATTTTGATTTCAACTTTCCGGGGAATAACTTCAACCTGGAATTGAACAAGAGGACCAACTGTCCGGGCACAAATTCTTTCTTTCGGAGCTTTTTGTCATGGTATTTTTTTACCTTCTCTTTGTACAACCAACTTGAGTGATATGCGGCATTGCGCATCTCTTCCAACTCAAGCAGTTGCACCTTCCTTTTCTCACCGGCCAAATCATTTTCAAAATTTAAAAATTTCAGAGCCCACAAGGCTTTGTGCTCCAATTCGACCGGCAAATGGCAAGTTTTACCAAACACCAATTGAAAAGGAGTTAGGCCAATTGGAGCTTTAAAGGCGGTTCGGTATGCCCATAACGCTTCATCCAATTTTTGTGACCACTCTTTTTTCGAATTTGACACAGTTTTTTTGAGGATTCTCTTAATCTCACGATTAGAGACCTCAGCTTGCCCATTAGCCCGTGGGTGATACGGAGTTGCCACTCTGTGTGATACACCGTAATGTTTTAAAATGCTTTCCTACGGTGCATTACAAAAGTGTGACCCTCCGTCACTTATCAACACTCGGGGGGTTCCGAAACGGGAAAATATGTTTTTCTTCAAAAAATTTATTACCGTTTTCGCATCCGCCCGAGGTGAGGCAATCACCTCAACCCACTTAGAAACGTAATCAACTGCGACAAGCATATACTCGTTACCATAAGAGGGTGAGAATGGTCCTACAAAATCGATGCCCCAACAATCAAATACTTCGACCTCTTGGATGTTTTGGAGAGGCATCTCGTCTCTCTTACCAATCCCACCGCTTCTTTGGCAACTATCACAACTTTGCGCATGGGTATGTGCGTCTTTGAAAATAGTGGGCCAATAAAATCCTGACTGAAGGATTTTAGTGGCCGTTCTCACCCCATTATAGTGTCCGCCGTAAGGCGAGTTGTGACAATGCCAAAGGATGCTCTGCGCTTCATCGCCAGTAACGCATCTCCTTAAAAGGTTATCACTACCCAACTTAAAGAAGTACGGGTCATCCCATACATAATACTTGGCATCCGAAAGAAACTTCCTTTTTTGGTTCGAAGTTAGGTCGGGAGGCACAAAACCACTAGCCTTGTGGTTCGCAAAGTCTGCAAACCACAGCCTAACTTGAACTTTGAACAGTTTTTCATCAGGAAATTCTTCCCGGATTTCCTTCTCTGACGCGGTAACCTCCACATTAACTAAGCGGGATAAATGATCCGCCACCAAATTTTCCGATCCTTTCTTGTCTTTGATTTCAACATCAAATTCTTGCAACAAGAGGATCCAACGGATGAGCCTTTGCTTCGAATCCGGTTTGGTGAGCAAATATTTAATCGCCGAGTGGTCGGTATACACTACGACTTTAGACCCTATAAGATAAGACCTAAACTTTTCAAGCGCATACACTATCGCAAGTAATTCTTTTTCAGTGGTGGCATAGTTAATTTGAGTCTCATTAAGAACTTTACTTGCGTAATGTATCGCATGAAATTTTTTCTCTTTTCTTTGGCCTAGTACCGCTCCGATTGCATAGTCGCTTGCATCACACATTAGCTCAAAATTTAAATTCCAATTTGGAGCGACTATAATTGGAGCGGTAACCAATTTTTCTTTCAAAGTTTCAAAAGCTTGCAAACATTCATCGGTTAAGAGAAATACCTGGTCCTTAGCTAGCAAATTACTCAAAGGCCTAGCCACCTTTGAGAAGTCTTTGATAAAGCGCCTATAGAACCCGGCGTGCCCCAAAAAGCTTCGGATTCCCTTTATATTCACCGGAGGAGGTAACTTTTCAATCACTTCAACCTTAGCACGATCAACTTCAAGCCCTCTTGAAGAGACTTTATGGCCAAGCACTATCCCCTCGGTCACCATGAAGTGACACTTCTCCCAATTAAGCATAAGATTGGTCTTCACACATCTTTCAAGCACCGTTTTCAAGTTTGCCAAGCATAGACTAAAGGACCCACCAAATACCGAGAAGTCATCCATGAAGACTTCCATTGTTTTCTCAATAAGGTCGGCAAAAATGGCTTGCACACATCTTTGGAAAGTCGCCGGTGCATTGCACAACCCAAAGGGCATTTTTCGGTATGCGAAAACTCCAAACGGACATGTGAAAGCCGTCTTTTCATGATCGGCCGGGTCAACCGCAATTTGGTTATACCCGGAATAGCCATCCAAGAAACAATAGTATTGTTGCCCCGAGAGTCTTTCGAGCATTTGATCCATGAACGGGAGTGGAAAATGATCTTTTCGAGTTGCGGTATTCAACCGCCTATAATCAATACACATTCGCCACCCCGTTGCAACTTTAGTAGGGATCAACTCATCCTTGTCATCGCGGATCACGGTAATTCCACCTTTCTTCGGAACAACATGCACGGGACTAACCCATGGACTATCCGAAATCGGGTAAATCATTCCCGCATCCTACAACTTTACAATTTCTTTTCTTACAACCTCCTTCATGGTAGGATTTAAGCGGCGTTGTGGTTGAGCTACCGGCTTAAAATCCTCTTCCATCAAGATCTTGTGCATGCAATAGGAAGGGCTAATTCCTTTTAGATCGGAAAGAGTCCAACCCATGGCTTCTTGATTTTTTTTAGCACATTGATCAAGCGGGCTTCTTCATCATTTGACAAAAGGTTGCTTATGATGACCGGCTTTACTTCGGTCTCATCTAGGAATACATACTTCAAAGTAGAAGGTAATATTTTCAATTCAATAGGCGCTTTTTCGTCATTAACCTTCTTCTTCAAGTCTTCCTCCTCAACTTCCCACGGTTGTAGTTCGTCTAAACCATCAAGTTCCCTTAAGCATTCCTCCAGAGCTTGCTCTTCTTCAGCTGTGAAAACTTCCAATGAGTCGTCAAGAGCTAACTCCATAGGAGATATCTCATGAATATGCTTAGAAACCTCCAAAATTGCCTCTTCGATCACATCGATGCGAAAGCTATCATTTCTATCTTTTGAATGCTTCATTGCTTCGAATAGATCGAATGTAACTTCCTCATTTTGGACTCTCACCTTCATCAAACCGTCATCAACGTCTATCATCATTCGCGCGGTTTTCATGAACGGTCGGCCCAAGATGAGCGGAGCATCATCATATTCTTCCATATCAATAATAATAAAATCGACCGGGAAAAAGAATTTGTCGACTTTAACCAAAACATCTTGGGCTACGCCATGAGGATGGGTAGTCGACTTATCTGCCAATTGCAACGTCATTCGGATGGACTTAATTTCAATGTTGCCAAGCCTCTTTATAATAGACAAAGGTATAAGATTAATGCTTGACCCCAAGTCAATTAGTCCTTTCCCGACATAGATATCACCAATTTTAACCGGCAAAGTGACTCTTCCCGGATCAACCTCTTTTTTCGGAAGCGACCTTTGAATAATTGCACTACAGCTCGCATCTAGGACAATGGTCTCCGGTTCCGTATACCTCCGCTTTTTTGTAAGTATGTCCTTCATGAATTTGGCATACTTGGGCATTTGCTCCAAGGCTTCGGCAAACGGAATGTTGATTTGCAGTTGTTTAAAAATATCCATGAACCGGGCATAATGCCGTTCATTCTCCCTTTTGGACGGAGCATGAGGATAAGGAAGGTTTTGGATTGGAGTAGTGCTCACTACCTCCTTTCCCTTTGCAACTCTAGAACTCCTCCATCTAGGCTTTTTCACTTCCTCCCCCATTACTTCATCACTCTTATTTTTCTCACTTTCCACACTTTCTTTCTTTTCAACTTCACCATTCTTTTCGTTCTTTTCAACTTTTTCCTCCTCACTCCACTCCCCCACTTCACCATCAATATTTTCCTCCAATATTTCCTCCTCATTTTCTTTCTCATCTCTTTTTTTATTCTCACTGATCAACTCCCTCCCACTTCTCGTCATGATCGCTTTACAATGTTCCTTAGGATTTGTTTGCGTGTTTGCCGAAAAGGAAGGACCGGGTTGTTGTTCCGCGAGTTGCTTAGCAAGTTGCCCAACTTGAGTCTCGAGATTTTTTATAGTCGCGTCATTGCTCTTTTGGTTAGCCATTGACATTTGCATGAATTGTGTCAATGTCTCTTCCAACTTAGAAGTTACGACCGACGGTTGTTGAGGTTGATAAGGATTTTGGGGAGGGTTTTGACGGCTAGAAGAACCACCTCCATAACCTTGGTTATGGTAATAGTTACTCCTAGGTTGGAACCCTTGGTTCCCTTGGAAATGTTATTGTTGATTTTGAGGGTGTGGTTGATAAGGCTGTTGTTGTTGTTGTCTCGGTTGGTAGTCCCTTTGGTTTGCCATGTAGTTTACGTCTTCGAACCCCGGAGGTGGACAAAATCCGGTGTCATGCTCACCTTTGCAAAGCTCACAACAAGCTATTTGTTTAGCTTTAAAAGGTTCTCTCAACTCTTTTATTTGCTGCGTTAAGAGTTCCACTTGTTGTGAGATGAGTTTGTTTTGGGAAAGGATGGCATCGTTCGTCCCAAGTTCAAGCACTCCCGGCTTCTTCAAAGAGTTGCCCCTACTTTGACTCTGAAGATCATTTAGAGCCATTCGATTTATGATATTTGTAGCTTCTTCGGCACTTTTAGACAATAAAGAGCCACCCGAGGTAGCATCCAACAACGTCTTGCAATTTGGTTGAAGTCCATTTTTGAAAATATGGATTTGAGTCAATTCATCAAATCCATGCCCTTTACACTTCCGAAGCATGGATTTGAATCTTTCCCATGCTTCATTTAAGGATTCATTGATTCCTTGTGCAAACACTGAGATGGCCGTCTTGGATCCATGAACCGGTTATGAGAGAAAAATCTCTCTATGAACTTCTCCTCCAACACATTCCAGTCTGTCATGACGGCTGGTGTTTGATCTAAGTACCAATCTTTTGCTTTGCCGAGCAAAGCGTGGGGAAATAATCTTCTGAACAACGGTAACTCTAGAGCCTGATCCACTCCGGCCGCCAATGCTATCTCATAAAATTTTGTGAGAAAAGCAAAGGGATCTTCATGGTCCATTCCGGTGAATGGACTTTCATATAATAAATTTAGAGTTCCCGTTTTCATCTCAGCTTGCCTTCCCGTGTGGTTGGCAAACTGAGCAGTGTTTCTTGGACTGTTTATGCATGGAGTGGAAATGGGCGATGGTGGTGGTTCCATGGTAGGTATGAACGGTGGTGGATGTGTGGTAGAAGAACTTTCTCCTTGTTCTTGACGTTGTCTAGCCTGTTGCCTCCTTCGTCTCGTTTTGCTATTCAGCCTCCTTGCGGTTCTCTCGATCTCGGGATCAAAAAGAAGTTCGTCCACAGGGATCTTCCCTCGCATAAAACGTAAGCTGCACACTAAACCAAACAAATTACAAGCACAAGTCAAAAATTCGAAAGCTAAAAATTAAGCAACCATTGCGATGCTCGCAATATCAATTCACAATCCCCGACAACGGCGCCATTTTGTTGAATGTAATTTTAAGTGTCGGGTTTTTGTTATCGTCTCCACAGGGATTGTGAGATATCACCGCCTTTCGACAGTTGTTTTAATTCTTAGCTTAAGGTAACAATGGGGTTTTGGTATTTGTCACAGTATCTTACATAAAAGTGTAATAAAATGCGGTAAAAGTTTTGGTTTGAATATTTGAGAAATATTGCCAAAGTTAGGGTTCGACGATCACTTTGCATGTATATGTTCGATCAACAAAACCTATAAACTCCTTTAGATGATAAACTATTTCACAAAGTCCTCCCAATGTGTTTATCTCTAACACACATTGTGAGTTTTCCCATTTTGATCCATTGTTTATCTCTAACACAATCTATTAAAATGACAACTTTTTGGTTCAACCTTATGGTGAACAAAATCATTCATTACTATCTCTAGCTAACAAACAAGATTGGATGAAAACCTAGGTTAAGAGTTGGTAAACATCTCTCGATCATAAACCAACACAAAGAGTTTTGAATAAGAACAAAGTTTTCACCATATATTCACCATTAAAGAGTTTACAAATGAAGATCATCCCATTTACACACAAAGCTAATGATCATCTACATCTAACCTTGACAAAATGAAGGACTTAGCTACTCATTTTCATGGTAGCTTGGTCAACAAGTTTCGGAAGAAGGTTGATCAACATCCGAGTCGAATAATCGAGATTGGATGGGAATCCACCTTCTTTTTGTGAAAGATTGTTAAGAGATGAAGAGAAATGATTTCTAGGTCACAAAAGATCCTAAGAGCAATGCTGGAAAAATATCTTAAAAGTACAAAAGTATGGAGGTGTGAAAGTATGGCTCCAAAAAGTAGCCCTTGCTACTTATAGAGCTGCTACTGAGCTGTCATGCTCGCTAGGCGAGCAGAATGGCTCGCCTAGCGAGCCCCTAAATGAGGCACCTGCGCCCAGAGAAATAACCTTTGCCAGACTGTCATGTTCACTGGGCGAACAAAACCTTCGCTAGGCGAAGCCCACGCTTCAACCTTAGCTCCAACGAGCTTGAGAGGTTTTGCTACTGGAATGCTCGCTGGGAGCTCTCTAATGGCTCGCATAGCGAGTGAGTGCTGGCTGCGCTTTTCACCAAGTCTGGACGTGTTCGTTACACACTTCGCTGGCAGCTCGCCTAGCGAATTTGTTGATGTTTGCCACTGTAAAATACTGGAGCTTTTCGCTGGGTTCTCGCTGGGCGCTCGCCTAGCGAGCCCTTCGCCACAGCCCTCGCCTAGCGAGCAAGCTGATGAATGCATCATTTCTTTGGTCCCTTTGCCAACTTTCTTGTGGCTTCATTTTCTATTATTTCATGCCTAATTCCTACACAATAACACACAAATCAAAGGTACCAAGATCGTTTATCATTGTATTGCAATTCATCAAAAACAAAGGTTGTTTCGAACACTTTAGCAAGGAAACGGAGTGAAAGATACCCATATTTGATAGCTCAAATAAGCACTTTTGGGTATCTAACAAGCATCCGGTAGATTGCGTAGTAACGTTGTCCACCTAAAAAACACAAAACAAACAGAATAGTTTAGCCGAACTACGGCAACTCTGATTCTCATGTTCAGATGAGATACGTAGGCACGGGATGCGATGTCTTGTCGAGTTTGACTGACGACTAACATTTAATCCTTGCTGGTTTTCACCCTCGTTGCGATTCTTTTTTCTCGCCCTCGTTGTGATTGAGACCTTCCTTTTCTCTTGCCCTAGTTGCAATCGAGACCCTTCTTCTTTTCGTGTGTGTTTGTAAGGAGTTGGATATAAGTCCATTGATTGGCATTCTGTTTCCTGTTTGCGTTTGTTTGTTAGGAGTCAGATGTAAGTCCATTTATTGGAAGTCTGTTTCCTGTTTGTGTTTCATTGTTCGGAGTCGGATGTAAGTCCAGCTATTGGCATTCCGTTTCCTGTTGTGTGTTTTTTTTGACGTCTCAGCGTCTCCTTTCAGTGTTTGTTTCGGCGTGCGTTAGCCGAGCTACGAGTGCTCTTATTCTTTCTCTGGATTAGAGAAGATACGCATGCATAGGATGCGATGTCCTAGCGAGCATGTTCCCCATTTCCCCGAACTACGTCGACTCTGATGTTTGTTTCTGACAAACTACGTAGGCCTAGGATGCGACATCCTGCCGAGTCCCATTTCTTCGTCTTCCTTCATTTGTGTTGTATTCCAGTGTGTGCAGTTTTTGAGCAGTTATTTAGCAACCTTTTTTCTATTCTTTTGAGCGTGGATCCCGTCGAGTACGACGGACGTGAGGGGTGCTAATACCTTCCCCTTGCGTAACCGACTCCCGTACCTAGCAATCTCTAGTCGTGAGACCATTCCTTTCCCTTTTTCAGGTTTACTTCGAGCGTTTCCTTTCCCTCCTTTAGGATAAATAATGCACGGTGGCGGCTCTGTATCTTTTCCCGCCGGTTGTTTTTCGCGATGCGACAATAGGTATGTACCTTACCATCCATGTCATTCTTCTTTTTGAAGACCCATTTTCATCCTATAGGGTTAACTCGTACATGAGGCTCTACCAAGGTCCAAACCTGGTTTATGTACATGGAATCCATTTCAGATTTCATGGCTTCTAGCCACTTCTCAGACTTGGGACCAGTTATGGCCTCTTGTAGGTGACAGGCTCATCTTGGTCCACGAGTAATACATCATCTTGATCAGTTATGAGATATCGATATCTCTCAGGTAGGTGACGTATCCTGCTTGACCTACGTTGGTCTTGTTCTACTTGAACAGGTTGCTCTTCCACAACTACTTGTGTTTCCTGCTCTAATTCATCCATAGGTGTATCAATGCTTTATGATTCTTGAATTTCTTCAAGCTCTACTTTCCTCCCACTGATTCCTTTGGAAATAAAATCAATTTCTAGGAAAACTCCAGTTCGAGCAACAAACATTTTTCCCTCAGAAGGATTGTATAAGTAATACCCTCTTGTTTCTTTAGGATATCCCACAAATAAGCATTTATCAGATTTGGGCTCAAGCTTAGTTGAAATTTATGGTTTCATATAAACTTCGCAACCCCAAATCTTCATGTAAGACATATGTGGTTTCTTACCACTCCATATCTCATATGGTGTCTTCTCAACCTTTTTGGATGGAACACGGTTAAATGTGTAAGCTGCTGTCAATAGTGCATGTCCCCAAAAGGAGTTTGGAAGATCGGCGTGACTCATCATGGATCGGACCATGTCTAACAAGGTTTGATTTCTTCTCTCAGATACACCGTTGCATTGGGGTGTTCCAGAAGGAGTAAGTTGGGATAGGATCCCACACTCTTTCAGATGGTCATCAAACTCTAGGGTTAAATACTCACCACCTCGATCTGATCGAAGAGTTTTAATATTCTTACCTAGTTGGTTTTGTACTTCATTCTTGAATTCCTTGAACTTTTCAAAGGACGCTGATTTGTGTTTCATTAAATACACATAACCATATCTACTGAAATCATCAGTAAATATGATGAAGTACTGAAAACCTCCTCGGGCTGGGATGTTCAGTGGTCCACATACAGCAGTATGTATGAGGGCCAAAAGATCATTAGCTCTTTCACCTTTTCCTATGAATGGAGACTTTGTCATCTTTCCATTTAAACAAGATTTGCATGTCTCATATGATTCATAATCAAAAGAGTCCAAGAATCCATCTTTATGGAGTTTGGAAATGCGTTTCTCATATATGTGGCCTAATCGACAATTCCAAAGTGTAAGACCCCAATTTTGACCCTAAGATCCCTCATGTTATTCTCATCATATGCATTAGCATTGGTATCACACCTTGGCATCCTCCTTACCCTTTCAATCATTAGGTTTGCATTGGGAGAGATCACCAAGCACCATTTGATTGTATCATACTTTGTATTTTATCATTTTACTAACCAAAAATATAAAAAAAATATGTCATTGTATTGTCTAACTCTTTTGTAGATAGTGCACATGCTCACCTTTGATTCATCAAGCTCACATCTAGGGTTTAAGACCCTCATTGCAAGGAGCTCAACCAAGATTTGATCTACTATGGATCTAGACATAATATATGGATCTCCATGAGCTTCACATGTTATTTTGGTCAAGAAACCATCAAGAGTTTGGAATTGGTTTGCCTTGGAAACCCTAGTTCATCTGGGTATCTTGTGTGACTTCTTCAACAATTGCTCAAATATTTCAAGGTATACTTAAAATTTAATCATCTTATGCATATATGATCTCCCATTAGTCCCAAAAGTCAAGATAATTGCAAGCTAGCAAGTTGGTTCATGGTGGTTGATCAAAGGAATTCATCTGATCAAAACTGGGGTTCCCTAGACCCTATCTCCTTCAAGTTTTGTCATATGAAAATGAATCAAAGAGAAACGTTACTCTAAATGACATTACAAACAACTTTCATGTTGAGGTATAGAGCTGTTTTTACTTGGAAAGTCATTTTTTATGGTGAAAGATTATATGTCATTTTGTCTAAACCCTAATTTGGAGGTCAACTTCCCAAGACCATAACTTGCTCATTTTTTATGAGATGAAATATTTCCAAGTTTCAAATTAAATTCAAGATGCCTACTTCAACTTTTATGTTTGGAAGAAGAACAAATTCAACTTTTATGTGCATGTGATATGAGGATACATTATAGGTCATTTTGGACCAATGCCATCGAACAAGTGATTTTCCTCAACTTCAAAAATACATAACTCCTTCATATTAAATTCAAATGAGGTCAAATTTGTGACCATTTTGAAGGAAATTGAGATAGCTATAACTTTTATGAAGGAACGTTTTGTTAGATGCCCAAGTTTGCTTATTTGAGCTATCAAATGTGGGCATCTTTCACTCCTTTTTGTCGAAAAAGTATTCGAAACCGCCCTTGCTTTTGTTGATTTGCAATACTATGTGAAATGATCTTGGTACCTTTGATTTGTGTATTATTGTGCAGGAATTAGGCATGAAAGAGTAGAAAACGAAGGCACAAGAAAGATGGCAAAGGAACCAAGAAAGAATGCAAACATCAGCAAGCTCGCTAGGCGAGTGAGGTAGCGAAGTGCTCGCTAGTCGAGCACTCAGCGAGATTCCAGCGAACACTCCCAGTCTTGGACAGAACCAAAGCTATTAATTACTCGCTAGGCGAATTTGTGGCGAGGCAGCAGCGAGCAATTCCAGTAGCAAAACCTTCAAAACTCGTTGTGGCGAGGGGAGTAGCCAAGTACTCGTTAGGCGAGCATCCAACGAGCAGGTAGCGAGCAATTCTAGTAGCAAAATCATCAAGGCTCGCTGGAGCGAATGAGAGAAGCGAGGGCTTTGCCTAGCGAAGGATTGTTCGCCTAGCGAGCATGACAGCTCAGTAACCAGTACTATAAGTAGCATGGGCTACTTTTTGGAAAGGACACTTAGATATTTTTTCAGCATCTTTTCATCTTCATTTTTCTTGGGATCATACTTGGTAACCTAAAAAAACCCATTTTTCTCATTTTGCTTCTTCTCTTAACAAGATTCTACAAAAAGAAGGTGGATTCCCATCCAATCTCAATTCTTCGACTCGGATGTTGATCAACCTTCTTCCGAAACTTGTTGTGCAAGCTACCATGAAAATGAGTAGCTAAGTCCTTCATTTTGTCAAGGTTAGATGTAGATGATCATAAGCTTTGTATATAAATGGATTGATCTTCATTTGTAAACTCTTTGATGATGAATATATGGTGAAAACCTTGTTTTATTGATAACTCTTTGTGTTGGTTTATTATTGAAAGGTGTTTTCCAACTCTTGACCTAGGTTTTCATCCATCTTTGTTCTTTAGCTAGAGATAGTAATGAATGAGTTTGTTCACTAAAAAGTTGAACCTAAAAGTTGTCATTTTGATAGATTGTGTGAGAGATCAACAATGGATCAAAATGGGAAAACCCATAATGTGTGTTAGAGATAAACACATTGGGAGGACTTTGTGGATGTGTTTATCATCTAATGGAGTTTATGAGTTTTGTTTGATCGAACATATGCATGCAAAGTGATCGTCGAACCCTAACTTTGACAATCTTTCTCGAATCGTAAAACCAAAACTTTTACCGCAATTTCTTACTTTTTATGCAAGCTACCGTGACCTAAAACTAACACCCCCTTGTTGCGATAAGTTAAGAACTTAACAACTGTCGAACGACGGCAATATCACATAATCCCTGTGGAGACGATAACAAACCCCGATACTCTATCCTTGTACCTAACACGTTTCTCATTTTAAGCTCACATAAAAAGTTAGCCAAGGTGGAATAAGTGAACATATGGCTTGACACTTAGAACTTTTTTTGACATGTTTGATTTTCCCAACTTCCACCTCAAAATTCATCATGATCCATGCTTCAAATGAAAAAATGTTAAACATGAAAGTTGTTCCTCTTGATCTAGCCTTTCCAAAAAGTCCAATTTCATCTATTTTGGACAAGATTTGAATGGGCTGTGCATGGCTTGAACATGAGTGATCATTTGGCACAAATTGAACTTGAACATTCCATACACCAATGCATAACATTCCAACATGAACTCAACAATGCTTGTACTCAATTATGGATCAGAAAAAGTGATTATACGAGCCTGTTACACGCCCATGCACCCACGCAATGTACATTGCTATTTTTTGATTTCATTTCAAGTGTGCAAATATCAATCCATTTGGCTATAAATAGAGCCCTCTATGCTCAGAAAGAAGGACCCGACACACCAGCTTTGATTCCAAACCTCCAAACCCTCTCATTTTAAAGGATAATCTTGATAATTTCCATTGGAAATTGAGTTTGAATCTCACTGTTTTGAGATTCAAATCTCTAAGGATCTTGAGCCTTTTGTCCATTCAAATCTACTCTATCAAGTGTCTTGAGCAAGATCAAGAGCAAGCAAGAGCAAGATGAATCGAGCACATACCTGCATTGAAGGTATTTTCCAGAATTTTTCGTCTCTTCGATTCTCATTCAATTCTCAATAATTCTCTTGGATCTTTGGTTGTCTGAAGTCCTACCAATATAGGCAACAAGATTGAGTTTCTTTGAGGTCAAATCGAAGCAACTCAGATCGTGCACCTCAAATTTCAACTCCTTGTATCTTTCAATATACTTCGAGTTAGGATAAATTGAGGCCAGATTCGAGCTCCTGAGTATTTTTACTTTAAATTCATGTCCTTATTTTTAATTTTGGTGATGGTTGTGAGTGAACCAGTCCGGTGAAGCTCACCGGAGAAGGAGACAGGAGCTTTGGCTCCGGTGATGCGTTGACACTCATCAGAACCACATGATCCATTTGAAATATTCTAATCTCGCGCATTGAAACTGATTACCACTTGTGTTGCGCGCTGACTCATGACCATGGTGGAATGCGCGCTAGCAACCACTTGATCTGCCACCTCAATTAATGAGGGAGATCAAGTGGTCCACGTTTTTTCTTATTTTCTGATTTTCATTTTATTTGGTTTATTTTCATTAATTCATATTAATTTTAATATTGATCCAAAAAATATGAGAGTTTCACCAATTTTTTTTAAATAAACTCCTCTTTCATTTTCTGAATTAAAATTATTTTTTGGATCGTTATTAATATTTTTCATGATTTAATTGTTTTTATGAATATTTTTAATTGTTTAAAAATACTTTTAAGTTTCCAAAAATTATGAAATTTTTTCACCAAGGTCCTTTGACCTTGTTTGACCTATGATAAATCTCATGGTCATTTCTTTGGTGTTTTGATGAGGTTTTAGGATTTTGATAAACCATAATTTAATTTAATGCATATTTTAATTGATTTTAATTGTTAAAATGCAAAATAAATTGTGTTGAGCTTCTAATATTGACTTTTTGAGTTGAACTTGTGTTGTTGGGCCTTGGCCAAGGTTGATTTGACTTTGTTGAGTTAAAATCATTGGATTTAGGGGATTGATGAAATATACATTTCATCTCCCAAAATGAATGAATGATTTTAATTTGATAAAAGTCCTCCTTTGACCAATTTGTGTTGATTCCATTCCCCCTCCCTCTTCATTTCAATCCCTTTCTCTATTCATTCATGTCATGGACCTATGATATCTCTATATCCTAAGACTAGTTGATTGGAAAATCAAGATGAGTGTGGATGAGATTAGGTCCACCCTTTTGCATATTCTTTTTAAGTGTGGTATGTTTTAGGAGCATGGTTCATAATACCATGTCTCTAACATGCATTAACACTAAAATTTCTATTTCCCGGCCTCAAATAGTTTTGACTTCTACATAAGTCCAATTACGATTGCTTAACATAGCGCTAAATTTGTGACACAAAAGGCATATCATTCTAGTAAGTGAGATTGTAAGTCTCCCATCTTTCATGGTATTGTGTGGAAACTTGGCCTTTTTCCTTCCTTTGGAAGATGTCTTGGTTCAAGGATCCATGCTTGTGAATAGTGGATTGAGTGTTCTCCAAAGAATGACATAAACAAAACAAAAGCAAAAGCAATACTAACTTCTAATCAACTAACAACTAACAACTAACATTTAATTTCAAGCCATTTACTTTTATCCACTTAAATTTTTAAGTCTTGTTTCATTTACCATTATTCATACCATTCAATTTGTTTACTTTAATGCCATTTTTACTTTGCTCACTTGAGCCATACTTTGTGAATATATTATGTTTGTATATACTTGTTTGTGTTTGTGGTCTTTTGACCTTAATGTACATAATAAGAACAAAAACCCTAAAAGACATTTTGTGTGGACTGTTAGTTTGATCTGAGACATTGGACTTAGAATTAGGCAACATTCCCTATGCAAAAAAACTTGGCCAATGCCAACTTTCATGAAAGCAAGTTCTTGTGAAGTGAGCATTCATCTGATGCAAATATTGAAGATCCATTTGAGTTCATCTGCAACATGATCATATTTGAAGCTGCTACTTTGAACCTGTGCCAAGTGCCTATCTTTGAGTTCATCTGATGCATAGGATATTATGAAGAAGATCATTGATCGGCAAAATAGCAAGTGTACTATTTGCACCAATGTAGTAATAAAATGGGAGTTATCCCGATTATCGATCTCGAGGACTGCGTGATAAGTACAAAGCTTTATAATAATTCTATTGAACAAAATATCATAGGGGGTTTGATGAGTGTTTTCAAAAATAATAAGAACGAGAAATAATTATATTAAGCGTATAAAACCTGTTTAACCGATATGAGAAAACATGCTAGGGCCATATGTGTGAATTGCTCAGTAATACACTTTTTCCATAGTATATGACATCTACGTTGTAATTATTCAAAACCGATTCTCAAGAATTGTTTTCCCTAATTCCTTAGCCGAAAACCATTAACAGTCAATTTCAATCCTAATTCCTTAGTTATTCAAATTGACGTTACGAAATATGTAATTGATCAAGAATTAACGGCTACTACGGTTTGATCCTTATTCCTAAGTGATTAAACCGAAGTTTTATTATACAACAAGCGATAAGGAGGTTTGTCCGACCTAAACCTTAACCAGAGATCAGAATTTCATTTGTCCAATAAAATAAAGCATTAAGAACATTGTATAATAATTTGAATAAAGAAAAAACTGATGATCATAAAAACATAGAAAAAGTATTCATACAGTAGCAATTCAGGGACACCCCCTAGCATTGGGGGGTTTAGCTTCTCATAATATTCAAAGACAGTAAATTGCAAAATAGAGACATTACAATTTATTGTTGATGAAGGTTGATCTTCAATCTCTTTCGATCTTGAAGATCTCTTCTTCTCTAAACACCTTGAAAGCTCGCTTCTCCTTTCTGTCTTTTTCTTGTACGATAAAAAAGTCCCCCTCTCTATGCTAAAATCCAGACTAAATAGCTTCCAGTCAACTAAAAACATCGCAAAATACCCAAACTGCCCTCCGGACGTACATAAGGGTCAACACACTAAAAATCATCAAACGGGGCAAATTTGCCAACACGGGCCGTGTCAGGTGACACGGCTGCCCGTGTTGGCTCTCTGTAAATTACAAAACTTCAACCCTTGCTGACACGGGCACCCGTGTCAGCCCTCTGGATTCATGATCCCAACATCTATCTTCTACACATGCTGACACGGGCCGTGTCAGCTGACACGGGCACCCGTGTCAGCCCCATGTTCTTGTCTTTTTCCGCTTTGCATGATGTCCTTGACTTCCATTCTTCCGGTACGCATCTTTCGGGCTTATTGGTGGACATGGAAACCAAACAGTACTACACAGAAACGCATAAAATGCGACAAAAAGAGATGAACTACTAATGCAATCATAAAACAAGCAAAAATTTATAAAATGCGATAAACTTAAGAAATCAACTAAGATAAAGAACAAAATGTTACCGATTCTTGAAGATTCAATGCTGGATGGATGATGAAAACTAAGTGTAAATGGTGACCGATCACAACCCCAAACTTATCTTATTGCTTGTCCTCAAGTGATGTAAGAGTCAACGCAGAGGTCAACCATGGATTTTCTTCTTTCCACAACACAACTGATGTTATTCGCAACTTATCTTCCTCCTTACCGATTAAGCTTCTGGTTCACCCATTCGAATTATCCACTGCATTATCATATCAGAGTGTTCCTTCACCTGCAAACTTCTTCACACTACTCACCCAATCTCTCGAGGTTAAGGTGTTTAGCACTCATGATATCAAGGTATGCAATATCAACTCTTAATTTTTGAATAGATTCTCCGTTAACTACACAAACCAAATTCACAGACTTTAAGAGGTCTTCCGGGTTGTAACGGGGCTTAGGTACGGTGAGGGGGTTGACAAAAAATGGATGACAAAAGGTTTTAGAACTCGGCATTCATGTTGTTGTTTTTCTTTGAGCACGAATTATTTTATGGGGTGTTGTCCAACTTGACTCTTTTTCACTCAAATTTTTTTCTTTTGAGTATCACATTAATGTATGAGTCTATGACCTAGGCAAGTGCTTATACTTCATTTCTATTTTTCATTTCTTTTCTCTTTTTTTTTTCCGGTAGAAGCGGATGTTTCTACACAGTTTTTCTTTTCTTTTTGTTGCACTTTCCCCTTTTCCAAAATTTCTTCTAAGGATTACCACCCCAAACTTATCTTTTTGCACAAATTTTACACTACAACAGTCATGCCGAGCGAGGGTAGGAAGTGTTTGGCTTATGGTTAACATGACGGTTTACACAAACAAGGGGGTACAGGCTCAACGGGGTTAACAACGGATAAATACAACATTATGGATGGCTAGAAAGGCTTAAAGGGTGAAAACAAACAACGTGCCTAAGTGTGCGTCTTTGTATTGTGTTGTATCAGTAGAACTTACGCAAAATTAGAAAGATAAAGTCATACCTGAATGCGCTCTTTTGTGTTTGGTTATGTTGAAATCTCACCATGTTGGATAAGCTTGCAGGCTCCAAACCACTCTTTATGATAGACAACTTATTTTTCAGCTTGGGCTTACCTTCCCCTCTTTCGGTCTAGAGTTTCCAAGTTGAATCCAACATTTTGTTTCTCAGCTGTATCACCTTCCAGGTTGCCTCGGGAGCAAATCCGGGGTTGCGTCTTTCCCTCACTAGTCACTAGTCCATCATTTATCCAATAGAATCCACCTTTATCTGCAACTTAAAGAAATAAAACAGCCACACAATGACAAATAAAGTAATACAACAGACACAACTAAAAATAAAATACAAAACAATTAACCCCCCCCCCCCCCCCCACACTTGAACCAAACATTGTCCGCAATGTTTATTGTCAAGATAAGACGGGTACTCACAATGTTTACTGTGGAGGTGGGGGAAGGTACAGATAATGCAACATCATCGCATTCATCTCATCAAAAACCGTCCCTTGACGGCGTTGTTCAACTCCGAACCTGGTGAGCTCCTCACCTTGCCTAGATTGCTCCGTGCGAAGGTGACCGATCTCATCCTGAATCCAACCCCATTGGTCTTGTGGCATGGAGTAGGACCCTAAAGCTTGAGTCGGTTCTTGCGGTTGCTGGTAAAACGGCTCCTCGGTGCTCAGTGCACCTTCCATATGTTCATCTGCAGGTAAATAGTCAAGAAAATCTTCATCCCCCTCATCCAGGTCGGGACAGTTATAAAGCCAGTTGGCTCTGTTAGTAATATTGATGAAATCATAAGCAGGTAAAGCAAGGACATGGACTTTTTGGAAAATAAGAGAATAATAATCTTGTTTTACCGCAATCATGCCTTGTTGGATCAACGCGGCCATGTCCAGTTTATTTTTACCCGGCACCTGTGGAGAGTCAGCCAGTGCAGCACCAAATCCAAAATGATCGGCAATCTGTGTGATCATGCCGCCAACCGAAGTGTCGCCTGAACTAGCGCGACCAACTCTACCTAGGTAGTCAGCTGCAAATGCTGCTACGTTGATAGGAGTTTGTGCTGCCATACTGTACAGAAAGAACAACTCCCTTTGGGTGGCGACACCGGTGCTATCTCCGCGACCAAACAAGGTGTACGCCAAAGCCTCCAGCGTGTACCTGAAACACGGGTTATGGATACCCTATGCTTTTTCCCCTTTGGAAACATATTTAGTGTTACCTGTTATAATGGTCCAAAATTCCATCGGGACAAACGTATCGGGCACCGCTCCAGGGCCTACGATTGAGAGTTTTAGGATACTCCCTAACTCATCCATAAACAATTCCATATTAGTATTAAATAATCGAAAATGCAACGTACCGTAGTATTCTTTCTCCGTTCCGTTCCACCTATTTTTCAGCTTAAATTCAATGGTACTCAAGAATTCAAGCGTAATGCGTGCGAAAGTTAGCGCTTCTAACTGCATGAATTCCAACATTCCTAAGGTGTGGAACATATGGTGAACCTGAGCTTGCAATCCCAATTCCTGCAAAGTGCCATTACACATGTACCTGGTGGGGGTTAATTTTCTTTTAAGATGAACCGCATACCTCTTTTGGTGCTCCAAGTTTTCGAACACAATGTCGTGCTCATTCGGGGTTCTTCTCGCCCTTTGACGTGGCCGGGATGATTCCGCCACATTTTTGCTTTTGTCTACTCGGCGAGACATGTTCTTACCTGCACACAACAAAAAGAAACTATAAATTGAAAAGAGAGATTAGGCAAAAATATTATCGTAGGAAGGTCGAGGATGAAAAATGGGAGAACTTTTGTGAAGACGGATGGAGATATGAGGTGAAAGTATGGAGCTTTAAGTGAGAAAATGGAGGTTTTTAGGTATTTTTGAGAGAAAGAGAGATGGAGGTGAGAGAATAGGCAGGAGAAGAGGTTAATGAGGACAGAGTGGGTGATAAAATGGATTTAGTGGGGGAAATTCGGTGGTGGGCCCCAACACCAACGGTAAATTTTTTTTTAAAAAAATCACATTACGCTTACTAACACGGCCGTGTCAGCTGACACGGGCGACCGTGCCAGCGCACAAGACTTCCTTGTCACGGGCCGTGTCCTTCTAAAAGCAGCTTCTTCACGCAGGGGCTGACACGGGCCGTGTCACCTGACACGGGCACCCATGTCAGGCCCATAGAAACCCCCTTTCTGACACTTCCTTGGTACTTCCTGACACGGGTTGTGTCACCTGACATGGGCCGTGTCACCTGACACGGGAACCCGTGTCAGGCCCCTGATTTTTCAATTTCCTTCATTGCTTTCTCGAGTTGTGCCAGGCTTCTGCTTCCGAATTTTCCAGAGACTTTTTGGGCACGAGATCTTTAACTCCTTTAGAAAACACTGTTCACACCTACAAGTAAATAACACACAACCAAACAAAGAAAATAATTAGATACAAAAGCGTGGGTTGCCTCCCACGTAGCGCTTTGTTTAACGTCGCTTGGCTCGACGGTTGTGCATCTTATCAGACAAGATGAACAACATCAATTTGGCCAACTTCTTGCTCCACGTTGTAAGGCTTCAATCTTTGGCCATTCACTTTAAAAATGTCCCCATTGGATGGATTTTTTATTTCGATTGCTCCATGGGGATATACCTTGTGTACCATAAACGGACCCGACCATTTTGATCTCAGTTTTCTAGAGAACAACTTCATCCTTGAATTAAACAATAGTACCATTTGTCCTTCCCAAAATTCCTTCCTTTGGATTCTTCTATCATGCCATTTCTTTGTTTGATCTTTGTAGATTTTGGCATTTTCATATGCCCGATTCCTAAATTCTTCTAACTCATGGAGTTGAAGGATTCGGGATTCTCCCGCTTTCACAAGATCCAAGTTAAGGAATTTTGAAGCCCACAAAGCTTTGTGTTCAAGTTCTAAGGGTAGGTGACATGCCTTACCATATATCAATTGATAAGGGGACATACCAATCGGTGTTTTGAAAGCAGTTCGATATGCCCAAAGCGCATCATCAAGCTTACTAGCCCAATCCTTGCGAGAAGCGTTAACCGTCTTCTCCAGGATTTGTTTCAGCTGCCTATTCGACACTTCAACTTGACCACTTGTTTGCGGGTGGTACGGAGTGGCTATCCTATGTTTTACATTATACTTCAAGAGTAGCTTCTCCATTAGGTGATTTAAGAAGTGAATTCCTTCATCACTTATTAGAGATCTTGGCACTTCAAACCTGACAAATATGTTTTCTTTCAGAAACTTGACTACCACTTTTGCATCATTTGTTGGTAGAGAAATTGCTTCTACCAACTTGTATACATAATCCACCGCCACCAAAATGTAATTCTTTCCGAATGAAGGTGGAAACGGTCCCATAAAGTCAATACCCCAAACATCGAAGAGTTCAACTTCTAACATGGGGTTTTGCGGCATCTGATTTCTTTTCGAGATGTTTCCCATCCTTTGACACTTATCACACTCTTTGATTACTTGCTGAGCATTTTTGAAAAGTGTCGGCCAGTATAAGCCTGACTGGAGGACTTTGGCAGCGGTTCTAATGTCCACCATAGTGAGAGTCATGACATGTTTTCAATACATCTCTCTGTTCTTCTTCAGGAACACATCTTCTGACCAACCCGTCTACTCCTTTCTTGTACAAGAATGGGTCATCCCATAAGTAAAACCTGCAATCATGCACAAACTTTTTCTTTCGGTTAGAGTCAAATTCACTAGGGATCACCCCGCCTACTAGATAGTTCGCGTAGTCTGCGAACCATGGCATTCCAATAACCGCAAGGATGTGTTCGTCAGCAAACTCATCCTTTATTGGACTCTTTTCCTCATTCTCCTCTATGGGGGACATCCGAGAGAGGTGATCTGCCACAGTATTTTCAAATTGACGAATCGTCGAAGGATGTTGATCTTCATTGATTTTTCCGGAGAACGGTCTCCTTTCGAGTTGACGAATCGTCGAAGGGTGTAGCTGGAAATGATCAACATTTACCAGTTGGTTAACAATTTTTAACCTTCCAGTAGGAGCATTTGCACCTCCATAGTCACCCAAAAGTCTTTCCGCAGGAGGTGGAGCTTCAGCCATTGGTTCAGAAACGGCTTCGGAGTCTTCCGAATGAACTGAAACAGCTTCTTCTTTTTCAGACTCAGAAACAATAGGGGTTGCTTCTGAAAGTTCCAGCCTAGCTTTTCGTCGTCTTGCACGCAATAATCTTTCTGGTTCTGCGCCAAAAATAAATCCAGCTGAGGCCTTACCTCGCATACACAGATTAGACAATTATTAGAATAAACAATAGTACATAAATTTTTTGGCTGCAGAGCAACAAAATTCCAATTGAATTATTTTTCAACTTATACTTTGGCAGTCCCCGACAACAGCGCCAAAAACTTGATCGGTAAAATAGAAAGTGTACTATTTGCACCAATGTAGTAATAAAATGGGAGTTATCCTGAGTATCGATCTCGAGGAATGCGTGATAAGTACAAAGCTCTATAATAATTCTATTGAACAAAAGATCATAGGGGGTTTGATGAGTGTTTTCAAAAATAATAAGAACGAGAAATAATTATATTAAGCGTATAAAAACTATTTAACCAATATGAGAAAACATGCTAGGGCCAGATGTGTGAATTGCTCAGTAATACACTTCTTCCATAGTATATGACATCTACGTTGTAATTATTCAAAACCGATTCTCAAGAATTGTTTTCCCTAATTCCTTAGCTGAAAACCATTAATAGTCTATTTCAATCCTAATTCCTTAGTTATTCAAATTGACGTTACGAAATATGTAATTGATCAAGAATTAACGGCTACTACGGTTTGATCCTTATTTCTAAGTGATTAAACCAAAGTTTTATTATACAACAAGCGATAAGGCGGTTTGTCCGACCTAAACCTTAACCAAAGATCAGAATTTCATTTGTCCAATAAAATAAAGCATTAAGAACGTTGTATAATAATTTGAATAAAGAAAACACCGATGATCATAAAAACATAGAAAAAGTATTCATACAGTAGCAATTCAGGGACACCCCCCTAGCATTGGGGGGTTTAGCTTCTCATAATATTCAAAGATAGTAAATTACAAAATAGAGACATTATAATTTGTTGTTGATGAAGGTTGATCTTCAATCTCTTCCAATCTTGAAGATCTCTTCTTCTCTAAACACCTTGAAAGCTTGCTTCTCCTTTCTGTCTTTTTCTTATACGATAAAAAAGTCCCTCTCTCTATGCCAAAATCCAGACTAAATAGCTTCCAGTCAACTAAAAACATCGCGAAATAACCAAATTGCCCTCCGGACGTACACATGGGTCAACACACTAAAAATCAGCAAACGGGGCGAATTTGCCAACACGGGTCGTGTCAGGTGACACGGCTGCCCGTGTTGGCTCTCTGTAAATTAAAAAACTTCAACCCTTGCTGACACGGGCCGTGTCAGCTGACACGGGCACCAGTGTCAGCCCCTTGTTCTTGTCTTTTTCCGCTTTGCATGATGTCCTTGACTTCCATTGTTCCGGTACGCATCTTTTAGGCTTATTGATGGACCTGGAAACCAAACAGTACTACACAGAAACGCATAAAATGAGACAAAAAGAGATGAACTACTAATTCAATCATAAAACAAGCAGAAATTTATAAAATGCAATAAACTTAAGAAATCAACTAAGATAAAGAACAAAATGTTACCGATTCTTGAAGATTCAATGCTGGATGGATGATGAAAACTAAGTGTAAATGGTGACCGATCAATCATGAAGTTGCTAAGCTTGGACGTGGCTATCTTTATTTGATGCCTTGCTCTTCATCTTGCTATTTCTGTATTGATATTGCTTGATTATAAAGTGTAAGGGAAATTTGGGTTTCTATATGACATTCTTGTCTATTGGATTGCAGCCCGTTGGTCAGATATTTTCAACTCTTAACTTTTAAATTTGTGCTTAAGATTAGTCTCTTCATCTCCTCCCTACTTCTTTAATTTCAAATCTCTTCCCCTTTTTAAAATCTTCTTTGTTTGTGTTTTTCTAAACTTAGACCTATTGCAAATTAGAAACTTTGGCCTTATGCCATTGCATTTTCAAATCTATTTTCTTAATCAAACTTGTAAATAAATCTAATCATATTGACTTAAAATCTTCAAAAGATAAAAATAACTAACACTCATTCAAACCTTTTTAGGCCTTTGTTAAACTTAAAATTTTGTTAAAAGCAACTCATTCACTTTGAAATTGATACCACGAACTACGAGGTTTTGATCCCTCATTTTATGTTGGTACGTAGGCACAAGTCCGAAGGTCTTGTCAAACACAAAAATATAATTAATGAATTCTTTTCTCATCCCCCCACTCTATTTATTGCAAACATAATTTGTACAAAAATACATATGCACACAAAAAAGGGCTCCCTAGAAGTACCTAGGACACTTTGGGTGCTAATACTTTCCCTCCGTGTAACCAACCCCCTTACGTGTAATCTCTGGAATTTTATTAGTTTTTATTTGAAAACTTCTTATCTTTGGGTTTTGTTCTTACTTTCCGTTTTCCCTTGGAAACAATAAAAGCACGGTGGCGACTCTGGTTTTATTGACGTTAAGTTTATTCATAGCTTAATGGTGATGAATTTACCGCTACACAAAGGTAAGTTAGATTTAACTCATTAGGTTTCATCCTTTTCGTATTAATGTTATAAATAGGCATTTCAAGATCAAGGACATATAGTCCATTGTTCATTTGTGCAATAGCATAGAATATATCATTCAAATAAATGGAGCAACAATTGTTCTTTATTATAAATGAAAAACCAAACTTGTCCAAACAAGAAACACAAATAATATTCCTGCTAATTGCAGGTACATAATAACAGTTCTCTAACTGAATTATTAAACCACTAGATAAAGTCAATACATATGTTCCTACAGCTAAAGCAACAACCTTTGCTCCATTGCCAACTCATAGGTCAACTTCACCTTTTGCCAAATCTCTACTCCTTTTTAGCCCCTGCACATTGGTACAAATGTAAGAACCGCATCCAATATTAATACCCATGACGCAGAAGTAGATAAATTAATTTCAATAACAAAAATACATGAAGTTGAAGTCTCTACTCCATTCTTCTTATCTTCCAGGTACTTTGGGCAGTTTCTCTTCCAGTGTCCGGTCTTACTGCAATGGAAGCAGGTGTCTTCCTTTGCTATGCCTCCACTAGGATTCAAAGTAGGAGCAATGGGTTTGGGTTTGGCAACTTCCTTGCCTTTCCCTTTATCACCCTGCTTGGTGGGTGTTTGTTCTGTCTCTTTCCATTTCCGATCATCAGAATGGACTTCCCTTTTGACTTCAGATTCTACTCAGCCGTTCTTAACATGGCTAGCAGTTCAGGAAGAGATTTATCTATATCATTCATCTTGAAATTAAGGACAAATTGACTGAATCTATCTGGCAACGATAGCAAGATCAAATCAGTCGCAAGTTCCTTTCCGAGGGGAAAACCCAACCTTTCAAGGTTCTCCACATACCCAATCATCTTGAGCACATAGGGACCTATAGGGGCTCCCTCAGATAACTTGCCTTGAAAAAAGACTTTTAAAACTTCAAACCTTTCATGCATTGCCTGCTCTTGATAGAGCACCTTCAGGTGTTCGATCATATCGAACGCTGCCATGTTCTCATGTTGCTTTTGCAACTCTGAGTTCATGGTAGCTAGCATGAGGGAAGCGGTTTCATTGGCGTCATCGACATGCTTCTTATAAGCATCTCTTTCTGCCTTAGGCGCAGAACTAGGAGGTTCCTCTTTAGGAACAGGTTTCTCCAAGACATACAACTTTCTATCATGTTTGAGGACAATCCTCAGATTTCGGTGCCAATCCAGAAAATTTGTCCCAAATAATTTTTCTTTATCAAGGATTGATCATAAAATGTTGTTAGAGGTGTTTGTTGTCATGGTAATCTACATGAAAATAATGAAAATATAAGTATCAATAACATATTTAATTAGGCCTTTAATTAAATATGCTCCCACTATTTTACTTAAAACAAATGACCCTCACAATTTGATTCGAAAAATCCTGTTAGAAAATTTTCTAGTGGGTCGAGATCCACATTTCACTTTGTTTTAAGTCCGCGTAGGCGGATTACACAAAACTAGGTTATTTAGGTAGGAACTCCTTCCAATTATATCTAATACAACTCTCAAATATTTTAGTTGGGTGAATAACTCCTTATTCCAATCCATCACATGGATAATTTCCAACTCTTGCTTCTAAACATATATAATCTTATTATAATTTGTTTAGTTAAGTTTGACCCATTGTTTTAGCAATTGGATATTGCAATTATCCCATCGCACCTTACTAATATAGCATATTCACCTCGCGTAGGCGAAACCTACATTATTCAATACTAGTCTTAATGAGTTCTAAAACTTGGAAAGCATAAACTTAATATTTAATTTGAGGGAATTTGCAATTATTCTGATCTCGCCGGCTTATTTATCATATAAATCGTCCCTCACATGCATTAACATACATTCACATGCATCAACATACATACAAAATGAAACAGTTATGGCCCATACCGCAATTGTTCTCCCAAGCCAATGAGAGAACCTAAGTTAACCTAATAACGATCTAAGCGTCTCCAAGTAAGATCTTCAAGGTTGTCCTCCTTTGATATTGTATTCTTCTCGTTCTTCATAATATTACATTACATAAAAGAAACTCGTTTTACATACGATGGAGTGAGATGAGAAAAGAAGTTATATTAAGAGATTAAAAGAGAGGCACGACACGCAGGTCATATTTTAAAATCTCAAAACAAAATAAAGGAAAACTAAGGTCATAACCGATCACCACAAGACAATAATAATAAACAAATTATTATTATTAATTTAAATTTTGTTAATTAAATAAACCAAATTAAATTTTGATGACCGATCACACTACGCAGAGTTATCCGGGGGTTCCGCTGCCCGGTCAGCGGACGCTGGATCCGCTGACCGTTCAGCGGACGGGGGTCAAGGGGGCAGCTCCCCCTACAGGGTTGTTAGGGGTAGCTCCCCGACGCAAAATTTTAATGAATAATTCATTTGAAATCGACGTCGATTTTCATATCAACACTTGATACTTTAAAGCACAACTCTTGCGCAGTCACAACCCTAATCGCATAACTCTTTGACAGCACAACCCTTGTACCGTCATGAACCCTAATGCACCAATTTCAAACCGTCAAACACATCTCGATTGTTAATTCAGTATGATTGATCAACACGTCATTGCTTCACCATACTAATGTCAGATCAAGAAGCAAATGAGCATTGATCGTTCAAAGGAAAACAACCATTAAGTGTTTGAATGAACGAAACAGAAACAATATATCATATATACCGTATTTTGTATCATGATTACTTATATCATATATATACCTTAATTGATCTCAATTGCGTTACCTATGGACGATCGATGTATCGCTACTTCACCATACTAACGTCAGATTCCGAAGCATGGTCAACATCAATCATCGAAATCATACACACATGATGCCAAATTTAATTACTCATTTATTCTTTGATTCATTCTATATTTTAATCATATTAATACAGAAAATGTAGAAAATAAACAGCTGTCAGATGCATGGTTTCGTAAGTGGCTCTGATACCATTGAAGGAGAAGAGCGATCCAAAATGCAACAGAATTTAAAAAAAAATCTCCTTTAGTGATCCTTACAAATGGGCATGATCAGTGATAGAATCGTTACGTCTTGTGGCGATTGAAACCTTTGATGCAGATCTACGAAGCGATCACGAATGTTGAATGGTGACAACGCCTCTAATCAGTCCATACGAACGGATTCCTTCAATCTCAGTGCTAGCTGCTATGAATGAAGGCTTTGAGTGAGAGAGAGAGAGAGAAACGAAATTATGACTGCATAAATTCATCTGCACAAGGGTTCTATTTATAGAACCACTTGTGTGGGCTGCAAGCTAAAAAGCCCACTTCAGTGTATGTGGCCCATATCTTATGATATGCCAAAATCACTTAAGCGCGTGGTACCTTACCATATTTCGTATTCTACTTAAGTACTCCGTACCTTACGATGTTCTACAATTCACTTAAGTGTACCGTACCTTACGGTGTTCCTTAGTTACTCTATCTCTCATCAATCCGTCCTTTTGTGTGTGACCCTATAGGTTTTCGCGACATTAGCAATTATATTAAATCATATATTTAACATAATAAACAGTGAGCGGTATCTAACAACACATCACTGCTACCCAAGACACGAAAATGTCATGTGATCTGACAAATCCTTTTGTGATGATACTTATGTGTATAATTAGCCTTTTGCCCTTATGTTTATATTGAACACAAGGCATAGACCGTGTCATCCTTGTCCTGTTCAATATTGGGCCCATAGATATTTATCCTGTTACGCAGGATGGGCAAATTCCATCTAGGTCACTCATGTCCCACAACATGCTTCGTGGAGTACCCATCAACTGTCTTTATGGTCATCCAGTTACGGACAATGTTTGATCAGCAATAAGGCACTCGACTCTACATCTAGGGTACATAGTGGTTTTAGGTCAAAGGGTGGTATACACCATTATCACCATGAGAATAAATTAAGACACTTAGCATAACATTCTATATAGTATTCTCATAGAGGATCAATCCAGTATAAATATTACTCTCAATATTCATACTTATATTTAAGACTTGATAACTCCTTATCCATGATCCATGAGATGTGATCATCAGTCTATATACATAATAATCTTAATGCTTTTAATGTTATCCCACTTCATAACAAAGCTCGACTACGGATACTTTAAGAATAATGTCTTTATATTTAATGGGATCTCATTATTAAGTCACACTTGATACATTAAACGGACTAGCTATTCTAGGGACTTTATTAAACAAACATAATAAAGAAAAAGCCTTTTATTATTAATAAATAATTCGATACAAGTACCAAAAGTATTGTCCTCTAGGGCTTACACCAACATATACCTCTTCTTGCAATGGACAATTCAGAAATGTAGATTTCACATCCAGATGCATCAGAGGCCAATTTCTATTAGCAGTTATAGCAATCACCAATCTGATTGTTTCATTGTCAAGCTACAGGTGCAAACCCTTCAAAGTAATCTAATCCAGGTTTCTGTAGAAATCCTCTTGCTAATAACCTTTCTACTCAGTGGAAACCCTTTTGGAGTTATGAATGTCACACAAGTTATTTGTGGTTAGGCATTACTTTCTCTGATTTGGGGTCCGAGAAGCTGAGGACCGTAGAACATTTAACCCCTCTTGGCCTATTTAGGATGTAGTGCGGAGACTGTTCAAGTGTAGACTTGATAATAGTTGTCATGCGATACTACACTCAGACGAGTTTCTCTTGAGAATATTATGGGTTGATGAGTCAGTCATCCTAACCTGTAATATTCGATAGATGGAATTAAGACTTTGGGAACTTTTTAGAACATGATCTACAGGTTTTTATCCTTAGTACACTCCTTTGGGATGGTTCTTACCTAGACTCCATGCTCGTGACTCACAACAAACCCTTGATTCTTGGTTGATCCAATCAAGTCTTGTCAATATCAATGGAACTTGGGTGTTGATAAGGTGTAAACCATAATCCGCCAAAATGGATGATTGATCTTGACAATGACTTGATTCATCCCTTGACCTTTGTTTGTTTGCCTTGTGTGTGATCCCTTATTTGTGGTTGTTGCATTCATGCATTCATGCGCATCATAACATTCATCACACCAAAAATAATTTCAAGGAACTGAGGTCTTATTTGCAAATATTTTCAGACCATGGATTATGGACGAAGGAACTTTAAGAAGTACAGTTTCAGATGTCCAAATTTGAAAGAGTTAAGGAAGCTATCATATTTTGTATTAGATCCCTTGGACTTCAAACAACGTCATGGGAAGCTTTTGTCTGTGTTGTCTGCTGATGTGGTTGAAGGACTTCTGAGTGTGTTGGTTCAGTTCTATGATCCCCTCTACCGTTGCTTCACTTTTCCTGATTATCAGCTCGTGCCTACGTTGGAGGAGTATGCCCATCTCTTGGGAATACCTATTTCTAACAAAGTGCCTTTTAGTGGATTGGAGGAGATTCCTAGATCTCATCTTATAGTTGAAGCTCTTCATCTGAAGAAGTCTGAGATTGAGGCTCATTGGGTGAAGAAAAGAGGATTGTTTGGGTTGACTTCTGAGTTCCTCATCAAGGAAGCTACTGCCTTTGCTCAAGCCGGTAGTGTGGATGCTTTTAAAGCCATCTTTGTGTTGCTCATATATGGTTTAGCCTTATTCCCTAACATTGACGGTTTTGTTGATGTTAACGCCATTAGAATTTTCTTGATTGGGAATCCTGTGCCTACTTTGTTGGGTGATATGTACTTCTATTTGCATTTACGAAATTCTAAAGGTGGTGGAACTATGGTGTGATGTGTTCCTCTTCTATACAAGTGGTTTATTTTACACTTGCCTCAGACGCCTGCTTTTGTGGAGAACAAACAATGTCTACGGTGATCTCAGAGACTTTGTGGTGAATTCTCTAACGTGCCCCTCATTGGTACACAAGGAGGAGTTAACTACAACCCTACTTTGGCTCGTCGTCAACTTGGGTTCCCCTTGAGAGACAAGCCTAATAACACTTTGTTAGAAGGTCTTTTCTATCAAGAGGGTAAAGATCCCCAACTTTTGAAGCAGAAGATTGTACATGATTGGCATAATGTGCATAGGAAACGAAGATTCGAGCTTGGTCCGTGCAACTGTGTAGCTTTGGAAGCTTACACTACTTGGGTGAAAAAGAGAGCTTTGGAGTTGAAGATGTCGTATGCTTGCGAAAAACCTATGTCTATGGTTGTGGTTGAGACATTAACTCTCCCTAACCAAGATGTAGAGGAGTTGGAAGACGCACTCGCCAAGATGAAGCAAGAGAAGGATATGTGGGAAGAGCCATTCCATGCTTTGAGTCGAAATCATGAGGAGTTGCAACTTGAGTCTAAGGACAAGGATGCACTTATTGAGCTTCTTGGAGACCGAGTAGTAAAGAGACAGAGAGAGCTAGAGGTTTCATCTTCCTCTAGTATGCCTCAGCCTTCCGTTGCTTGGAAGAAGATTGTTGATCATCTTGTCCTCGAGAAGACTCAGATGAAGACTTCTTTTGAGTCAGAGATTCGACGCATTCAAAGGAAGTATGCGCCTGCGGCCTGATCTTCTGACATTGTTGTTAGGGATCCTTAGGATGATTAGTTTCTCTTTCTCTTGTATTTTGTACTTTGGTTTATGAAATTGTACTCAGTGTAATCCTTCCAAATTATATAAATAAAAGAGATTTTATGGTCAACCAAATTGTACAATTGTTATTATTTATATTTTCAAATGAAATAGTAAGTTCCTTGAAAATAAAAACAATAAAAACATTGCATTTCATGCATCATTTGCATAAAAAGGTTTCTCTTTCGCCAGATGTCTTATTGGTTATTCTTCTATGCTTCATCCAAGCTGACTCATCGACACAACACCCGCGCCAATCACTCAATAATCATGAAACATCTAGAGCAAGAGAACAGAGACTTGAAGGACGAGATCTCCCGTCTGACTTCCATGATGGAGTCAGTGTTAGCTGCTCAAAGTCAATCTTCTCCAACGCCTGCAACTCCTCCTCCTCAGAGGACTGTTATATCAGAGGTTGTTTCTTAAACCGTACCTGCCGCTCATTTTGCGCCTACCATGCCTGCCGGATTCCCGTGGGGAATGCCACCCAACTTTGTACTTGAAGGTTTTGCGCCTACTTTTGCTTCCATGCTGGCATCTAGCCCGGTCATGTCTGTGCCACCACCGATTATTCACACTCAGCCTCGTGTTAAGGATACCGAGCCGTCTGAAGGCCCTGATATTTATGAAAAGATGGATGAAATGAAAGACCAATTCCTTGAGCTACGAAAGGAGTTGAAGACCTTAAGGGGAAAAGATTTGTTTGGTAAGAGTGTTGCGGAACTTAGCTTGGTTCCTAATGTTAAGATCTTGATGAAGTTCAAAGTCCCTGACTTTGAAAAGTATTAAGGGAATACCTGTCCACTCAGCCATCTTGTCATGTATGCTAGAAATATGTCGACACAAACTGATAATGATTAGTTACTGATTCATTATTTTCAAGACAATCTGACAGGTGTCACTCTGAGGTGGTACATGGGGTTGGATAATGCGAGTGTCCGCATGTTCAACGATTTGGGTAAAGCATTTGTGAAGAAGTATAAATATAATGTGGATATGGCACAAGATAGAGACCAGATGAGGTCATTGTCTCAGAAAGACAGAGAGACGTTCAAAGGATATGCTCAGCGATGGAGGGAGCTTACTGCTCAGATTACCCCTCCTTTGGAAGAAAAAGAGATGACCAAGATTTTCCTCAAGACCTTGAGCTCATTTTACTACGAGCATATGATTGCCAATGCCCCTAGTGATTTTACCGAAATGGTAAACATGGGGATGAGATTAGAAGGTGTCCGAGAGGGACAGTTATCTAAAGAGGAGGTTTCGTCTAGCAAGAAGTACGGCAGTGGGTTTTCCAGAAAGAAAGAGAACAAGACCAATGCAATATCTTTTGGGAGGTAGAGGAGGCCTTGATGCGTTATTTTCGCAAGTGTACGAACGCGTCAGAGTAATATAAAAGATTTGTCGAATCCACAGAGACCAAATGTCAATCTATCGTTATCTATTGTTATGGTGTTTATCTAAGATAATCGAAATAGGGTTTTTAATAGTGCACAATGAAAAATAAAGTATTAAATTTAATTTAATTAAGAAAGACAGGTTCAAATGTAATTCACGTAATCAATTAATAATCTAAGTACTTGCTAATAGAATTACTTATGGGCAGTGTTTCCTACTTTGAAAAGAACCAATTTAACGGGAACTATCGCTTTCGCGTATTCAGAACCGAGTTGTACTCTCTAATCAAACCCTCTTATTGTCACTTATAAAAAGGCGCGCATTGCGTTAGAGTAGTAAACCTATTTTTAAGAAATATAGTACCTTGACTAAGTTGAAAATTACTTTGACCTGGATTTCTTAACCAAAAGAGGTTCTCACAAACCAGACTCTAAACTTATAAACGCGTCCGAAAATAGTTTTAAAATCACTTTTCTTTTTAAGTTAAAAACTCCTAATGAACTAAACAAAGCGCTTTCGCTGTATTTGAAATAGTTAAAAACAACTAAGTTTAGACAGACGTCGGACGACTTTCGATCTTACCCAACGAAGATTAAGTGCGGGAAAACTTAAGTTGAAAGTCAAAATAGCCCTTAAGTGTTTCTACGAACAATTGTATGGATTATCGGTTCAATTACGATCCTTACATTCTAACCTTTATAGGTTTATCTAGACGTGGTAAAGTAAAGATGCATTTTAATTTAAATAAAAGTTGTGCGAGTGCGGGAAATTAAATAAAAGTAGTGCGGTGTGAGAAATAAACGAAGTAAAGTGCGAGTGCGGAAAATAAATAAAAGTAGTGCGGGTGCAGGAAAGTAAATAAAGTAAAGTGCGAGTGCGGGAAAGTAAACAAAGTAAAGGCAGTGCAGGAAATAAATAAAGTAAAGTGCGAGTGCGGGAAAGTAAACAAAGTAAAGACAGTGTGGGAAATAAATAAAGTAAAGTGCGAGTGCGGGAAAGTAAAGTAGACAAGGTAAAGCAATAAAACCTGCTCCAATCGGAGGGTCGAATAAAGTGCGTAACAGAAACAAAAATGGCGGCAGGATTAACTTCCTTCCAGAGTGCTCCAAGCTCGATTACAGACTCGATTACACAGTGTGGCAACACTCCGATGTGAAGCGATTACCACTTTTACAATACTGATATTTGCCTAGTTGTAACTAAGTTTGGATGAAGAAACAAATGAAATCAAGGCTCTATTTATAGGCAAGGAAAATAATGGAAATGACAAGGATGCTCCTAAGTTTGAATTTGGGAGGGAAACATCTTTGTTCTTGTGGCGCCCTTTCACTTTTCTCCGACCTCAGGGTTGATGAAAATCGTCGTATCTCCAACCTCAAAGTTATTTACAATCATTTTATCCCAGCCTCAAAGTTGATGTCTATCTTTTGACTCCCAACCTCAGAGTTGATGTCATCCATTTGTTATCCCCATCCTCCGAGTTGACGATAACTTTTCCCAAACCCCAGAGTAGAGGATAACCATTGTATCTCCAACCATAAAGTTATGGATAATAATCCTTTTCCAACCTTAGAGTTGACGATATCATTATCTCCAACCTCAGAGTTGAGAGGCCATTCTATACCCAACCTCAGAGTTGTTAACCATCTTTTTATACCCAATCTATGAGTTGATGTCCATCTTTCGTAAACCTCAGAGTTGATGACAATCATCTATACCCAACCTCAGAGTTGATGTCAGTTATTACTCCAACCTCAAAGTTTGTTAACAATCTTTTATACCCAACCTCAGAGTTGATGTCCATATTTCCCCAACCTCAGGGTTGATGACAATCATCTATACCCAGCCTTAAAGTTGTTACCCTTCCTTATTTCCAACCTCAGAGTTGTTGTCTCTTTTCTTATTTCTGACCTCAGAGTTGTTGTATATTTCTCATTCCCAATCCCAGAGTTAAAGTCAACCTTTCCTTATTTCCAGCCTCATAGTAATTTCCCCTTTCCTTACTCCAACCTCAGAGTTGTTGTCCCCCTTTCCAGCCTCAGAGTTATTGTTTATGATTCGTGCTCCTAACCTCAAAGTTGATGTCTACCATCTTTTCCCAACCTCAGAGTTGACATTTGCTGTTTTACTTCCAACCTTAGAGTTGATGTCCAACCTCAGAGTTGAATGTCTACCTTTTTTCAACTTCGGAGTTGATGTGTCGTTCCTTATTCCCCAGTCTCAGAGCTGAGTGTCTATCTTTTTTCCAACTTCGGAATTGGTGTATCTTTTCTTATCCCCGGCCCCAGGGGTGATGTCTCTGAATCCAACCTCAGAGTTGATGCCTACCATTTTGTTCCCAACCTCAGAGTTGACGTCTATCCTGTTATACCCAACCTCAAAGTTTTGATATTGTCTCGCCCCCAACCTCAGAGTTGATACCTACTTTTCATCCAAACCTCAGAGTTGATGCCCACCTTTTGGATCTCAGCCTTAGAGTTGATAATTAGTTTATTTCTAGCCTCAGAGTTGTTGTCTATCTGATGCCCAGCCTCAAAGTTGCTTCCTACCTTTGTTACCTCCAACCTCATAGTTGATATCATTTTGCGCATCCAACCTCAGAGTTGATGTCTATCTTTTAATATCAGCCTTAGTGTTGATAATCCATTTTATTTCCAACATCAGAGTTGACACCTATCCTTTTTCCCAACCTCATAGTTGACGCCTAACCTTTTTTCCAGCCTCAGAGTTGATGTTTTTCTTCTTTTCCTTCAGCCTCAGAGTTAATGCTTTTCTTCTTTGCCTTCAGACTTAGACTTGGTGCTTAGCTTCTTTGCCTTCAGCCTCAGTGTTGCTATTTATCTTCCTTACCCCAGCCTTAGAGTCGTTGTCTCTATTTTCTTGCCTCAAGCTCAGAGTTCATGCCTATTATGTATCCCAGCCTCAAAGTTTATGCCTATCTAAGAATATCAACCTCGAGTTGATAACCCGTTTTACCTCCAGGCTCAGAGTTGTTGTCTATCTGACTTCCAACCTCAGGGTTCTCATCTATCTTTTTTCTATCTTCCATCCTCAGAGTTGTCGTATATCTCTTTTGTTATCGCTAGCCTCAGAGTTGTCATCTATTTTTTTATCTACAACCTCAGAGTTGTCATTTATCCTTTTCGTATCTACAACCTCAGAGTTATCATTTTTTTTTCTTCGTATCTCCAACCTCAGAGTTGATGCATATCTTAGTGTCCCCAACCTTATAGTTAATGTCTACTTCTTACCACAACTTCAGAGTTGTTGTTTGTCTATGTCAATCTCAACCTCAAAATTGATGTCAATCGTTATTCCCAACCTCAGAGGTGATGTCTGCCACTTTATTCCCGACCACAGAGTTGACGTATATCATGTTATATCTAACCTCAAAGTTAATGTCCTGACTATCCTGTTATGTCTAACCTTAGAGTTGATGTTGATCACTTGTGCTCCAACCTCATAGTTGATGTCTACCTTTTCTACCCCTAGCCTCAGATTTGATGTATGTCTCTTTTTAATTCCGAACTTTAGAGTTGTTGATAATCGATTTTTTCCAACCTCAAAGTTGTTGTTTACCTATTATGTCTAGCCTCAGAATTGATGTATATCTTATTTATCCCCAATTACAGAGTTGATGTTAATCTTTCAATTCCAACCTCAGAGTTGACATTTAATTTTCAAGTCGACTTTAGAGTTGACATCCAGTTTTTGACTCCAACACCAGGGTCATCTACCTATTATGCCTGACCTTAGAGTTGTTGATGATCGTTATTCCCGGTCGCAGAGTTTATGTCGATCATCTTACTCCAACCTTAAAGTTGTTGATTATCATTTGTATCCCAGTCACAAAACTGATGTCTACCATTCCCGGTTTCACTCACTGAATTAATCTTGATCCTATCATTATCCCCCACCCCAAAGATGATATTGATCTTACTTTGTCTCCAACCACAAAGTTGAGAATGTCCAGTTTTACCCCATTAGCAGTATTGAGTAAAAAAACATTTCAAATCCCCAACAGTTAGTGTTGGTCGTGTTTCTATCTCCAACCTCAGAGTTAGCGTCATACTATTTGCTTTCAAAATTCCCACATTGTCTTCCCCAATGAAGTCATCTATTATTCCAAAGCTCGTGTTTTACTTGGCAAACCACCTTTCAAAATCTTACAATATATCCCCCAGCAGAAAACTTTTTACTCAGCGTCTGCTAAAGCTTGTTAGTAGGGACAAAAGCAAAATATATATATATTGCATACGTCATGCATTCCTAACATTTCTTTTATGAGTGCCTCATTCTCCCCACAAACATCTCAGCTAATTCATATATAGAAACACATATGTCATCCATTAAACAATCATCCATTAATACTCTTACCGCACATTACATTCATGCATTCCTAACGGGATTTTTGTGTGGATATTCTGGTATTTAATCCTCTCTTACCTTGAATGTCTGAAAGCCATTGTCATTCGTACATTCAGGTCCAATATGATTAAATAGGAGCAGCTATCATACCCCCAAATTTGCCCTACATTTTTCTATTTTTATATGGCTTACGTTAAAATCATCTGCATACATGGTTCTCAATTCATTGAATTGGGTCATGCATTTAACATACCATTCATCATATTTTGCATAGCACAATCATTATGTCAAAGTTCAATAATAGTGGATGTAATTAGTTTAAGCGGATTTTCGAGACAGGTATTATTTGGTAATTTTTAGAATTTGTTTCTGATACCACTGGTGGTGTGGAACATCTCTTTATTTGAGATTCATGGTTGTCAGAGGGAGTGAAATGTTTGTTATTTAATTCAATTGCTTGAACTTAAGGAAGAAAGTCAAAGTTAGAAATTCAAAGAATACTTCATTCATTCATGGAAATTCATGGTACAATTCTTATTACTTGAATACAAGTTCAAAAAATGGATTACAAGGAAAGAGGATAAAAAATTACATCAATTTGTTAAAGTTGACTTTTTGGTCAACTATTGACTGCTTTTGCCAACTGTTGACTTTTGGTCAACTTTTGATCATCGACTCGAGTTTGACCCCTGAATTTTCCTAGACCTACCCTATAATTATTTAGTTAAAAGAGTCATCATTCTTCATCAATAATCAAGAATTACATGGTTATGTTACATGTTACATGATGCAAGTTTCCAACAATTTTTCCTTCCATGAAGCCTCATTCCCATGGCTTTATCTCCATTTTTAGATGCCTCCTTGAGCCCATTCTTCCACCCAAATTATCACTTTGTTGTGAAGAATAAGATACACCAAATTGATCATCAATTTCCCCAATTACCCATAACTTCTCTAACTACCAAACTAACATAATTTCTAACTTCAAATTTTCAACCATTGATAAAAGCTTTACTTGGATCATAATCCAAAGATTCACAACCATTCACAAAAACTATATAAATATGTTATTCTTTCCAATGTTGAGGCTAACCACTTTGAACAATTTTAACCACTTTAACACTTTCACACCATTTTTCCATTTCTCTCACCATCTCTCACAATCTCTCATCATTCTCTTCATTCCCTAACCCTTACAAAAGTTCATATTCATCACCATTTTAGAACTTCACATTGAAGTTCTAAGTTGGTGGAACTTAGCCACAATCATTCAATAATTCACCATTCAATTTCAAGCATAATCATCAAAGTTTCAACAATATTCAAGAATTCACCATTCAATTCCAAGCATAATCATCAAAGTTTCAACAATTGTCAATAATTCAAGAAAATTCATCATCAGAATTCATCAATTTCAATCATCAAGATTCAAGCACCATCCATCAAATTCTACATTCAAGCTTGGGAATTAATGGAAGTGTAAGAGCTTACCTCTCAAAGTTTTCTGTTTCTCTTCGACGCGTCGTCCGCAAACAACTTCTAACTTGAGTAAACCTCCATTATGTCAGTAACTTTTCATCTCTTCCTTTCCATTATCATGAATGCTTGAGTGAATGATTCTTGTTGAATGTATGTGGTAGAGCCTTAATTTATCCTCCTGTCCAAAACAATTTATTTAATAAGTATTTTTGCTACATCCACAAATCCATATTCAAGTAGCAAAGAAAAATTAACATAGGAGTTTCTAACATAGTTGTTTTTTTGTATATAAGTGAATTAAGTATTGTATTCGTACTGATACAAGCATATAACATAAAGTAACTTATTTGAAAAAGTCATTTTTTACACTAAAATCCCAATTTTGACATTAACTCACAATAATCACTTTTCTTGAATTTCAACAACCAAAATCAAACCTCATTCATAACATTAGCTTAGAATTAATAATAGAATACTAAAACCCATAGAAAATCTAACATAAAACTCTTTTGTTTCATGTTTTTTTTAGCAAAAATTAGATTTTCACTTTTACCTTCAAGAGACCATTAATGGAGGAAAGCACGAGGAGGAAGGTGAGAGAAGACAAAGTTGGCTTTGCTGAATTTTTGCTTTATTTCCTTTCAAATTTTGTTGGGCTTAGACCATTAAGCCCAATATTTTGTTTTCCACACCCCCGTTTTGCTAGATGCTATCCATGTTGAATTGATTAACAATTCTTTGTGGTTGGACCTTTTCAGTTGGGTCCAAAGCCTCCATTTCTAGTCTGCACATCACTGGGTTATGCACTCCTGCAAATTTAATTGTTTTTACTCTTTTTTTTACCATTTCTTTGTCAATTCTTGTTATGCTTTTAATTCATGAACATGCATGTGTTAATTCATATAAATTCATATTAAATTTATGCTTTGTGGTTAATTAGCATATTTTCTCTTTTGCCATTTAATTGAATTAATTCACTATTTAATTCATTTTTATATCATGTTAGCTCATGAATAATGCATATAAAAATGACTTGGATAGATTTCTACTTGAGACTTTAATTTTCAATTAAAAAGTCATTAGAAATTAATTCTTTCACTCTTGATTGCATGCATGAAGTATTGTGGCATGAATGGATTATTTTTTTACTTTAATAATTCTTTTATGCATGAATAATAGTTGAATACATTCTTCATTATTTGTCCATATTGATTCTTTTCCATATGAATTAATAAAATGTCATTTAACATGTTTCCATTCGATGGATCATTTTCATTTGCTTTATTTCATGCTAACTCCATGTGTTTGTTGACTACATGACCATTGAGATTTAAAGTTCAATTCAAGTATGAATCCAATCCATCATGACCTTTAACCATTTACTTTGCCTTGTATTGTTTGAGGACACCATTCCACTTGATTGTTTTAGACATGGTGCTTGGTTTGTAACTTGTTTAATTTTCATTCTTTACTTTGTATTGTGTAGTTCCATCCCCCCATTGTGGGTTATATGTCTCACCATCCCATGCAAGTGTAATAGTCTAGGTTTATTTTTCTTTTATAGTTTCTCGTGCATCCTAACTAAAAAAAAGATAAAACCAAATGATAAAAATAAAAAATTTCAAAAAAACAAAAGGCATACTTTATCCAATGTTAAGTGTTTTCCAAATCAAACTCACTTCACAGCAACGCGAGTACTTAATACAACATCAAGTATCTCTTATCCATTCCATTCTCCATTCTCTTCTCAATCTCAATCTATTTCTACCTTCATTCTTCATACACATTTTTTTTACAATAAATGCCAAACACTTGATCCAACGTCAAGTATCTTTTTCAAAACAATTTCTCAATAAATCGGAATGCGAAAATGGGATATGCGTGCTTATATACAACATTCAAGTACTTGGGTTGTCGGTCGTACCTAGTCTGGGGACCCGACACTTGAATTCCTCCTCAAAATATCTAATAATTAAAATAGGTTCAATCTAGGTGTTATGAGGGAGAAAAAAGGTAGTTAGGATACCCTTGTCATCTCCACTCCCGAGTATTCTGATTGTTGGCCGTACATAGTCAAGGGTCAGATACTTGTCTCCCTCTAAGTACCAATGATTAAACTTACCAAACTCTTTTACAATTCAAATCTCTTTTGGATGAAAAATATTAGTTAGGATATCATTGTCCTCTCAACTCCCAAGTATTTATACTGTTGACCGTACCTAACCAAGGGTCTGATATTTGTCTTCGTACTAAAATCAACCTAACCAATCCAATCAGTTTTCTTCCTTAGGGCATCTTTCAAACCTTTTCAAAAAGGGCGTGTTACTTTCGTTATACCGTGAACGAGGCTTAATCATCCATGCGTGAGAAAGTAATGTTTAACTGATAGAATATGATCCAAGAACATCCATTCTACCATAAACAAACAAATACTTAACGCTCCCATGCTCGAGCATACAAGCAAGTGAAAAGTAGCATGTGAATGTCAACATTGTTAATAAAAATAACCAAATAAATACTTTGTTTGTGACCGGAACTATGAAGCTCTGAGTTCCTCATTGCACGTATGAGGGTACATAGACACAAGAACCCAAATCCTTGGCGAGCACATTAATTTAAAACTTATTTTCTCTTCCCATCTCATCTCACCTCATTCCCGATAGCAAGCACATTCAGATAAACAACATCCATACGCATTGATACAAGCAGGTGGTTTCCATCGAGTACGATGGATGCGAGAGGTGCTAATACATTCCCCTTCCATAAACGACTTTCGAATTCGCTCTTGGTTGTGAAGACCATTATCATTGGGGTTTTATCGCTATTTTCCATTTCCTTTGGAATAAATAAAATCCGGTGGCGACTCTACATTTTTCGTGCCACGACAGGTATATGGGAAAACTAGTAAGTAAATGTTTTATATCACTTATATTAGTTTTACTAAAGATTTAATGTTGTTGTTGATGATGATTTTAATTGGTTTCAAATTTGATTCAAATTATAGGTGTTTAACAACCATTGACAAATCACATAAGAGAACTTTTGGATGACCTACAAGACTTTGCATTTGGGTTATTGCTTTTGTTGGTTTATCATTTGGAAATGGTTATTGCATTTTAGTTTTAATTTGTTGTAAAATTATAAGGTGTACATGTGCCATTTTGGCTTTACAAATGGTGTAAACAATGAATATTTATGGTACAATGGTTCTGTTTGAGAAATGGGAAAAATGTACAAAGTACATGTTTCTGAAATGGCCAAAATATGGTTCTGTAATAATGTTTCTATTTCAGAAATGACCAGAATATGATTTTGTAATACAAGTTTAAACCAAAATATAGAAAATAATAAATAAATAAATAAATATCAATGTTTTCCCGGTTATTATTTTAAACTGAGGTAATAGTGCTAGTTTATTACCTCGGTTTCTCAAATAACCGAGAGGTAATGAGGGGCGCGCCATCCAGATTTGAAAATAATAAAAATGCAGAAGTTGGGGATCGAAATTATGTGAAGAACACTTTACCCCTCGGTTATTCCAAACCTGAGGGACAAAATGGAAAGTTTTCATGATGTCCTTCGTTACCTCGCCTAGGTAACCAAGGTTAAAGCCATTTCGCGTCCGTTGTCAAATCCATTTTTTGTAGTAGTGCACATATGACTCACGATTTGGGTAAACCGTGTTTGCATTTGATTTATGTTATCTTCAGGTTTCATTCTGAAATTTTCATACTCGTGAGTTAACGTGTCTAACATTTCCCTATCTTTACCTTAGTAGTTCCTTCATGGGTAATTTGGAGGATGTCCCACATTTCTTTTGCAGACTCGTAGTGAGAAACTCACAAAAACTCACCAAGATTGAAAGCAGTAATTATGATAGTTTTTTCCTTTGAATTATGTTGTACATTTTCTTTATCATCTTTGGTTCTTTTTAGGTTTGTTCACTACAATACCATTAACTTCGTGTGTAGGAACAAATGAACCTCACTTCACAACCTTCCAAATACCAAAATTTATACCTTTGATGAAGAACTTTATCTTCTTTTTCCATAAAACATACCATTCTCCATTAAAGGATGGAAATTTTCTTAGTTAATAACATGAAGTCATTTCCTTTTGAGACGATTAGTCTTTAACATAAGTTATACTCTGATGCCACTTGTTGAACAATTGACTCCAAGCACAAGAGGAAGGGGTGAATTTATTGTGAACAAGTGTGAGTTGGAAGTTTCACATTGTTTAGAAAAGTGGAGGTTGCACACTTTATAAGTGAGAGGATCCATACACCTATCACCTTAAGGTTTTGGGTAAATATGTGGTGTTTCTCTCACTTGTGTGCTTCTCATGATGATCCAATAGTGGTATCAGAGTCGGTGGTTCAATTAAGGGACCAGATCCTTATATCGAAAGTCTTCCTGATAATGTGATGGTCAAGCGACGTGTTTCGTTGTAGTGTCTGCAACGGCGATACAAGTGTATATGAATAAAAGAGTTTCCGCTTGAGGAGGAACACAATGAATCTACTCACACTTAAGGGGGAGATTATTGTGTACAAGTATGAATTGAAAGCCCACATTGCTAAAAAAAGTGGAGGTTGAGGATTTTATAAGTGAGAGGACTCATACACCTATCACCTTAAGATTTTGGGTGAATATGTGGTGTCTCTCACTTATGTGTTGCTTTTGACCTAATGTAATTGCTCTTCATGATGACCCAACAAAATTGTGGTTCTGAAAGCTCACTCCATAGACCTGGAACTCTGTTCTACTCAATCTATACCATTTTCTGGTTTTGGTTCGGAAATGTGTTTAAGACATAAAGTTCATGTTAAAGAAAAACCACATACCAATGAGTATTTGTCATCCATTTCTCTTTCTATATTAGAACAAACGTTAATATGAAGAGACTTTTTTCCTTGAATACAAATATTCTTATTTTTTTATAAATTAAAATATTGTATATTTTATTTGAGATTAATTACTATACACTGTCAGTGTAAAAAGTTTTACACCGTCGATTCATCACCATCACTCGTTTGTATTACTTTATAGATTTTTAAAATAAAAGTCAAACTTCTTTTAATATTCAACGTCTATAATTAACTGATGGTGTAAAACTCTTTTACACTGAAAGTGTATTTCAATTAATCTCATTTTATTTTATGTGTATTCATTTGTTATATAACTTAGGTATTATAAGATAATTATTTAATTTAATGGTTTTATTGAACATTTTGATATAATAAAATTTTCAACATTTACATAATCAACTATTATTTTATTTTAAAAAATTTCTGACATACCTTAATTTTTATTGAAATATTAGATATTTTTAACTTTAATATTTTAATTTATTTCAATCATTACCATCAACGTAATGATAATAGCCCTTGACATAGTAAAAGACTAGCGGGATACTAGGCGATAACACCATGTACTATATAGATGAAAAAAAAGCAAACCAAATTTATAGTTAAATACAATTATTCAGAAACTGCCGTCGCCCGTTTCTCGAGAGGCCAACGGGTTAATTGTTAACGATTGACCATGGCCAATCGGTTCGAAACTTGGCAAGAAGAAGAAGATGATAAGAAGAAAAATTGAGGTATTTCAAAATACCTCTCCTCCCCTTTTTTCCCATAGTTAATCAATCTTTCTGTATTTAAAGCAAAAATAATTATAATTTAAATTTTATATCACACATATATATTTGCAAAACTTTATTAAAGTTTAAAATCTTTTGATCATTATAAGAACTCCACAATTTAAAATATAAAATAATTCAATATATGATTTAATCCCATAAAATTTAGCAACATCTTTGTTTTAAAAAGTATGATATAAACTCTCAACCAAGTGATAAGTTTTGTAAAATTGTATTTTTTTTAAAATATTATTAAATTATGTAATATTGTTTAAAAAGTAATCTAACTTGTGTCTTAGAAACACAATTTAAAAATTCACTTATAAAAAAGTTATATTAAAAAAATAACTAAATAATTAATTTTATATTTTTATTAAAATATTTAATTTAGTTCTTAACTTGTGTACTTATGATATCGTGGACTTATGGATTCTAATCATACCCTTATTTAAATATTAAGTTAGTATAATTTGATACTCTCTATGTGCATTATATTAACTTTAGGAACAATGTGAATTATTCCATTAAATAACTCAAAAAATTTATCCAAATAATCTTTTTTTTTTAAATCCTAAAATAATTCACTTTTCAGATTATTTTCAAAAATACCCCATTTTGAAGAGGAGGGCTCTAGATGAGTTGGCGTCTACTCTTAAACTTATAGAGGAGGCGTCAATTAGATTGGCTAGTCCACCTTGTGTTGCCAATCCAATTGGCGTATGTGTGTTAAGTTTCAAAGGAGGCGCCAATTGGTCTGGCACCTGTGTGTGTTTCAGATTTTTTTTTGAAAAATATTGTACATTGTAGATAAAGTTGAAATCGAACCAATTCATATAAATATTAATACCCGTTTACATAAAAAAAACTAATGTCGATGACCGGGATCACCTAACCGACCTCCGATCCCACATCCCCTAGCTACCCGAACTCGTGGCCCTAACTCACGTTGATGATTCACCCCATGTGTTTGAGTATCTGAGGGGCCAGGAACATCACCACCAATTGCAGGAGATTCCCTGAGATAGTCAGACAAATCACTGTAGTCTTGTGTATGCATCGAAGGGCTACCGTCATAACTGAGTTCATGACCCATGCCAGAGTAGTTGGGTTGTGTTTGAGTTGTTTGAGGGCGACCAGGACGGTTGAAGGGAGGCATTGGTGTGAATGATGCGTTAAGGAAAGGTTGAAATGATTGGCGTGGTGTTTGATAGACATATGGTTGTTGAAGGTTTTGGTTTTGAGATGTTTGAGCTTTTTGGCTATAGTAGGAGGAGGGACGGTATGATCGTTGAGTGTTTTGGCTAAGGCGGCTATGATATGGTGATGTGTTGGATGCATAGCGATGTTGGATGTCTTGATTATGATCTAGTTGTTGATGGTGGTACGGGATATGCTCTTGGTATTGTGGTTGGGTGTTTGGCATGTTAGGGCTATAGATTTGTGTGTTTGTGGATCGGAAATTTTGATGGATAGGGGGTTGTGAGTACTCGGTGTGACAATATTGTTGGGGGTTAAATGTTGAGCCTTCTAGTGTGTAAGTTGTCTGGCGTGGGTCGTATAGGTACATATCCTCGGCGATGAACTCAAATCCAACTGATCTATACCAAACCATATAATTACGACTTGGTTTTTCTTCAGTTGGCATCACAACGTCAATTAAGACATGGTCTTGGTGGTGCTTCCATTTGCGACACTCATATCTAGCGAAGCTTTTCTATGGGTTAAAGTTCCATTGATCGTTAACTTTGCGTAAATGTCATTCTCCTAGGTTTGCCGGGGGATTTGGGATGTGTTGAAGCATACCGAACTGCAATTTAACATGATCACTATTGTGCATCTCTACAGTGGTGAATCTTATGATCGGTGTGCATACAGTCCAAACGGCTACGTCTTGTTCGTTGATTTCATGGTCATGATCCAAATTTAGATATGGATGCCAAATGAACTGAAATGTGAACATATATTAGATTATAAATTTGGTAGAAGAAATTAATAAATTTTTATGAAATAATTAGGTTAATAGCAATACATCCGTCGGTCGAAGGTGATCCAAGAGGTTGTGATACTGGGTAATACAGTGTTTAGGACATTTGTTATAACTCATACCATATGCCGACCATCTGCATCATAAAAGTAAAAATATTATTTAGAGATAATAATCCGTAAAGTAAGTAAATATAGTCCATTTTAAGAACTTACTTTTGTGCGTACGGGAATGTGAATGGGTTGTTGTTGACGGGCACTAGGGACAATAGTCTGGACCAACCCCATGCTTGGAGCAAAATAGCACATCCAGAAAATGTAGATGTGTCTTTGTGTGCATTTTTACACAAAGAGCTATAAAGATAAGCTAAACAAGCGGACCCCCAACTGTAACTTCATATTCTATCTACATGTCTTAGTAAAGGTAAATACATAACATGCATACTAGAACCACTACCTTTGGGAAATAAAAATAAGCCAATTAAAAGCATAATGTAACACCTAGTTTTATTATTCGAGCCTCTTCGGTAGAATTCTCATCTAACTCTAAGCTGTTATAATATGCCTTAAGGCATGAAAGGAGTATACCTTGACCTCTCGAGTTATCATCTAACAAATCAGCATCCAAGAGGTCCATGCAAATTGAATTCGCATAGTTGGTTTTACCATTTACCGCCTTACCTTCGATAGACCGTCCCAATAATATGTAGACGTCTTCTAACGACACGGTACATTCACTGGTTGGAAACCAGAATGTGTGTGTCTCAGGACGCCATCTTGCACATAATGCAAGAATAAATTTAGTATCCACCGACCAAGATATTATTTTGCTTATATGTCCAAAACTGGAGAGTTCGACATACGGTTGAATCATCGGGTCCATGTGTACAAATTCATGGACCCGAGTTCAAAACCTAGAAACATCCTAAAAAAGAAACAACAAAATACGTTACTTTATAAAAGATAAACAACAAAATAAGTATCCTTATTAAAAATTATTCTAAAAATATAATACAAGAATTAAACGCTTACATATGTTGCTATATTTGCAACTGGGCCTCTGTGCGATTCACCCATAGTGGGGAGAGACATCTTTTCGGAGTAAATATATGAAACAATGGTTGTTGTAGATGAAAGAGTTGTTGTTGTAGAGGAAGAAGTGATTGTTGGTGTGGAAAAAATGTAAGACTTGCATGGCTATTTATAATGAGTGACATGCAAAGACATTCAAAATTTTGAATGCATGGATAATAGTCCTTGCATGCTAGCGCCAAATGGTTTGGCTACACATGCAACTTTAACATGCTAGTACCAATCAAATGGGCGCCTCCTAGGCTTGCATGCAGCATGCATGGTCTTCACATAGCCTGGCGCCTGCATGGCTATCTGGATGCTGAGTTATGAGGTCTACAAGGCGTCACATGGACTGGCGCCCATGTACAAGGAATACATGCTAGCGCCAATTGGACTGACGCTAGGGCTTGCATGCTTGCCACATCACTTGTCTATGTAAGTGTCTTACCATTACATCCTACAACCAACACAAATTCATCTGCACCAAAAAATATACTTTTCATCTGCATAAAAAATATTATAATGTCATCTACACCAAAATATACTATCAATGTTCCCTGCAACGGTGAGACATATGAGTGTGATCTATACGGGTTTTGTTTTTGAAACACCGATACTATCTAACTTACGATCAAGAGAAATTAAGATTTCTTGCATTTGAAAAAATGAATTGAATCTTGCATAGGATCTGGTCTTGTGTCACAAATCACGTATCAAAATCCAATTTTTTTCGAGAACAGCCAATGCAAATTTTTCCCGCTAAAGGTACGGGATGATGAAGATATTGAATATATGTTTGTTAGTCACGAACATTCTGGTTGCAACTCTATTGAATTATATATTACTCTTCAACCAAGAATATCATCTCAGCAATCTCAGATAACTAATCAAGTTGAATCTGATGAATTTGATTTAGAAAACTCAGATGAAGCCGACCTAGAAGCAGAAGCAGAAGTCAACGTCGTTGATGATGAAGAAGAAGAGACCGAGACACATGTCAATCATATGTTGAACAACAACATTGAAGATGATGATCATCCAACGCCATTACCTCCAAGTCATGTATATAATCTGCCTCAACATATGACAAACATGGATCTGCATGACGATGAAACATCCTACAGTGTTTTTTATAACCCGTATCTATGATCAGAGGGTGAGTTAAAAGTGGGAGACATGTTCCGCACTAAAGAAGAATGTGTGCGAGCTATCAAAAAATTTCACATGAATAACTCTACTGATTTCACCGTGAAATGCACTGATTCGAGAAGGTATGTCATCAAATGTCGTAACATCCTTTGCAAGTTTAGGTTGGATGTGTCTCATAAGAAGAGAAGCAACTCTTGGGAGATAGCTTCTATAGACCCACCTCACAGTTGCATTGCAACTAATGTTGTACAAGATCACCGTAAGTTAAGCACTGCATTGATATGTCAAGACATTTTATCGCTTGTTAACAAAGACCCATCAGGGAAGGTGAGTATAATAATATCTCATATCGTCATAAGATATAATTATACTCAATCTTACAAGAAAGCATGGATTGCAAGGACAAAGGATGTTGAACAAGTATTCGGCAACTAGGAGGATTCATACAAAGAATTGCCACAGTTTTTATGGGCACTAAAAACATACGCACCAAGAACTGTTGCAATTATGGAGACATTGCCAGCATTAACACCAGACGGAACCTGTGTTGCTGGAAATAAAATCTTTCACCGTCTCTTTTGGGCGTTTGAACTATGCATCAAAGGTTTTGCGTTCTGCAAACCTATTATTCAAATTGATGGAACATGGTTATACGGAAAATACAAGGGTGCTTTTCTTATGGATGTTGCACAAGACGGAAACAATAATGTCTTTCTAAATTCCTTTGCTCTGGTTGAAAGTGAAATCGCTGGTGGTTGGGGTTTCTTCCTTCGACATCTTAGAACACATGCCGCACCACAAACCAATCTCTGTTTAATTTCAAATAGATATGCTGCCATTGAGAGTGCTTACAATAACCATGATAACGGATGACATGATCCTCCTTCTACCCATGTCTATTGCATTAGACATATCGCATAAAACTTCATGCGTGCAATCAAAGACAAGAACCTTCGCAAAAAAGTGGTGAATGCAAGATATGCTCTAACTCAGCCGTCATTTCAATATTACCGTGAAGAAATTAGATTCTCTAATGCAGATGCAAGAAGGTGGGTGGATAACATACCAGTAGAGAAGTGGACAAGGCCATTTGACAGAGGCTGTTGATGGGGCCACATGACAACAAACCTTGTGGAATGCATGAACGACATATTCAAAGGCATTAGAAATATAGCAATAACCGCATTGGTCAGATCAACCTATTTTAGGTTGACATCTACCTTCGCAACCAGAGGTGAAAGATGGAGTGCAATGTTAATGTCAGGTCAAATATTCAGTGAATATTGTATGAAAGTGATGAAAGAGGAAAGTATCAAAGCTAGCATACACGCAGTTACAGTCTTTGACCGTCATAGGCAAAATTTTAGTGTACAGAAAATAATGGACCACAATGAGGGGAGACTAAATTTATCTTATGCTGTCAAACTAAACAGAAGTTGGTGCGACTATGGAAAGTTCCAGGTCTTCCTTATTCCTTGCTCCCATGTCATTGCGGCATGCGCACATACTCGTCATGACGCTTACAACCATCTATCTGATGTTTACAAGGCCATTACCCTCATGAGTGTGTATAACAAAATATTTTTCGTGCTACCAATGGAGGAATATTGGCCTCCTTATGAAGGTGACATAGTTTGGCCCAACGATGAGATGCGAAGAAAGAAAAAAGGACCGCCAAACAACACACGTATTAGAACAGAAATGGATAAGACTAATAAAATGATAAGATTATGTAGTATGTGCCGTCAACTCGGACACAATAAGAAAAAATGTCCCAATCTAGGAGCAACATCTGCATCATAATTTAGTACATCCTTTCAATTTTTGTAACATTGGATTTTTGTATATCATTAACTTTTTGTTACAACAAGGTTAACAACACACATCACTACAACAGAAGCACACTTAAAACAGAAGAAGTCCAAATAAACAACACAAAAACCAAACATAGAATACAAATGAAAATACTTAACCATAATATTTAAAAACAACATTTCTAACTGATTACAACAATCAAACTGATATCATCTCGTCCATACATCATTTTCCTAACATCCTTATCAGTTTTTACTCGCATCCAACCAAATATACTATTGAGTCTCTCAATACTTCTAGTTTTTCCCCTTATGGTATTTTTCCATCTAACCAACGAACCAGCTCCCTCTTCAGTTGATCAAAACTACAGATGTTCCAGAAGAGCATCAACATCAGAGGCTTGTCTCTCGAATATACCACTTTTCCATAGCGACGACGAACATCAAACATGTTTGCAATATGGCGAAATGAGATGTGGAAAAATGAATCACACAACACCTCTATTTATTAAAAAAATTGCACATTATATTGAGGCGCCAAACCAATTGGTGCCTCCTCTTGCAACTTACACATGGGCGTCAATTGGATTGGCAGCACCATGTGTTGTAGTCAATTCAATTGGCGTCCTCACTTTAAATGGTATGCACCAATTGATCTAGCGCCTATGTCTTATGTCTTTTTTTAAAAAAACTGAGATATATTGGGGAAAAAATTGAAAACAGGGTTATTTTAGAAAAAAAAATTAAAAATATGTGATATTTGAGTAAAAAATTCAAATAACTCATTATAAATAATTAATATATTAAATTGAAAAATTATTAAGTAGATTAACTTTATACTATCATAGATAATATTTAATATGGATTTCCTAATAATTTAATATATTTTAATCATATACTCCTCATTGTGGTCCATTGATATTCAGTAGTAAAATGGTCTATAAGAGAAAGAAGATAAAAGAAATAGAGCATGAGAGAACAATATTAACTTACTAAACTTTAAAGATAAAAAAGCAAAGAGATTAAAATATAGGCGAAGGATGAAGAAGCAGAGGAGAACGGAGGCAAACGACAAAGAAACATATACGCCATCAAATCGTGATGGCACTGCTATAACGCCACTATGAAACTTCTATTTAAGGAAGCTATCATCATTAGTTCTTTGCAAACCAATAACATAACTGTGAGGACTGTGCTAACACTCTAACACATTATTGACAACCTAGTTAGCACTAATAATTCCTTGGTTCTAATGTGAATGCCTTGATTGAGATTTTTTTCCTAATTCGTATATCATATTTCAAAGAGTTTGTTTTTCTTATCTTGTACCCTCTAATTGTTCATATAGAAGTTATTGATGAATCCATAAATTTTAATTGGTGGGGACAATTGTATATAATATAAACAAAAATTACAAGACTACAAAAATTCAACATCATTAATTTTCAAGCAATAAATTATAATATCATTTGTTCCGCTAAAGGAATCATAGTTAAGTGATGGAGTGATGGAATAGAGTTCAAACACATTAGATAATACTTCGGATGTGTTGGATTGGAATTCTGCAGAGGTAGAGAGGGGGTGGACCTACAAGATTAGCATTTGAATGTCTAAATAAATGACCGGATGAAAAGTAGTTTGAGAGTAAAAATGGATTGAATACCTCAAATGGCACATTTTGGCCTTTACATAAAACGGGTGCTTAAAACCATCCACTTATGATTAAATGCCTTATGTGGGATGTCATTCGATTAAATCTAACAATGAGATATATGATGAAGAGCGTGATTGTATGCCCTCGACAGGGATGAGATTCCACCTGTTTCATACACCCTTTTCTTGAACACTTGTTATAGGGCCTTTTTTGTGGGCCTTGCGGACGACCCAAAACAATTTCCTTCAATCCCTTGTTCATATGTCATAGAACGAGGGATTTTTCGGGTTCATCTTTAGTTCGGCGAGATGTTATGACATTATACTATGACAACATGAGTGCTATAAATATTTCTAAAATCCAATTCAACACACTCGTACTAAACACATTGGCATTCGTCATCATTTCATTAGAGAGCTTATTGAAGAAAAAGTTATTACACTAGATCATTTATCAACAAAAAACCAACTTTCTAACATATTTACCAAGGCATTAGAAGCTACTCAGTTTGAAAAATTCAGAAATTCCCTAGTTTTATATATTGTTGAGAATTTCTAGAAATTAATTATAAGATGGAATGAGAGTTATTGTTATATTAATTTGTATCTCATAACCATCATGTCCAAGGAATGTTCACTTCTTTTTGTCTTGACCATTAGTATTCCTAATTCAAATGTTATTCAAATTAACCTTTTCTTTTATGTTACGCGCCTTAAGTCTCTCCAAAAATCTTTCATCTTCTCATAACCTCTCTCCACTCACATTTCCCAACCCTAATCCAATCCTCTCATCTTCTTGTTAGAAAATGTGTTATCATGGTTAGAACAAGTCAATAAACTAATACCTCAGGTAAAGAAAAGAGAATAGTGAAGAAAGCCAAGAAGCCTATTGTGGAGGCCAAGTCGGTGATCAACATGCATGGAGTCAAAATGAAAGGAGTAGTTCTAGGTGGGAAGGTCGATGATCCATTCAGAGGTCTTCCCACCATGAAACCATCTAAAGAGGTCAGAAAGAAGAAACTGAAGAAGATTGGTGATCACACTTCAAAAGTGCCATTAAGCATATCTGATCTTAACGGGCAAGTAAAATATGATGGAAGTAAAGTATTTGAGGTCAATGACGGTCATATAAACCAAAATAACCCTACACATCAACCAGTAAAGGAAGTGTTTGATGTTGTGCTGATTCAAATTATTGTTCCAATCATTATTCAGGGTAATTTTTTAAAACAAAACCCTCTAAAAATGTTGTTGAAAATTTGTCGGAGAATGTTCATGAGATTTCAAAACCTAGCACAAAGGTTTAAGATGTTGATTTGGAAATCCTCACTCAAACCCAAGATTCTCTTCATGCTTGTGATCAACCTCTTAAGGAGGATAACATTCATAAAATATTATGAAGAAAGTCTGTAAAGAAACCACCTGTGGATGTACATGTAATAGATACTTTCCTTGAGGACATTATAAATGGGAAAGATATTTTTAGTGAAGACTCAAGTGATGATGAGTCTCAAGAAAGTCAAGATGATGATGTGGAAAATGATGTCAATATAGATATTGATAATCCTCGTAATGATGTTAAAAAATATGTAGAAACAAATTCCAATGATGAAAATGGCAGTAAAGAATCTGGTGAAAATGAAGTCATTAAATAAGTGAAGGAACAGTAGTTGGAAGAAGAGACTAACACTGAAAAAAGAAGTATTTGTAGAGGAAGAATTTCAAAAGACTGCTCCTAAAGTGACCTAGGAAACTAATATGGGAAATCAAGATGTTGATAAAGATGTTTCGAACAACCAGTCTGACATGTTGAAGACAAAGTATCCAAACCAAAAAGAGGATGGAAGTGTAATCCCTGAGAATCATGTTGAAAATGAAGCTGATAACAATGTGAGTAAAAATATTGATGAAAATGTTGGTAACTTTGTAAATGATGATGAAGACCCGATTCATGAGAATACTGAGGTTCATGCCCAAAAATCCCATGTTGATCATGTTAATAACAAAGCATAAAAGAAAAAGTATGCAAAGAAAACCAAAAATAAGACAGAGAAGAAGAAAGATGCACTTTCGCCAAAGAAAGGTTCCTCTAAGAAGGTGCCAACACCTTCCAAGGTAAAGAAGACACCCAATAATAAATAAGCGTCTACTAAGAAGAAGAAAGCTATAACAACCAGTGAGAAGTCGTAAGGAAAGAATAAAGCAACTCCTAAAAGGAAAATTGCTCCTGTGGTGGAAGATATTGAAAAAGATGTGGAAGAAAATCCAAACAACATTATGGTTCCCCCTCTAAAGAAGAATAAATAAAATGTTTGTAGCAAGAAGATTCCCATAAATATCGATGTTGCTCATTTGGAAAATGTCTCATTCCATTCCCAAGAAAGTGTTTTAAAGTGGAAGTATGTGTTGAGTTGTCCGAGAGGGAGTTGTCTAAGGAAACTTTGAAGTGTGAAGTTATTGTTGAGTTGTTGAAGGATGCTCAAATCATGAAGATTATGACAAGCCTTAGCCCATATTATCCTAAACTTGTCAAAGAGTTTATTGTTAACATATTCAAACACTTCAACAAGGCTGGAAGAAAATATTACAAAAAGGTGCACATTCGAAGATGATGTATTGGATTTTCTCATGTCATAATCAATGAGTGCTTGGGAAGAAGCGAGTTGATCATGACTGACAAGGTTCCTTCCCTAAAAATCATTGCACAAGAAATCACTGGAAGTGTCTATGAAGACTAACCAAGTAAAGGTTCGCTGCCTATTGCAGGATTGAGTGTGAATTATACCATTATGAATAGGATTGGAGTCTCCATCTGGGCTCCCATTAATCATAACTCAAGTATTACTCCATCTCTAGCTAGGCTGATTTATCAAATAGGCACTAGGACTTCCTTTGATTTTTGTGAGTATGTGTTCGAACAAATCTTGAAGTAAGTTGAGTCCTTTTTTGTGATATTATCCATTATGTTTCCATCCCTTATATCTGATGTTCTTATTAACAAAAAACCCTGATATGTTGAGTAGTGAAGATATTGGTGGTGTCAGTTCTAGACCATTGAATTTTAGTTATCATTTAGTTGCTGAGAATCTTCTTCTAGAAATTTCTCTTCTCAAGATTCAAAATTTTGATATGACTGATGAAGAAGACCTTCATAAGGTTCCCCCATTGTCCGATACTGCTAGAAGCCAAGTCTTGTTGGAATTGATGCAAGTTTCTAAGTCATTGTAGGAAGTCATTCTTACCTCAACATCTATAAAGAACAAGGTGGATGACTTGATTAGAACGATTAGTCCCAAAGGAGTTGAAGCATCCACATCTCAAGCGGTTGGTCTGAATGCGGTGAATGATGTCAGGAATGATGAGGAAAAGGATGCTAGTGACATTGAGGTCGGTGAAGGTGGAAGTGAAGAAAACTATGAATCAGTTTCTTCTGGTGAATCTGAAGATTGAAGTTATTCATTAATGTTTTTTTTGTTCTAATATTCCTCACTTTGTGTGAGTTTCTTGGTAATTATTTAATGGCTCTCTAGGTAGGATAGTAAATCCTTTTCCCTCTAGGATAGGTTTTATTTTATTTTCTATTATACTTCTGGTATGATATTTTGCCCCTCCTCGACTATTTTCTCTTTTGGATGGCTCTTTATTTACCCTTTTCCCATTTTGAGGTAATAAGGGGGAGAAATCTAATGAACAATTATGGTTATGCAAGATAACTTTTATGCAGACAAATTTGTGCGAGTTACTTAGATCCTTGGAAATTTTCTAGCATCTGCATATGATATACGTTTTTTGCTACTCTCTGATACTGAAACATGACATGAAGTTTGCTCTTAGCATTTCGCTGCACATCTTGCATATTGTATTTGCCTAAAAATTGGTCAAAAAGGGAGATTGTTGTTACATTTGATTCACATGATTTTATAGACAACATGCGATGCAAAATGCAATAACATTTTGTTGAGACATATTGTCTCTATAAGCTCAAAACATGAGGTAAGATATGGAGAAAGATGTCTCACACATTGAGGAACATTCAGTCTCTCTCAAAAGCCAACCTGAGCTGAAGTGAATCTCACGTTTGATTTGTTCCTTTATTGTCTGATTGTTTTATGCGCTTTTTGGAATAAGAAAAGATTTCCTAAAAGAACAATTTTCAAGATTTAAAAAGATCAAATCAAATTAAAGGATATTTACTATATCAAAGATTTCAAATCAAGTTAGTGAAGATTAATATATTGTGCTATTTGGATTTGCTTCAACCACACATAATGTCCAAAATCCCAAATGGGTCATGCAACTGGATTATGTTCTATTTTAGAGGATCTCTCCTTGTAAAAGACTTAGACCTTGGGACAAAAAGCTAGGCACGTTTAGTTTAATGAGTCTTCTATTTTCATTGTTAATTGTATTATGGAACTCTATTTTCTAGTATCATTTCCATATAGAGGTATATAGTTTGTTTTGACTTGTAATTGGTTTCACCGTTCATACTATATTGTAACTCTCCAAACACTTGAGATAATGGTTGAGAGAAAGTGATAAGGGTCTCATATTTATGGGAGTCTTGAATAGAAATTCACGCGTAGTGTTAACAAAAATGGATTTGAACTAGACGAGTTCAACTATGACCAACTTGTACGTTTACTATTAAGAGTGAATTTCATTTCTTGGGTTAATGTGGTTCATACGTAGGTGGAATTTCACCAATCCGGGTTACCAATTCCATGTGTCCTTTTACTTTATCTTTATTTTACTAGTTACTACATTAATCTTGTCACACACATTGTCTGATACATTGTGTATGATATCTTTCAAGCAAAAGAATGTAATGTCATCTATGAATCTCATGAAAAGGTTGTGTGGATAGAAATTTTGTAAAAATATCAACCAACTGATTTTTCGTATCCACATACTCAAAAATGAAATCGTTCTTTTAAATATGATCTCTAATGAAATGGTTTTGGATCTCTATGTGTTTAATGCTTGAATGTAGCACATGATTTTTAGTAAGAATTATAACGCTATTGTTATCGCATTTTATTAGAATGCGGATGAGTTTTAAATCGTAATCCAATAATGATTACTTTAGCAATAAAAATTATGCACAATAGTTACAAGTGGCTATATTAACACCCTCACTGGTAGAAAGATCAACGTTGTGCTTCTTCTTATTGTGCCAAGAAACTAAACAATTTCCAAACAAATGATAAGTACCATTAGCACTCTTCATATCTGATCTTCAGCCAGCAAAATCCAAATTGGAGAATCCTATTAAGCTACACTTTCTTCCCTTGGGAAACCAAAGACCGTGATGTGAGGTTCTGTTAACATATCTCAAAATTCTTTTAGCGGTCTTAAAGTGGAATTCCCTGGGTGATGCTTGAAGTCGAGCAAACATGCACACACTAAACTTAATATCGAGTTTGCTTATAGTTTAATAGAGTAAAAATCCTATGATACCTATATATTTGGTAATGTTGATCTCAATTCCTTGTTCATCTTTATCTATCAGCAAATTTGAATCCATGGGAGTAGAAATGCTTTTTGAATCTTTAATATCATTTTTCTTTAGGAGATCCAAGCAATAATTTGTATGGCCGATGAACGTGGCAACTTCTATTTGTTTTATCTGCAATCCTAAGAAGTACTTTAGCTCTCCCATCAATAATATTTTGAACTCCTCATGCATCTTATTATTAAATTCTTTACAAAGAGACCTGTTAGTGGATCCAAATATAATATCATCAACATAAATTTGAATGAATAAGATATTCTTTACTTTACATTTTATAACAAAAGTAGTATCTACCTTGCCACGATTAAATCCTTTCTTAATAAAAATCCCCTAAGGCGTTCATACCAAGCTCTAGGAGCTTGTTTGAGACCATAATGTGCTTGTTTAAGTTTAAAAACAAAATCAATATTTTCATGATCCTCAAAATTGGGAGGTTGAGAGACCTAAACTTTTTCATTTATATATCCATTAAGAAAAGCTGATTCTACATCCATTTGATACAACTTCAAATCCAAGTAGCAGAAAAAGCCAAAAGGTATCAAATTGCTTCAAGATGGGCTACATGAGCACAAGTCTTATCATAGTCAATCCTTTCAGCATCACCATAACCTTTTTCAACTAGCCTAGATTTATTTCTATTAATTATGTCATTTTCATCCTTCTGGCTTCTAAACACCCATTAGTGTCAATGACGGTTTTATCTTTAGGACGTGGAACAAGGTCCCAAACATCATTACATTTAAATTGAATAAGCTCTTCTTGCCTAGAAAGAAGCCATCCCTCATCAAGTAAAGCATCATATATAGTATTAGGTTCAATTTGAGAAATGAATGCAAAATACTTACAAAAGTTATTAACTTGGATCTAGTACTTAACCATTTCTGGCATCTTCAAGTATGTGATCTAACTGGTAGGTCCTTTGCAATAATTGATTCTTGAAGCATCCAAGTTGAGGTTTCTTGTTTTCTTACTTTTTTCCTCTATATTCTTTATCATTCTTAATGTCCTCATCTTTTAGAGGATCCTCTTTCTGAGTGTCGTTTTTGACCAATTCTTATGTTATTATATGTGAAACATAAAAACTAGAAAGACTACCTTCCTTGTATTTTGGGGTTTGCTCTCATCAAAAGACACATGAAATGAATCTTCAACAAAATATGTTTTATTGTTGAAAACTCTATACACCTTAGATGACGATGATTACCCTAGAAAAATTCCTTCATCAGACTTTGCATCAAATTTACCAAGTTTGTCCTTACTATTATGTAAAATAAAATACTTGCAACCGAAAATGCAAAAGTAGGAAATATTAGGTTTCCTACCTTTAAGTAGCTCATAGAGTATTTTTTTTCTAGAATGGGTCAAATGACCACCATGTTTATGACGTGGCATGTGGTGTTAATCGCATTTGTCCAAAAATACTTAGGTAAACTCATTTCACTTATCATTGCATGAGACAATTCTTCTAAAACATGGTTTTTGCATTTCAAGAATACCGTTTTGTTATGGAGTACGCAAAAAAGAAAAGTTATGATTTATCCTGTTTTCGTTGCAAAATATTTCAAATTGATGGTTACAAACTTACCACCATGATCACTATAGAGAGTGACAATTTTCAAATTAAAAAAGGATTTGGACAAGCTTATCAAACTTAGGAAAATCTTTAAAGTTCTCTTCCTTATAGGCTAGGAATATCATCAAAATAAATCTAGAATAGTCATCTACGATAACAAAACCATAATAGTTATCTTCTAGACTTTTTGTCCTTGAGGGGCAAAAAAGATCTAGATGGATACGTTTGAAAGATTTTAAAGTTGAAACAAAATTTTAGGCTTTAAATAAACTCTTGTTTGTTTTCCCATTTTGTAAGCATCACAAAGCTTATCTTTTGAAAAATTTATGTTAGGTAAACTAATTGCTAGGTTTTTGGAAACTATCTTATTTATCAAGTCAAAGTGTGTGTATCCTAAACATTAAGTAGCATACCTTAACACGTGATCTAGGTCTATCAAATTAATATTATCAACTCTATAATCCTTAAACACAGGACTTTTTACTAGCCTTATATTCAAATCTTTAGAATAAATTAGAATACCAAATGAAATCTTGCTAAAATAGATTTAGGATAAATATTTTACAAATCCAAACACATACTAACACACTCATATCTCTGATTGTACAGAAAAGGAAACAAAACTCAAAAGCACAATATAATCTTCAATCAACCTTGTGCACCAAGAAAGCAGTTCGAGACATGATATCATAATGTCGAACATTTTGCTTAACATGTTACTTTCCATGAATCTTCATAAATCTAATTTTGAATCTTTATTAAAACAAATCAATATTGTCTTTACTTGATATAAATAAAATTTCAAACTCTAAAGTAAATAATGTAGAACAAACTTTCTTCCAAAACATAAATACATTATAAATTATCTTTAACAAAGATTGAAGATCTTCCCATTTAGTGCAAATTCAAATATTGTAATTAAAACAAATCAAATTAAATATCTTCATGGAATATTTGTTTAATTAGATCTTCAATCAATATCTTTGAAAATCAACTTCAACAAAATCTTGGACTATACAAAACAACACCAAACCATTCCTTCAAAGCATATCTAATAAATCTTTTCTTCAAAGCACATCCAATTAAATCAAGTCTTCTCTAATTAAATCAAATATATATCTTTAATTAAATCATATCCAATTAAATCTTCTTCATTCAGATTTATGATTTAATAAAATATTTTCCAACCTGATTTGAATTATCACCATTTTTCCAAAAGCAATCTTCTGATCAAATTAAAATTGAAACAAATTTCCTAACTAAATGTTGAAGTGATCATAACACATTCTTAGCAGTGCACGCGCCAAGATGTCTCACAACAATTCAAGACATCTTATTAAACAACTTACCGACAAAAAGTTTCCAATTGCCTGTAATAACAACCCCTTTTGGCTATTTTTTAAGGAGAAACACAAATTAAACACTTCTTCAAGAACATACAAACATCAGAGCTTAGAGTGCACTACAAATTTCACATACCTTTTGTTTTGCATAAGACGATACTGTGATTTCTTGGGAAACATCTCATGAATCAAAGCCTTTAAGAATATGACTTCTCATAGGCTCTGAAGGTAAAACAACATCTAGCATTTCTTCACAAAAAAATGAGACAAGTTTCATTAATAGAGGCAAGAGTGGGTATCACAATATCATGAACATGTTTCTCAACATCCAACTTGTACCTAATAGACAACACATTCGGGGAAACACCAATCTCACCTTTATAAGTAAAAATATATTTATTTTGACCACTCAAAATACCATAGGTTAAATAGGGAACACCAATAGGGGGTTGAATGGCATGAGATTCATCATGCTTAACAAGACCTTCATAAACACCTTTTCTAGCAGTGGATGTAACACCCCAGTTTTGAGTTATTATTTTAATTAATTTATTTGTATTTTTATTTAACTATTATGTGCGATAATTGAATTAGTTTGGGTGATGGGGGTGTTTGACCTCGAGATGAAAGTGTAGGAGTAATTAGAGATTGGTAGAAGTGGACTAGAATTATTAAAAATTATTTTAGTAATTAAAATAATAACATTGTATTTTAATTTAATTAATTAAATGGAAAATAGAGAGTTTGGGGTTAAATTGTGAATTATGAAAATATAGGGGAGGAAGGAGTGAGAATGTTAGTAAGTAAGAGATGAGTTTATAATTTTAACTAGATTACCCTAATTATATAAATTAGAGCATAACCTAGTTTTAGGGAGTTTATCTATCATACATAAAATAAGAATTTAGGAATAGAGATGATGCTAGAGAAGGTGAAAGAGTAAAGCTAGGAACTTGGAGAAATTTAGAGAATAAAAGTCATAATTTTTCACTATTGTTAGGATAATCAGGTAAAGGGGGAGAACTATCACAATAATAGATATATGCATGAGGGGTAGAATTGAGGAGTCATTAGCTTCCAATAGGGCTTTGGGATATTAATGAAATTCTGCTATGAATGATTATATTGATGTATGTTATGATAAATTGGTGATGGAATTTGTATGCTTGATGTGTAACAAATTCTGTTTTGGTGAGTTACCATGTAATCATCGTTGTTGTGTGTTTGAAGGTTTTGGGAATAACATGAAATTTATGAAAATCACGAACTAAATATATTGATTTGGTGAAATTAGGTGTTGTTGATAAACACATAATATGTTGGTAATGTCTTTGGATCGAGTTTGAATGTTGGGATTGAGAATTGAGAGTTCTGTTTTGAACTCCATAAAGTAGATGAAATTCTGCAATTCTCAGAGCACTGACGGGTGTCACCACCGTGACGGGTAACCCGTCATGCTGCCTAGGCTTGTATTTCAAGTCGGTCATCACCTGAGTGACGTTCTGGAGTTTCGGGGTTGGCAACGGGCATCACTATTGTGACAGGAAACCCGTCATGGGTATACACTAGGCGCATATGCTTGTTTTAATGATATTAAATTGCAGATTTCAATTTTTTGACTTTTGTGGATGTTTTAGCTACTGTTATACTCTATTACCTACTATTTTCAATTATGTTTGTCATGACTTAACGATTAAACATGTTTTCAATCATAATCTATGAAATAATTGATGAATGATGAATATGTGCATATGTGATGATGATGCTGTGATAATTTATGTGAATTGTGATGATGATATGTTGTTGTATAAGCATGATTTATGTCATTGAATTGTGAGTATGTTGATGTGGGATGATATTTAACGAGGGGAACTATTATCGTTGGATCAATGCATGTTTTGTTTGTTTTTGATAAGGGACTTTAAACATTATGTTGTTGTTGCATTGGCGTATTGTAACATGTATTCATTTTGTCGTTGTTGTTGATAAAAGAGGCATGTTGAAATCTGAGTAGGGTGGGTTGATGACTTGTCCCGTATCCGAGCAGGGTGGATTCAGGGTCCGAGTAGGGTGAACCCGATTCCTGAGTGAAACAATTGATGATGATATGGTACCACGTGCATATGAGTCTAGACAAAGTTGTGAGTCTCATTGCATAATTTAAATGATGAATATGTAATTGTTGTGTATGTTGATAGATTGGGTGTAAGAATAATGTTGTGTGATTGTGTTGTATGTGTAGATGTTTGAATTCTCCCTTGTAGTTTATACCGTTAATTTATTGATGTAAATTCTCACCCCCTTTGCTTTGATGTTTTCCACCATGGACATTTAGTCGATACTTGATAACGCGAAAATACATCAGATATTTGCCTTGATTTACACTCAAAGATCATACCATTTTAATTAATATTCCGATTATTTCGCAAGTATTCGAGTTGTTTTTGCAGGTATTTAAATCTCCAAGCATTAATGAGCAAAATAAAGAAAAGGAAGAAAAAGAAGAAGAAACAGATGAGAAAGCACAGGAAAAAGCAGAAAACCAGAATGCAAAATTTGTTGATGTGACGACCGTCACAGATTCATGACGACCGTCACGACCCAGCCTGCGACGACCGTCACAGGCCCATGACGAGCGTCACGCGGCCAGAATTTGCGCTTTGAAACAGTCAATCACAGGCACCCAAACGTGCCTAAATTTCCTCCAACAACATGACTCCCCCGGATTCCTCATTCAAACCAAGTCTTCCTTAAATATCTCAACCACCAAGACCTAAAGGAGCACTATATAAAGGACCAAAGTGGGAAAAATTGAGAACGCCTACATTTACACTTACGCTCTGCAATTTAGTTTTACAGCTTTCTAGCTTTTTAGTATTTTCTTTTCAGCAGCCTTGTTTCCGTTGCCTTATTTTATTCACCATTCTTTTTAGTAATTCCGTTTTTCCCTTTTCCTTCCCGTTTTCCAGTTAGCCATAGTAGTAGTTTCCTACACTGGGGAACTACTACACTTTATTTAATTTTAGTAAGTAATTTGTATTGAAGAAGCAAAGCCTACCGACTTGTGGAGGATTGCTCAAGTACTCCAAGAATCGCTATACTCTGTTACTTTGATCTCTAGGTTTTTATTGAATTATTATTATTATTGCCTAATTATTATCATAATTATGTTTGTCGCACTGTTGATCTGTTTATGCGCTGTGTTTGACTTATTTAACATGTCCGGCTAAATTACCGGTATCGATATGTAGCAATTTAATTAGATGTGATTTAATAATAATCGGTGAAAACCCTTTTTCTCAAACAATCTTTTAGGCTGAAGTTTTTAATTTAAATTTAATTAACTTTATCACAGAAGCGTGAAAAGCTATTTAATACGGTTTTGCCACGAGAGTGGGAAATTAACTAAGGTGAGAACCAACAATCGCGAGAGCGTGAGGCTCGAGCTGGATAGTAAAAATTAGGCATTGAGTTTAAAAACAGCGAGAGCATTTTAAAAGCAATTAGAACTTATTTATTTTCAAAAAGTAATTTTAACTTCAAATGGGACAACAAGAGCGTACATTCTGACTTAAAGTTATAGGCCGAATCAACAACCATGAGAGTGTGAGATAAAGCCTTTTAAATAAATATTTTCTACTAAGAGATATTTGACATTTAAACTATTCACCGGTGACTTATCAAATCCCTGAGAATTAATGCGCTGCATACTGATTCCTCCCATTAATTATTTCTTAAAACTAAATTCCCCTTAGATTTACTATTTTACCCCCGAACTTCTATTAATCAATTCCCTTAGCTAAACATAGTGACGTTAGTAACACTAGTTTGACCATAGGTCCCTGTGGGATCGATATCTTTTAAAACTAAAGCGACTGGATTGTGCACTTGCAGTCAATTACCCGACATACTATATTTTATATATAGCCAGATCGACCATCAAGTTTTTGGCTAGAGTTACTATTGTGAGTGAGAAATAGCTCTTGTAGTTACTTTATTTAGTTATCGCTTTTATTTAGTCATCATGCTCTGATTTTGTAATACTGGGGGAGAACAGTGTTTTCTTTTATTATGTTTGATGTCAATTTACTTGTTTTGTTGAAGTTTAACAACTATTATGTTGTGATGTTTTGGAGTTGTTGAAAGTTGGGATAGTGAGGTCCTTTTTCAAACCATTTGTGAAAAATTAAGTCTTTATAAGATCCAATTTTGAAGTGGATATGTTTTATTATTACGATAATGTGATTCCATAACGATGATACCCTAAGTGAAGGTGAGCATGAGATGACAGGTTTAAAATGTTGTTTACTTTTCAGCTACTTGTTTTCAAAATTTCTATGTTTTGTTGAAGGATTATCGTTGGTGACACCTTAAATTATCGAGTAATATTTTATTTATAAGATTTGGGGTTTGGGCGTTACAGTGGATATGGCATTGATTTCCTATAGAGCCTTGGCTTCATGGATCCTTGAGAATGTGAATTTTCCATGGTCCAAACATAGGTGACACATTAAGCATATCTTCATCACCATCTAAACCAGATGAAATTGCATTGCAGTCAGTATCACTATTTTGATGTTCTATCATTTGTTTGTTCTATGCGCGCTTGTAATTTAATTTATTGCGCTTGTATTATTTGTTTGTAATATTATGCCTCATTTATTAGATATGTACCATAAATCACCTATCTATTTAGTGTATAAGATTTAAGTCCATATAAATGTGTTTTAGCCTCTTTACAATTTGGTGGAAGTTAAAATCTTGAGTGTTATTTGAATCTCAAGTTAGAAGTCTCAAATTATGGTTTTTGGAAGTCTTAATTCGAATAAGACATGTTGTGATTCTAATCATGAACTTAGTTGGAAGTAAAGAGTTTTCCTCTACCTATCTAATTCGAATCAAAGAAGTATGTGACTCAAATTATAATATTTCTTGACTCGAATCATAAATTGGTGACTCAAATCAAAGCCATACAAACTTCTTTAAAACTAATTATGATTTAAATCACACATTATTTAACTTAAATTACATGTACATGCTTGATTCTAATCACTAACAACAAACCACTTACTTCATTAGCTTTGATTTTTTTCATTCTTTCTTTGATTCAAATTATAATAACTCCTTATTTGACTCAACCTTTTTTCCCATTTCCTTTATTTTTGTGCCTTACCTCTAACACATATTTAAACCATCTAGTTCTCTCTAATTAAAGAATAATGAACTTCTAATTAAGATGATACCACAATAATGACTAGTGATCACAATTTAAAGAAACCTCTTGATAACCCATTGAATGTTTCTATTTTGAAAACCAGGAAAATTCATCTAAACCCAATATTTTCTTTGTCAAGAATCCTGAGAAAACAATGAAAAATTTCTCCATTCACCAACTAACTATCTCTGAAATTAAACCTTGTGAGAAACCTTTTAGAATGTTAAGAGTGTGAGAATTATATAGTTGTGTTATGTGAGATTCTTTAACCATTATTCATCATCTTCAACCTCATACCAAAAAACCATAGTTATGCATCTCAAATCTAAATATTAAGTGTGAGAGGTAGATTGAGGTACCTTAGAAAATCTAATGTTTTTTGTGTTAAATTTTGTTTTTTGTATCAGGGTAAAGAATATTTTCTTGTTCATTATTGGTTGGTCCTTGTCAAGAAAGATAAGAGTTTTTCTTTATACTCTAAGGAAGACTTTGGTGGATCTGAGCTAAGATTTCCGCAAAACAAGGTTGGGAGTTTTCCTTATTCAGTGATAGAACAACTGCTATGATAAGTCTTCTTCAGATATGAGTAAAAGATGTTTCACAATTAAAGCTTGGAGTAGATCTTTTTTTTAATGAGTTTGGTGGATCAAGATCATTGAAGATCTTAACTGTTAGCATTTGAGTAATATACATCAACTGGAAAAATTATTACTTTAGATCCATGTTGGCTAAAGAATTGGTCTATTAGAGCTCAGATTGATAATAATTCGTTCTATAAAAATACTTTTATCTTTAAATTTTATCATAGTGGAAGACGTTGTTGTTTTCGATGGTGAAAATCATCGAAGAAGGAAGTAGGTATAGCGAGGTGAATTGTCGAACCACTATATATCGTGTACATTTTTATATCCCTATCTCTTTAATTTTAAGTATCATATTATGTATGTTAGGTATAATTTCATCATTAAAATATCGTTTATAATTAGATCTTACTTATAGTGTTTTATAATCTAATTGTAGGTATGTGATGCATTTAAATTTGATGAATACTAATCTATTGAGTTAAGTTTGTATTGATCCTAAGTGTTTCTATTTAAATTTCTTATTAAAGAAACTTTAAGTGTACTTGAGTTAATGATTTTATTTGAACTCTATGTTCTATGATAATGAGGAAACATAAACTATTGAATCCATTTGCCACATTTTGCTTCAGCTCATTATCTTTTGCTTATGCGTTTTAACTCTAATTATGTAAAAAAGAAATCATTTTTGAAGTTGGTCATTTCAAAGGGAACGATATATTCAACCTCTTTTCTAGACCTTATATTATCTAAATTATCACTTAACAATTGGCCTTAGAGTTGGTCTTTTGACTAGGCCTAAGCGACTTCAAAAGTTGAGCATGTAGATTTTGATCCTAAATACTTTTTCAGAGTTTTTTTCAAAGCGGATTCAATATATTTCATTATCATATGAATGCATGAGTTACATCATTATCTGAATGACTTAAAGTAAATTGAAGTAGTCAAATACTAGTTTATCAATAATTCTTAATTTCAAGGTGAAAGTTTATTAAAAATTAAATCCATCCAAGATTGAACTAACAAAGTGAAGTTATGTGCATGTAACCTAAACATTGCACTATAATATAAAAGTTTGTAAGATGATTATTTGAAAATCTAAACATTTATTTCATATGTTATACGTGTACGAATTTTTTGAAAGAATTGTAAAAGAAAGAATAAGAATATCCTTTTTGACCTACTCTTCCAAGGTCATCATGAAAGAAGATGAAGATAGTTTTGTGAAATTCGGCGTGTTCACCAATTGTTCAGTAAGCACCTAAGAAGTTTATGGCATCAAATTTTGAAGGAGTTATACCATTGTAAAAGTTTTGAATAAGTTATCCTAGATTGTTAAGACATTTATCCAAGCAAATGAAGTAGCTAATCATCTGCTCATTATTTCAATGATGATCAAATATATTTTGAACATATGTTATAAAAGTCATCTGATATCTTGGAAGGAGTGTCTGAAAGTGTTCTTCAGACATACAAAGTAAATAGTACCCAATTGTACATGATAGATCATAATTTTCTTTTGTTATGTTTGTTTTTGTTTACTAATCATTTTGTGTGCAACAAGTTAAAGCCTAGATCGTCAAATTGGTATGATCGTTCCAATCTTTTTTTTTCTTCTTGTAATGTACCTTAATTGTATGTTGACTATTGTGTTGTATGCATAACATAATTCATCTGAGCATATCACACATTTGATCCTTTTTGTTCATCAAAACATAACATGGCCATTCATCAACATTAACCTTTTTTCATGAGCATTAAAGTTTTTCCCATTTAAAAATTATTGTGTCAATTTTGCATTTTAATAATTAAAAAAATTAATGCATTAAAAATTTATTTTTCAAATTTTCAAACTTTTGGTCTTTGATTCGAATCACACAAGACCTTGATTCAAAAGCATATCCTGATTCAAATCACAAAAGTTCCTTCTGATCTTGACTCGAATAAAAAAGGTGTCTGACTCGAATTAAAGTCCAAGAGTCTTTCCTCTTGATTTGAATCACAAACCTCTTAGTCGAATCAAATGGCCTCAATTTTTTTAAAAATTTGCATGTGACTTTTAGTTTTGCCCATATAAGATCATCTTCGACCGCATGAGTTGTCTTCAAGAGATAAGAACTTCACTATATATTGTTGATACCAGGTGTTGTCATCATCAAAACCAAATCAGAAAAAATCACTAAATAACTTTTTAAGTTTTCCCAATTATCTATGCCTTCTACAAATACTATAGTGTTTGAAGGATCATGGTTATTTTCTTCCTTGGTATCATAAATTTCTTCTTCCTCACTGTAAGACCCCTTTTTTGACCCCTAAGATCCCTTATGCCATATCAATGCTTTGCATTGGCATTGGGATCACACCTTGATATCCTCCTCACCTATAATTCATTGGGTTTGAATTGAGAAAGATCACCAAGCATATTTATTTGTATCATACTTCATTTTCTATGGTGAAGGATTATAGGTCATTTTGTTTGTGCCCTAGATAGATGGTCAACTTCCAAGAATCATAACTTCATCAATTCTTATCATATGAAGATGATCCAAGTTCCATGATGAATTTCAAGATCTCTTATTCAACTTTACTTATTTTAGAAATGTCAAATTCCACTTGCAAGGTCATGTTCCATGAGGAAACATTATAGGTCCATTTTGGTCCCTATCATTGAACAAGCAATAATCCTCAACTCCTAAAATCCATAACTTCATCATGAAAACTCCACATGGTGTCAAACTTGTGATCAAATTTAAGAGAATTGAAAGATATACAACTTTGTAGAAGGAACCAATGTCATTTGAAGCTCATATCAAAAGTTATTCAAGGTGGAAAAATAGTTCATTTGACTTTTAACTTAGAAAATTTCTAAGTATGTTTGATTCTTCCATATTCAAGGCAAGAATTCACCATGTTCCAAACTTCAAATGTAAAAAGTCCCAACATAAAAGTTGTTCCCCATATTAATAGCTTTCCAAAGAGACCAATATCACTTTATTTGGATGAGAATTGAAGGACTTGCACATAGTTTCTTTTCATGGCTTAATTTAGCAACTTTTGCACTCAATTGTTACACAACCTTGCATGACCTCATGTAATGACATCAGTAGTATTTTGGCACGAATTTGAGTGGATTGCAATCATTATTTAAGCCCGAACGCATGCCCATGCACCCATGCACATGGATTTTCTATTTTTGGTTCAAACTTTGAATGGTGTAGAAATCAAATGTTTTTCCTGTAAAATGAAGTGCATTACCTCAGATTGAAGGAGAATCTTTGCCCAAGCTGTGTCAAGCAATCCCATAGCCTCACTCTCCATAATACCTTGAAGATTTCTTTAAAATCGAGTTCTTGATTCAACTTCTGTTTATGAATAAGAACTCCAAGGATTCATTGCCATTTTCACTTCATTCAACTCCTGCAAGCAAGAGGAAAAGGAACCAAGTGGAATTACATCAAGAATTGATCTTCAAAGATGCTAGCCGAAGGTGAATTTATTTAATTTTAAACTCTTCGATTCTCTCTTATTTCTTAAGATCTTGGCTCAATTTGTGGATGATTGAAGTCCTACCAATGTAGGCATTGATCCTGAGTTGCTTTGAGGTTGAATCAAAGTAATTCAATTTAGACACCTCAATCTTCAACTCCATTTTTCTTATTATAGAGTGAGAGTTAGAAGAATTGGAGGTCATATTTGGATTCCTTGCATTTTTCTCTTCAATTTGGTATACAATCCATCCATTTTTGGAACATTTTTAGTCTGACTAGTCCAGCGAAGCTAGCCAGAGAAGATGACTGGAGCTAGGGCTCCGGTGGTGTCCTGGTTCATCCCACACCCTCAGATCTTCAGGCTATGTTCTAACCTGGTTCGTTCCTTTTAAATACCAATTGTGTGGATGCGTTGAATGAGGACTTGGTGGAATGCGCGTGCGTGACCATCAGATCTTCCACCTCAATTAATGAGGGAGATTTGATGGCCTTTGTTTTTCTGATTTGTTTTATTTTTCAAATTGATTTGTTAAATAGCATTTTCTTACAAAATTCACTATAATTTTATTTTTAATCCAAAAATTATGGGACCAACACCAAAATTTCACAAATAATTTCCTCTTCCCATTTCTGAATTAAGAATGTTTGGATTGAGTTTGACATTTTTAGTGAATTTTGTGATTTTTGATTTGTTTTAATTGATTTTTAAATACTTATGACTTTTCAAAAATGCCAAAAAAATTAGTCAATGGTCCTTTAACCTTGTTTGACCTATGATAAATTCCTTGGCCATTTCTTTGGTGATTTGAAGGGATTTTAGGTTTTGCCCCCTTTAAAAAATGTATTTTCTTCATTTTAAAATTTGATTTAAATTGTTTTAATTAATTTAATATTTTGTTGAGCTATTTTATTGACTTTGTGTTGACTAGACTTATGTTTGGCCTTGGTCTTAGTTGAATTGGACCTTGACTTGGTCAATACCATTGGATTTAGGGGGTTAATGAAGTTTGAACTTCATCAGTCAAGATGAATGAATGAATGGTATTGATCAAGTGAAGTTCATCCTTTGACCAATTTGGAATCCTCTTCACTTCATCCTTTCATTTTCATCTCATTTCTTCCCCAATCCTTTCTTGGCTAATGATTTCTCGTAGATCAAAATACTAGTTGATTCATCAATGACCTTGTGTCAGATGAATCAACATGAGCTTGATTGAGATAGGTTCACCCCATCTTATTTTTGTGTGTGGTATTCTTTAAGAGCTTGGTCTTAATACCTTGTCTCTAGCTTATGTTAACACCAATATTATTATTGACCGGCCTCATATGGTTGTGACTACTACATAAGTCCAATTACGATTGCTTAACATAGCGCTAAATTTATCCCGAAGGCAATACCATTTTTGTAAGTGAGATTATAAGTCTCTCATTACTCATGGTATTGTGTGAAGATTTTGTCCCTTTTCCATTTATGAGAGCTAGTGGCATACTTGTTGATTTTATCCAAGTTGGAGCCCTTCTCATGAATGATGCCTAGGTTCATACCTTCATGCTTGTGAGTGGATAGTTGAATGTTCTCCAAAAAATGACTTAAACATCTTTTTCTTCTTCCACTAACATTGAGAAATATATCATTATATTGAATTTATTTAAGTTTCATTTCCTTTAATGAAATTTAAATTCTTGCACTTTATCATTCATTGTCATTTACATTCATGCAGATTGTTTATGTTTCAGTCATTTTCACTTTGCTCACTTGAGCCATTGTATTTGTGCTCGTGATATATTTGTGTTTGTAATATTGTTTTGTTTGTGGTCTTACGACCTTAAAACACTTAATAAAAACGAAAACCCTAAAAAATACATTGGTGGACTATTGGACCTCTGTCTGTGATTTGATTTGGACCTATGAACTTAGAGTAGACAACTTCCCAGAGCTATGAAAGAACTTGGCCAATGCCAATAATTTGAGACCATTTCTTGGCCAATGCCATTCATCTGATACAAGCTAGAGAGACTCCCTTGGGTTTATTTGATACTTCTTCTCTTTGTCTAAGCTATTATTTTGATCTTATTGTTATCATTTAATGTTTTCTCTATGAATATGCTTCAAATGGAATTTTCATTTGATACATCTAAAGGACATTGAAGATTGCTTATTTTGGAGTACTTGCTTGGATGTTTGGTTATTTTTATTTGATACCACTGGTCTTCTTATTAATTACTTGGATGATTATGGCTTTGTTGTTTGCTTGACAATCCAAAGGAAATGGGTTTCTATCTGACATTATTGTCTTGTGGATGCTTCCCATGGGTTAGATCTTTTCAACTATAAAATTTTAAATCTTGTCTAGTATAGTCTCTTCATCTCCTCCTTCTTCTTTAATTTCAAAATCTCCCTCTCATTTTCAAAACTTATTTTCTTGTCATTTTCAACTTAGACTTGTTTTAATGATTAGAAACCTTGGCCTTATGCCATTGATTTTCAAAATATTTTCTTAATTAAACTTGTGAATAAACTTAATCATATTGACCTTATTTTCAAAAAGACAAAAAATAACTAACAACCTCATCTAATCATTTTGGCCATTTTGTGCCTTTTTCCTTTTAACTTTTCAAAAGAGAGCATTTAGATTTGAGTTATATTTGGTTGAGATATAATTCTCCCATTCCATGATATGTTGATTGTAAGACTTTCCATTTATTATGGATTAGTGTCATACTTGTTGGTTGAATCTAAGTTGGAGTCCTCCCTCTTAAATGTTGTAAAGCCCTCATTATCGGTGGATGTTTGGTTAAGTATTCTCCCATTGATAACAAAAGATCTTTAAGATTTTGTTAAAAATTAATCCACCATCTTTGAAATTTTTACCACAAACTACGAGGTTCTGATCTCTCGTTTTTATGTTATACGTAGGCATAAGACCAAAAGTATTATGAAGCACAAAAGTATAAATAATGAATTCATTTCTCATCCCTTCATTCTAATTTTACGCAAACATCTTTTTCAACCAAAACACTTACACACAAAAAAGGGCTCCCTAGGAGTACCTAGGACACTTGGGCGCTAATACCTTCCCTCTGTGTAACTAACCCCCTTACTTGTAATCTCTGACACTTTATTAGTTTTGATTTGAAAACTTCTTATCTTTGGATTTGTTTGTACTTTTTTCCTTTTCCTTTGAAAACAATAAAAGCGTGGAGACGACTCTTGTTTTATTGACGTTGAGTTAATCAATAGCTCAATGGTCATGAATTTACCGCTACACTCAAATAACCATTCATTATAGAATTTGTACGATTCTGATGCATCCTTGATGTTCGCCATGGTCGTCGGCATACAGATTCTCAAAGGACCATGTGCATCTTTTACCACCCTAAGATTGTAGAAGTTACCAATTATCTTGACATTGTTAGCCTCATTTAGAACCATGGAGCATTTGGTTCTTACTAGAATCCTTAATACATCCATCTTGGTTTATACTCTGGTACCATCATTCGCACATATGTAAATCTGATTTGTTTTGTTATAAATTAAAAAAAAAAATATGATTCCATGCATGGCATGGTATGCAATAAATCTTTAACCATGTTACCCTTTCCTTATCCACATCCGTTGGGTTCCATTTCTAAATCTCTCAGAACCATTTCTTTAGATAATCACTTATATATTCCACCAAGTTTAAGAGCTCTCCCTCTATTCTTTCTTCTAAAAAACACAAGTTTTCACCCAGAGGTGTTTCTTTTATGGAAAAGTATCATTTTGTGTTAAAGATCTTCAATATGTTGTATGTCATGCCTGGGTTTTCTACTACCCTCACATATGCTCTGTTAAATTTACTTCATTCTGCTTTGTCATCTATATTAAATTTCATATGTGCAAACATATGTTTCTTTGACCTGTTACAATCTAGCCTGACTTCATCTTTATGATAGGTTGTTTGAAATTGTTCTTGAGGAAGTTAACATATGATCTTATTTTGCTTCTTCCAATGGGCCTTCCTAACTCCGGGTCCTTGCTTCTGCCATTAAACTGTGTTCTTGGTCTACTTTGAGTGTATGCATTTTTTCCTTCCTCTTCGGTCTCCTGATTCTTCTTAATTTGAGTTGGCTTATTTCTTTTGAACCTTGGTAGGTTGACGAATAACTTGTAATTACCTACAACGATATTATCTAGTGTGGTTGCCATAATTCTTGCATCCTTGATACCGAAGAATCTCATAAAGTCATATCTTCTACCTCGTAAATCCCTCATTGATGGTATTACTACCTCATTAATATCTCCATACGTCTTAAACTCCTCATACATTTCCTTTGCTTTAGCTCATCAGGAAATGAGGTAAAGAAAAATGATGTCGTGTTGGTTGCTCCCCCCTCCCCTCATGGGTGTGTCTCCTCCCACTGCTATCCCAACGATTCAATCTTCTAAGAGTACTCTTTTTTTTTTTATATTCTACACAAACATTATTCATCATCAACATCCGTTCTTTGATACATCCTTAATGATGGTGTCTAAAAATTAATGTTGATTTTAGTGTTTGATCTATGGTTTGGTTTATGGAACAATCTAACCCTTCTTTATAACATCTCTATTGATAGATTTCTAAAAAAGAAATTTTATGAATTTAAGTCAATTAATGTGTACTAAATTTTATAATGTTTTTTATATTTTTTAAACGAAAAAATTAATTTTTAAATTGATTTCATAATTAGAAATATTATGTTTTTTCTTTTATATTTTTATATGATCTCTTTCCATCCTTACAATTTAAACATAAAATTAATCTTTTATTTTTCAAAATCATTCTTGAAGATCTTTAAACATGAAACTTTGATAATTTTGCAGAACTCAAAAACACACGTGACATACTAAAATGATAGTGTATTGTAAAAAAAAATTATACAATCTCCATTAAAAATGTTCTAATATTGTGATTTTATTTCAAGTCATATCATCAATAGCAATAAAAAGTTACACCATGCTTTAATAATTTGTAAAGTTATAAATGGTCGAATATAAGTTTTTAGAGTTCGTAAAATGAGAAGAAAAAAAAAGTAAGTTTTATGTCGTCAACTAAATAATAAAATATAAGAAAAACATATTTGTTTTTTTTATAATATTAATTTTAATCTCTGATTTCAAAGAGATAAATCTACAAAATTTTAACGATTTCAGACCAATTTGTTTAATTGGCAATGTCTACAAAATCACCTCAAAGGTGTTTGCCGGTAGGTTAAAAAATGTAATTGGTAAGCTCATTTCACATCATCAAACCGCTTTTCTTCATAATAGGAATATATTAGATGGTACTTTGCTTATGAATGAATTGGTAGACTATGTTAAATGGTACAAAAGAGATATGTTCTTATTCAAAGTTGATATGGAAAATATTTTTTACTCGGCTTCTTGGGAGTACTTGTTTTATATCCTCAAGCGCATGAAGTCCGGTTCCAAATGGATTAGTTGGATTAGGGTTTGCATCAGTAATAATTTGGTTTGGGTCATAATCAACGGAAGTCCCTCAAAGGAATTTGTGGATGAGAGGGGTTTGTGCCAAGGTGATCCATTGTTGTCGCTTATATTCATCATTGCAGCAAAAGGAATTGCATGGCTTATGAGAAATGCTTTAACATCCTCCTATTTTTTCTCGTTCTCATTTGAAGAAAATTTGGATTTTGATTTAACTCAATATGTCGACGACACTATAATTATGGGCAAGGTTTAGTGGGATAATTTATGGTCAATAAAGACGGTACTTAGAGGGTTTGAATTGGCATCAGGTTTGTGCGTTAATTTTAACAAAAGCAAGATCTTAGGATTCAATGTTAGTCAAGATTTTTTACAGGATGCATCTAATTTCCTCTTGTGTTCGATAAGTCAGGTTCCTTTTACTCTTCTTGATATTCCCATTGGTGTTAACCCTCATAGGTGTTCAACACGGGACCAATCCTTCAGAAGATCTGCAACAAGTTCTATACGTGGAAAGGAAAGCATCTCTCGTTAGGAAGTAGAGTAATTCTCATAAACTTAGTTTTGAATGCTTTACCTCTCTTCTTCCTCTCTTTTTACAAAGCACGAAAAGGAGTCCCAAATGAAATTATCAGAATTCAAAGGGATTTTCTTTGGAGTGGGCCAGAGAGATTTTTTTTGATAAATTTGGTGTCTTGGGCCTCAATTTGCAAGCCTAAGCTCGACAAAGATCTCAGAATCAAAAATATTGCACTATTCAACATGACATTAATTGGGAAATGGGTTTGGCGAATCCTCTTGGATCAAAATACAATTTGGCACTCCTTGTTACAATTCAGATATGGGGACTTCATATCTTTGGTGTTGGATTAGTCCCACAATGTTAGACGCAAGAAACATTCTTTATGGTGGCGAGATCTCTTAATATTGATTGGCATTAGTGCGAAAAATGATTAATTAGGTAGCAGTTTCTTATGTAAGTTGGGAAAGGGTGTGATATAGACTTTTGGCATAACAAGTGGTGTGGTGACTGTCATACCACAAAATTTGCCTTACTTTTTTTTATTCAATTCGTATGGCTTTTGGTTTTGTTCATTTGCATACTTTTTTCTATTTGATCATGCATTCATCGATATTTTCATATGGTAACAAATTTAGGCCAAAGGTTAGGTGATAATGAATTTAATCGGTTTAAGTGGATTTTCGACGTGGATATTATTTGATAATTATTCGGGTTTATTTCCCGTATTACTTGTGGTGGGAATCATCTCTTTATTTGAAATTCATGGTTATCAAGGGGGATTGAAATGATCATCACTTAATTAGGAGGTTTGCTTGGATTCAAAGGAAAGGGCAAAGTTGGAAAAAATGAAGAATTCATTCATTTATTGGAAAATATCGCTTCTTAAAAGTACTAAAAGTCATGGATTAAGCCACTCAAAATTCAAGCTAAAAGTGGTAGAAAAATCAAGGCAAATGCATGAAAATTCAAGTTAATTACTAGTGACTCTTTGTCTTACATCCCAACTTGCTACTTTTGCTAAAACATCATTGGTCTCTAACTATCCTTAACTATATATTTCTCCACAAGACATCAATTTACCTAATTACCCTTAACTACCATAACTTGCAAGTTAACACAAAACTTCCAAACAAACACAAATCTCAACTTCCATTTTTTTCATTCAATCCTAACCACTCTTAACAATTAATCCAATGTTTGAAATTTGTGATCCGCAACTAAGGAATAAATTAATTACTAACCGTTGATAAAATATTTACTTGGGTCACAATCCAAGGGTGATCATTCACCTACCAAGTCTATTATAAACATGTTATTTCTCATAATTTTGGTTTTAGTTAATATCACTAACCTAACTTAGAAAATTCACAATTAACCATTATTTTTCCATAATTTTTTCCTCTATTATCTCTCAGTTTCTCTCTTAATATTCATCTTCTCTCTCACTCTCACTAAAGTTCATTTTCATCCCCATTTAGAATTTCACATTGAAGTTCTAAAATGGTGGAACTTAGCCATCAATAATTTCTATATTATCATCAACAATTCAAACATTATTATAAAAAATCATCCATCAATAATTTCTATAACAATCATCATCTAAAGCTTATCAAGATTTATCAATAATCATCATCCAAGATTCATCAATTCAAACTTATTTATGAATATTCTATTCATAATTCATCTTCTACATTCATTCGTTATCAAGAATAATTATCAAAACTTGAAAGTTAATTGGATTAATGGAGTTTATTCTTGAAGTATTATAGGTTTCTTTTCGGCGTTTCGTTTCAATGTTAATCGAGGAAAATATCCACTTTGTATGTAATCATTTATCTCTTCTACACCCTTGCCATGCATTATTGGATATTTGTTGATTGATTTAGCTTAAGCTACTGTTTTGGAATTGTTTATTGGATAATCACTTATTTTTGCATAAGACACATAAACTTGAAAATTGTGATTTTTTAATTCTTAATTATTAATAACATGTGAATATATCATTCGAATCATTTTTTCACGCTGATCGTGAATATACAATTAGTTTTTCGTTTCGATGCATATTTTAGCCAAAACACTGCATTCTTTAATCAATTTTTTTCTATTTTTTCGATATAATTCGTAGTTTGTTTCGCAATTTGCAGTATATATTTGATTTTTTTCGCAAAATTCTGATTTCAATGATATATTAACTTATCAAATTCGGTTCCTTGACCATTATCGAAAACTTGTCTAAAGCTGGTATTTTTCTCGATATTACTACTATTTGTTTATTGTCACTTCATATTTCTTCCTGCATGTTCAAATTTTTTATTCTAATTATTTCTATTGTTTTTATATTAATAGATATGATGCTAATAATGCTACATATTATGTCATCACCATATTGGTGCTATATGTCATCACCATATTGGTGCTATGTATTTCTTTTTCTAAATGTACTGTTTTGAGTTTTAGTTTACACACGCTGCTTTGTCTTGTTTTTCTCTTTTCTTGTTTTTTTCTCTTTTTTCACTTTTTTTTTAAATACAATAATTTTAGTTTTGAGTTTAATTTTATATTTTAATTGGTAATTATTTTAAGTTAAGATTACCATTATGTTAATATAAAATTCTATGCATACGCCGTTAAAAAATTCACCGGGTTTAAGCGCCATTGTTTTTTTCATTAGCTTTTCTATTTCTATATACTTTAGTTTTAGAAGCATATACTTTAGTTTTTGATAGATATACTTACTGATACATTACATTAGTTTTAATAAACATAATACTTAGTTAACTAGTTTAATAAATATAATCTTTAGTTATCTAGTCTAATAAATATATACATTAATTATTTGGTTTCATAAATATACATACTTTAGTCTTAGTTTAGAAAATTAATACATTATCTTTAATTTAGTAATTAATACATTAATTTTAGCTTAGAAAATTAACATATTAACCTTAGCTTAGAAAATTCATATATTAGTTTACTTAACTTAGAAAAAATACTATTTATCTAGTTAGAAAAATAGACGCTAGTATTAATTTAGTGAAAATACTAGAATTAATTTCTCTTTTAATTAATTTTAGTGATTGTTCAAAATGTTAGAAGTAGAATTAATGTGTTAGTTAATTATTTTTGTTTAATTGATAAATCTTCTTTTGGTTCATGTAATTAATTAATTAAACCTTTAATTAATTCTTTTGTTAATTCATGACTTGATTTCCCTTGAATGATTTAATTATTTGATCAAATATAATTTGATCAAGTAATTAGATTAATAACTTTAGGACCTTTTAATATGACCTTCTCATAAATAATTGCATGTTCCCTTAGCCTAGGTTTGTATAGAATTCAACTGGTATAATCTGACTGATTATTTCATTAGGTTTATTGTGTACTTAATTCAACTAATCTTTTTCACTCTCATTCATTGTGTTGATCAAAGTTTACTTTGATCAACCAAATCCTTTGTACTGTGCTTAATTCCTCAAGCTCGTTCAAGTAATCAAATGACCCTTGATCACTTGATAGGGCAAGTCCCTTATATTCAAACTATACTGGACCTCAGGAGCTTAAGACCTCAAGATTCAAATTCAAATTCAAGACTTCAAGTCAGTACAAGGCATTCTTATTGAAGACAGACTGGACTATAGTTCAAGCACAACAAAGGTATCAACACTTGTCAATCCTAATTCAAGTTGTGTGACATGAGCCCTAAGCAATAGAGAAGGGGTGAGAATGGATAATTCCTATCCTCATTATGAAAACCTTTGGGTATGGGACGAATTACCCGGTTGCTTATCGTATTCACCTCTATTTATAGACTTTAGCACAATTCAAATCAAATGATTGTCAAGTCTTCTCCAACAAACAAACAATATTGTATCATCAGGATCAACACTTAGGATCTTTTATCCGCAACTTATCAATCATAAATCAAATTGTGTGACATGAGCCTTAAGTAACAAAGAATGACGATAATTGATCATTCTTTTCCTTGTCTAGGGTATCCTTGGGTATGGGGCGAATGACCCAGTTGTTCAAGCTATTCATCTTTGTTCATAGACTTTAGTGCAATTCGAATAGAATGATTGATAAAGTTTTCATCATCGTGGGGAGCAACAAGGATTCTTCTTCAGCAACTTGAAAGTTATGATGAGAATCACATGCCATGAGCCTTAAGTAGTAAAGAATGAATGAGAGTGGATAATTACATTAACTCATTCTCAATGTCTTTCGATACGGGACGAATGACCCAGTTGCTCATCATATTCACCTTTACTCATAGACTTTAGTATGATTCATATCAAATGACTGCCAAGTCTCCTTCATATTTATTTATCAGATATTATTTCCTCTTGCCTCAGTCTCTTGATGTCTTTGTTCCGGTCGTAGTGAGTTGAACTACGAAAGCTCTGACTTTCTCATTGCACAGTGAGAATACGTAGGCACGGAGATTCAGATTCTCCGCAAGATATCGTATTTATTATTTCTCTATTCATAAATCAATACAATATTTTTAAGATCAAATATATTTTTCCTTGGATTCCATGCGCATCCTTTTAGGACGATTTAATTGGAGTCCATCTTGTGAACCAAGAGTTGTTTGGCTGTGAAACCAGACATTTAATTCTCTTTATTTTTTGTTATTCCAATACAGTGATACCATGCCTTAGGGCCCTCACGTGTTGGTTTACCTTTACTCTTTGGTTCAGAGTTTATTCATTCATGGATCCAATATACCAGTCTAATTTGGTCTCAAATTGTTTTCTCTCTCCATAGTGATATATTATTCCTTGTTGATCCGCTGTCGCACACGGGTCAAAACGAGTAATTAGAAAACTGTAGTTTAGCGGAAGCAACAACTCGAGTATCGTATCGTAAGGATTGTTGTATTATTGTTAACCTAATGAAATCGATTTAGAAAACAAAGCAAAAAAAGTGATTAAAATATGCGATTATAAAATAAGTCAATCTACTGTTTTCGGTTTCCGACTAATCACTGGTTTTTACCTACCAATTCCCTAAGCGGCTTCGATCTCTATTCAATTCAAATTCGTGAATTAAGCAAATGGATAAATACAATCGTGAATTAAGCAAACACGATTTACAAACGCAATTTAACGACAAAGCGACAAAAACGACGATTAATAGTTAGGAATACAATCATACGAATTTAATCAAAATCGTTCCACAAAATACAGATTAAGCAAATGAAATTTCATAGAATAGAATTGAAAGAGAACGAAATTAAATTGATAGAATAAAAACCTCAAAGCCTTGGAAATTCGGTTACAGCAGATTGACTCTAGAAGATTAGTTCCTCTTCATGATCGCACAAAAGCAAAAAGTTATCGTGAATAATGTGTATTTGCTACAGTATCGCGGCTTCCCTTTTAAACAGAATAACGGTTTTACTTATAATTAAAACTGGGTCGGAAAACCTAAATTCCGCCCAACAAATGGCCCAAAAGAAAATATTTCCTAAAGTACGAAACTTCAACGAATTATTTGAGACATCTTCACTCTGAATCAGCTTTTGGCTTCAACATAAAAGTTGTAGCTCTTTCTCTTAGCTTTCCAATTCATGTCAGAACTTGCAAAACAGCACCCCGTAGCTCAAGTTATGATCCGAACAGTGGACATGTATTAAATAACCGCTAAAACTGAAAATAGCAAACGAAAATAGATTAAAGGCAAACATGAACTTAAATCTAAAAACATAATAAAATATTAAAATAAGAAAAATAAACTAGATAAATTCCTAAGTACAATTATAGAAGAATGTGCATCAAAATACACTGATCAAATTCCCCCACACTTGAACTTTTGCATTCCGAGCAAAATTACAATTTCAAAACAAAAGGAAAGAAAACAGAGCATACACTTTCAAAAGTTTTCAAGACACAAGGTATAAGCATAATTCTAAGTCTAAGCTTCAAGAATATGGTGTTAGTAAGCAACTTTTTGTGACATGCAAAGCAGATAGAAAAACAGATTACTAAAAAGTACATGAACAACAGTAAGATCCTCACAGGATATAATTCACTCAACTCTCAAGTGTTTAGATTATCTGCTTACGCTCAAAGCACAACATGAAAATTAGTACTACCATAAGCTTGAAAGGACTCTAACATCCACAGTTGAAATACATGCACACAAAGATCAAAAGGACTTTTATTTGGTTGTAACGTGGCCAAGGTAAGGGTGAGATAAATCCTAAAGGGTACTAGGCTAAAATTCAAAGAGATAAAAGAGACTTGAAAGAAATTGCGGGAGTTGAATTTACAAAATACTTCATTCACTACAACTCTATAGCAATTATTTTCTCTTCTCTTTCCTCTTTTTATTCTTTTTTTTCAATGAGTATGCATTGACATGTATTGAAATATTACAAACATAATTCCTTTTTTTTTCTTCCTCTTATCATTCTATTTTTTCATTCCTTTTTTTTTCTTTTCTATTTTTTTTTCTTTTTCTGCCAACTTCTGAAATATTACAAACATAACTATTCAACCCCATACAACTCCAAACAAGACTCTTTCAACCCTTTGAATAAGATGATAACATTATTTTTCACTTCTCGGCTTGTAATGAGTTTTAAATAAAAAAAGGATAATATGCTCAAGGGGGTTTCAAACAAAGGATGCGATTATTTTAGGGTTGTCTTTTTGGATAACTGGCTAAAAAAAAAAAAGAAAACAAAATTGTCTTTATCATATCCATATGCACAAGTAAACAACAACATCAACAAGAGTTAATTCAAGTTCTAGAGACCAACAAACATGAGTGAATCACACAAGAAATAAAGATATCGATTTTTGTATGTTATCCATATAAGGCTCAAAGCTCACCAGAGTTAATGATCTACTTCTAATGATATACAATTTAGAGTCTAGTCCTACCTATCATACTAAAAATACACAATAAATTTTTTACATCACACCACAAGACTTTAGTCAAGAGAACTAAGAAAAATTCTCATAATTGTAACTCAAAAACCAAAGGAAAAAGCATGCAATTTTTCTTTTTCTGCCAACTTCTGAAATATTACAAACATAATTATTCAACCCCACATAGCTCCAAACAAGACTCTTTCAACCCTTTGAATAGGGTGATAACATTGTTTTTCACTTCTCGACTTGTAATGAGTTTTAAATAAAAAAGGATAATAGGCCCAAGGGGGTTTCAAACAAGGGATGCAATTATTTTAGGATTGACTTTTTGGCTAACTGGCTAAAAAAAACAAAAGAAAACAAAATTACCTTTATCATATCAGTATGCACAAGTAAACAACAGTATCAACAAGAGTCAATTCAAGTTCTAAAGACCAACAGACATGAGTGAATCACATAAAAAAGAAAGATATGTGTAGCGGTGTATTCGTCGCTATATGATTTATTGATTAAACCATAAGCAAAGCATACAATGAAATTTCGAGTCGCCACCGCACTTTTATTTATCCAAAGGATTGGCTAAAAAGCGAACAAAAGCCTAAGAAGTTTTACACGTAGAAAACTAATAAAAGATCAGAGAGAGTCTGGGTAAGGGGTAAATTACGCAATGGGAAGGTGTTAGGCACCCACTACGTCCTAGGTACTCCTAGGGAGCCCTTTTCACACTTGTTGTACTAAATTGTTATTTGTTATGACATAAGTATTGTGCAAACATGATTGGGATGATGAGAAAAGAATGTACAAGTTAGTTATTTTTGTGTTATTGGGTTTGAACGGATGAACCCGCTGCCTACGTACCTTCCATCAAAGGTAAGGATCAAAACGCCGTAGTTCGGCTAAAAGATTTCCAAAAGTTGGTGGATTCAATTTTAAACACAAGCACTGAGGCTTTTCATTATCAATGGGAGAACACTCGACCAAAACCAACATCCACCATGTGAGGATAGCTTCGACGTACTAGAGGGGTTAGCCCTGTTTTCAGTACGGAAGTCTTATAGTCGACTCACTAAGGATAGGCAAGATTTACATCAACCACAAAGATAATTGAAACCTATGGCTAATGCATGAAAAGATTAACAATGGACAAAGCCAAAACAAGTGAATGAGTGAAGTTAATTGATTGTGATTGTGAAAATGAAGTCAAAGTATGATTAAGATTGATTCAAAAGAAGTATTATGAAATGGAGTTTGAAAAAGTCAAGGACTTGGGTCCAGGTTTTTAGTTTGAAAACATGAAGATGTTTGCACAAGATCTATGTCAAGTTTGAAGTCAAAGTGTGAAAAGGTTTAGGACACAATGAGAATGAATGGATGGAGATGGATTGTAAAACTTCTTAGAAGGTTCACTTCTTGAAATCATATAGAGGATGATTCAAGTGTGTCCTTTGGAATAGCAATGGATAATAACAATCAGACAAGAAAGAAAGTCAACAAAAGCGGATATCGGATGCCAATCACTGGGCTTATACCAATCTCCTAAAATAAAACTGGATATCAGATGCCACTCAATGGTCTTACACTAATCTCCTAAAACAAAATGAAACTTGGATACCGGATGCCAATCTGTCTGGACTTATACCAATATCCAACATATGATCATAGGAAAGCAAATGCCAACTTGCGGGGACTTACAGTTGCATCCTCACATAAACAAAGAAAAGCAAACATGGATGTCAGATGCCAATCTGTCTGGGCTTACTCTAAACTCCACAGTATGGTCCTAGGAATACAAATGCCAAATTGCAGGGACTTACAGTTGTATCCTCACATACAAACAAACAAAGCAACATGTGATCATAGGAAAGCAAATGCCAACTTACAGGGACTTACAATTGCATCCTCACATAAACAAATGCATCAAGCAAAGATAAGATGAGTGGCCAAGGTGATGGTCTTATACTCACTTCCATATCATAGGAGCAATGGCCAATGAATGGTCTTACAATTGTCCTCAATGGGCAAACAACAATGATAAGTCACAAAGACAAATGAGATGATTATGCATTAATGAGCAATAAATGATGATGAGTGCATAGAGCATACAAGTAGATATGTGTATATGAAGCAAATGATCAATCAATGAAAGCAATCAGCACACGCTATAACCAAACAAGGAGGCTCATACAAAAGGGTTAGGCACTGAGGCCAACTGGAATAGGTTCAAAGGTGCTCTTAACCTTGCCATTGAGGGGCTAAGGTGAAGCAGATGAAAGGAGATGAGGGGTGTGCCTCATTGCTCTTATCCCTGATCAGGGAGAGCATTTAAATATCAGAAAGTGTGGGAGTTCAGAAAGTAGGAACTCTCTCCACATATTATTGACTCGATTGATCTTGGGTTTTGATCTCAATGCTACAACCATGTAATGGGAGCAATGAGAAGACTCACTGAATAGTAGGGGATAGGCTACTTATCCCTTTGATCTACCAATTGCCTTACTTGAAGGACTTTTCCTGCTTGGGACAAAATTAAACACACACAAGCATTGCCTCTTAAGGAGGACTTCAGACAGTTGCCTGGCCAAATAACAGGCCAGGTCTTCCAGACTACATGAAGAAAAAGGAATTATACCTAAAAGCAAATTTCTAAATAGCAAAGCAAAGCAAGTTCAAAGAACTAAGCAACTAATGGTACCTGAAATAGTCAAACAAAATCAGTACACCATTCAACAGTCAAAGCAAAATGAAGTAGTCAAAACAGATAAGCAAATGTGCAAAGCACAAGGCACAAGGCTTATGAGCCAAGCAACCTACAAAACAAAGAGGTTAGCACATGATAAACAATCAAGCTCAAACAAATTGGATTGTTCTCTTTGAAGCATTTGTGCTTAACCTGAAACAATGAGCTCAAACATAAGCAACAAGACCACTAGGACAAGCCTAGGGTCAAAATGAAATGAGAAAGTCAAAACAGCAAGGGATAGTCAACCAAAATCAAGTTTAAACAATCAAGAAGCAAACTCAATTGGTCCCACATGCATATCATTCATCATCATGATTTCATAAGCAAAGGAAGGCAAAGCATGGCAAATTAGTCCACATAGAAGTCAACAGAAAGACTTGCATCAAAAGTCAACTCAAACATTTTCAAAAATCACCAAATAATTCATGATCAATCCTAACACCTAGCATGATAAGCATGTAAAATTTCATCACAATTGGACAAGTGGAAGGCAGTCAATGAAAATCATGAAGTCAAAGCAAATTTGAATATGCTCAATGAAGTCAACAGCAAGACTTAGCTCAAAACCAAACATAGTCAATTCCAAAAATTATCAAATAATTCAGGGTCAATCACAATCCATAACATGACATGCATATAAAATTTCAGCTCAATTGGATCATGGGAAGATGGTCAACTAAAATCAGGAAGTCAAAACAATTTCAAGTATGCACAAAGAAGTCAAACCAACATGTATCAACTTCAAAAAATCATAACTAAATGAAAACAGATGAGAAATGAATGGGATCAACACCAATGCAAATCTTAAGATGTCTAGTATGCACATGTAAAATTTCATGATCATCCAATAAGGTATGAGAATTTCACAAAGGAAATGGCAAGATGTATCACACAAGGTCAACATTTGACTAGGCAGGGGAGAAAAATCTCAAACAATTAGGAAATGGCATAATTAATTCCAGGAAAAATCACAAGTCAACTAGACATATAAGAGAAGGATCATGCAAAATTTCACATCAATTGGAGGTCAGGAAGCATGTCAACAAAAATCATGAAATTGCATATCATTGGTGTGACACAAATTGTCACACCCTACTTCAAAAATTCATATCTTAACAACCACATGTGATAAATTCAAAAACTCTACATCAAAACAAACATGAATGAGTGTAGATTAAGCACAAAAAATTTCAGGGTCATTGGATGCATCATCATCATTTCACAAAAGAAATGGCAAAAGGTACAAAATGTGCATACATGTTAAGAAACCTAATACCATTAAAAATCCAGCCAACCAAAAAAATCATTAAAAATCATGATAAAGTACTAGACATTCAACAGGACATGATGCAAAAAATTCCATGATTTTTGGAGTTGAAATGAGTGAGAAATGAATTTTGTAAGTTGAGGTAACAAATTGGAAAGAATGAACAACATAACATGATTTAGCAAGTCAACCAATTGACCGAGTGGCATTTTTGCAATTCCTGCAGTCACTAATCAAAACGCATCGTTTCAGCAAATGGAACCAAATATTCTGATTGGTCGGTTCTCAATGGAACAGTACATACACACATGCAATACGTGAAACCCAGAAAACTGGAAAATAATTAGGGTTTAGCACAGTGTTTAGGGTTCAAGCTACAGTATTCGTCTTCATCAACCAACAGAAATCGTGAAATTCAAACATGCCCCGAAACGTCAATCGAGCACACCATTATGATCAGCAAGCAACACATAACACGAATATGGCATCCATTTTCACTAATTCATCTTGAACAAAGCAAATCGAGCAAAAACTTATTTGAGCATAAAAAATGAAATCCAGATTTCTCACAGCATAGTTAACCAATTCGATTGATACAAGGTTCACAATACTCAGCAAGGCAAGAACTACACAAAACATGGCAACATTTAGAGAAATGAGAGATTCGAAACTTTACTTGATTTTGAAGAAAAAGTGAAACAATGGTTCTTTGGATGATGTTGGCTCGAACAGATGGAGATAATGGTTGATGTTGATGGATTCTTGAAGCACTTTAGCTCAGCCCACTTAAATCCAGCTTAAATCGAGTTTGGCCATTGAAGATGCTTGAAGAAAACAGAACATGAAATGATCTTCCAGCTGGTATTTTATGCTCCAAATGGTTTCCAGATGATGGCTAGGTGATGAAGGAAGCAAGAGTGGCTCGAGTGTTTTGGGAGTTTTGCTCAGAAATTGCAAATCATGAAAATGGTGATTTTTGCAAATGAGAGAATTCTGGTGTTTAGATGGCTGCAGCTAGGTTTAAATCTCACAGAAAATGACTTATATATGGACTGTTTAGCATTAGTTAATGATGTGCTAAGCTTGGTTAACTCAAATGAAGCCAAATGCCAATTTGCTAATTTTCCAATATATGCATATGGGGTGTATGGTTCTGGCCGAGTTTGGGCCTTGAACAAACTTCAAATGTCATCTTAAACAAGTTCCAAATGGCCACAAGTGTTAAAATTGCTTAAATCACAAAGTCCCTTTTTGCACATACTTGAAATTAATGAAGGAAAGTCAAAAAATGCCATTTTGATCCATAGATTTTTGGTACATGAAAATTATATTTTTGGAAAGAGGAGATGAAATGTGGTTTGTAGGAAAAAACCCCACCAAAATTGGCCAAATGGTTTGAGAGATATGGCCTTTTGAAGTTCAAGATTTTGTGAAAATGATTTGATCATATCTTGACAACCATGCATGGGAATTGAGAGTTCTTGGACTTTTTGGAAATGGGAGAACAAGATCTTCAACTTTCATGTTGGGCAAAAATTCATTTGGAGCTTGTATCATGATGCAAGTTGAGGATCAAGAAGTTTCCATTTTTGGCAGTTAAAATTACAGGCCAACTTTCTATTTCTGGAAATTTTCTGTTTGACTTCAAATTCTTCCATGATGAGGTTTGGCATGATATATGAGGCTTGTATGGACATGAATGAGCTCCTTCAAATCAATTCCATCCATCAAATCACTGATTAAATCCACAGTTGACCAAGTTTGACTTTTCTAGGGTTTTGCATGATTGATCCACTTCTGATGAATTCCAAACCCTAATTCTTTGAGACCTTGATTCCAAGTGATGTCCCAAGTTATATGAACTCTTGATTATTGATCATGGTACCCAAATTCTGCAAGAATGGCCACCATCCACTGCTTTGACTGACCAATGACTGACTTTGACCTAATTGCTGATGATTGCTTCAACTGCAAGCAACAAGGTTAGACTGACAATATTTTTGTACTTTTTGATTGATAAACATGCGAAAGGCAAAGATATACAAATGCAAAACATGCTTGGTGATCAAGAACCACACTCACAAGGCAACCTACCCATTAGGAGGGGAGCTAGGGCATGCAATGATCCTTGAGGCCATGATATGATATGATATGGGCCATGTTATGCTATGACCTAATATGAGAATGTATGTACAATGATAGGTGCAAATTTGAGGTGCTACAGCTGCCCCTATTCAATCGGCTGGGAACCCGAACGGATGATAGCAATGGCTGTCAGACTTTCAGGGTAACCAGGGATTGAATACCAAAAGAACCGTAGAAATTTGCACCGACTGGATATAATACAAGAATGCCTGTCAGGATCGGCAAAGAAACAGTCTTGAAAGAACAATCCGTCTGGAACGGAAAAAGAAATCGGCCTGAATACCGAAACAGAAACGTCGACCTGGATACCAAAATAAATGGTAACACAGGGATAACCAATGCCTGAGTGTCGTAAGTACATCGACCTGATCGTCGGAAACTTCTTCGGTCTAAAAACCGGAAAAACATAAGTACATCGACCTGATCGTCGGAAACTTCTTCGGTCTGAAAACCGGAAAAAACATAAGTACATCGACCTGATCGTCGGAAACTTCTTCGGTCTGAAAACCGGAAAAACATAAGTACATCGACCTGATCGTCGGAAACTTCTTCGGTCTGAAAACCGGAAAAACATAAGTACATCGACCTGATCGTCGGAAACTTCTTCGGTCTGAATACCGGAAAAAACATAAGTACATCGACCTGATCGTCGGAAACTTCTTCGGTCTGAATACCGGAAACACATAAGTACATCGACCTGATCGTCGGAAACTTCTTCGGTCTGAATACCGGAAACACATAAGTACATCGACCTGATCGTCGAACACTTCTTCGGTCTGAATACCGGAAACACATAAGACATATTATCTATAGCCGTCAAAACGTAGATAATACACTCGCATGGAAGATTATCCATAACCGGGTTGTAGGTTGTTAAATGAATGATCGACCGAAAAGAAAGGCATCGGGGTACCAGGACTAGGTATGCAAAAGATGACTAATCAAAAGAGGATAAGGTTGCTTACTCGGAGCAAGTATCCAAAAAGAAGGGGAAGACCCAGTTGGGACAATACTGCTTGACCAAGGCAAGTATCCAAAAGGGAAAGAATATCAATACCGCAAACCGGATACTGATAACTGCAAAGAGGGGATTACATCTACCGTTTAGTAGGCAGAAAACCACGAAAAAGCAACCAGTCATCGATAGGATGAGCACAAAGGGTTAACTTCAACAAGGGGATGAAAGTGGGATTTTACAACTACCAACTTGTAGGCAGAAAACAACAAATTCTGCTGAGGATAAGATGAATGAGTGTCGATTAGTGAGCGACTATTCATTTATGCCCCAGGGAATCACAGGGGACAGCTAACAGGAAGCCAATTTAGGATCGATCCAAAAAGGCAGACTGAAACAGGATTCATCCTAATGAGGAAAGAACTCAATAGGGAAAACCCATCCCGTGTAGGGAGGGAACGGAAACAACCGTCATCCACGAGGATGTATCTCAGTGGGGAAATGTCAGGAAAGGATAAACACTTTCTGCTTAAGGGGTAGACTCTACATGGAGAGATCAGACACGCCCACTTCTGCTAAGGGAATGGACCCAAGCTTGCAAAATGATGCCAACTTCGGGGAGTAACACTGCTGGGGATACTCACTCAACCAAGGAGTCACTTGTCGGGAAAACACTAACTTCTCAACCGTGCTGATGAACCCAATTCTGAAGCCGATCCAATGGCGCGATGCTAAACTCTTTCCAACAATCCAATCTCGGCTGGCCACCACGGCCTAGGGCTAATGGACATGTTTGCAATGTTGATGTATGAGTTTTTTTTTTTTTTTTTTTTTTTTTTTTTTTTTTTTTTACATAATGCCCCATGATCATGGGAATGCTATGCACTGATGATGCAATATGCTATGCTTATCTAAATGATGAATGCATAAACACATATCTCCTCCAGAGACAACACCGGGGAACTCCAGGAACAGTGCTGAGGATCTTATAACCACGTCAACTTCCACTCTGCCGGGGAAAGACATACCTTGCTTGGGAGTAACCAGACGACTTGCTAGGGATAATCAGGCGACTTCACTGGGGAGAGCCAACCAATCCATAAGTAGGATCAAATTCCTCTTGGGAAAATAACTGCTCCGCTGGGGAAGATAAACCAAGCAAACCTTTGGGGATAAGGCTCATACAAACCTCAGATAAAATAGACTATGCTTTGGGGAATAACTGTTACTCCGCGGGGACGACCCACAATATTCACAAGTAGAATCAACTCAGCTGGGGATGTGGATATCAATTTGTTACGGTAGACTCGTCTAAACCACTAGTAGGATAAACTCTGCTGGAGAAAATAATTGCTTCGCTGGGGAAGACTTAAACAATTCGTAGCTAGGAGAATGGCTCTGTCTGGGGAAAGCACTGCTGGAGAATGCTCACAGGTGACGACCTGCACATCGGAACGACAGATGCCCCAGGGGGATACATGGACGAGATACGCTCAAGTGTCCTCAACATTCAAAATAATTTTCAAATGTTTTAATTCTTTCTGCACGTTATTGTTGAGCCTTCATGTTTTTATATGCAATGTTTATCAAAAATTCGGACGTTTTTGCAAACAAAACAATAAAAGTAAAAACAAGAGAGCAATTTATCTGAATAACGACTTTTATTGATTGAAAATGTGCCTGAAAAGGCAAATACATTGGGAAGCAATTCCTAGAAAGAGGTAATTGCGCACAAAAGGAAAATAAACTATCCTAATGGCAATGTGAACACAGCATCCACCGTTTCCCAACTCTGTTATAACTCATAGATCATCAGTTTCCTCCCAATTCCTTGCTTTCTGAGAAGACTGACTGGACCGATCACATCTGTCGAGATGGCAGCTGACGAAGCATGATGAAGTACAGATAACTCAAACTGTAGTCTTCGCTTTAATCCCTCTTTTGGCTGGATCGCCCTTTCGGGTTTTCAATCCACCGGGATACCCATTTTTGCCTAAGCCGCCCTTGCGGGTTTTCGACTTACCGGGTGTACAATTTTTTTCATTTTTATCCCTAACTTTTGCCCGAACCTTTTCTTTCTGTTTTTGGTTCGCCGGGATGCCCATTTTTGCCTGGACTCTTTTATTCTTTTTGTCCAGCGGGTCAATTTATGCGAAGTATTTTTTGACTACATCTGAGTTAACAGGGGAAGGAAAATCTTCACCATCCATAGTTGTAAGCATCAAGGCTCCACCGGAGAAGACCTTCTTCACAACATATGGACCTTCGTAATTAGGAGTCCACTTGCCCCTGTTATCTGTACCGGGAGGAAGGATCCTCTTCAAAACCAGATCGCCAGTTTGAAATGTCCGAGGACGCACTCTCTGATCAAAGGCTCGCTTCATCCTTCTCTGATATAACTGCCCATGGCAAACAGCTGCTAACCGTCTTTCTTCGATAAGGCTTAACTCGTTAAACCTTGTACGAATCCACTCGGCTTCGTCCAGCTTGACATCTAATAATACCCTTAGAGAAGGGATCTCCACCTCAACTGGTAGGACTGCTTCCATACCATACACAAGGGAGTAGGGGGTTGCCCCGGTCGACGTACGCACTGAGGTACGGTATCCATGTAAAGCGAAAGGCAACATCTCATGCCAATCCCTGTACGTTACGACCATCTTCTGCACAATCTTCTTGATGTTCTTGTTTGCTGCCTCTACAGCACCATTCATCTTTGGTCTGTAAGGAGAAGAATTGTGATGTTCGATCTTGAAATCTTTGCACAGTTCTTTCATCATTTTGTTGTTGAGATTTGAACCATTGTCAGTGATGATTCTCTCAGGGACTCCATAACGACAGATGATTTCTTTCTTGATGAACCGGGCAACCACTTGTTTGGTGACGTTGGCATAGGAAGCTGCTTCCACCCACTTGGTGAAGTAGTCGATCGCAACCAAGATGAAGCGATGTCCATTAGAAGCAGTAGGCTCTATCTTCCCAATCATGTCGATGCCCCACATGGCAAACGGCCAAGGCGAGTTCATGACATTCAACGGGCTTGGTGGTACATGCACCTTATCAGCATAGATTTGACACTTATGGCACTTCCGAGCGTACTTGAAACAATCGGATTCCATAGTCATCCAGTAATATCCGGCTCTCAGCAATTTCTTCGACATTGCATGACCACCAGCATGGGTACCAAACGAACCCTCGTGCACCTCTTGCATTAACATGTCTGCTTCGTGTCTATCCACGCATCTGAGCAGAACCATGTCAAAGTTCCTCTTGTATAGCACATCATCCTGATTCAGATAAAAGCTTCCAGCCAGCCTTCTCAGGGTCTTCTTGTCATTCTTCGACGCACCCTCAGGATACTCTTGAGTCTTAAGGAAATTCTTGATGTCATAATACCACGGTTTTTCATCAATCGCCACAACAGACTCGGCTGCAAACACATATGCAGGCCTCTCGAGTCGATTTACCGCAACATGTGGCACATGATTCCACCAATGAACCTTTATCATAGAGGATAAAGTAGCCAATGCATCAGCCATCTGATTCTCATCCCGAGGGACATGATACAACTTCACCTTCTTGAAGAACGTCAGTATTCTTCTGGTGTAATCTCTATACGGAATCAAATGTGGCTGGTTTGTATTCCAATCTCCATTGACTTGATTGATCACTAGAGCAGAATCTCCAAAAATGTCAAGTGTTTTGATCCTCAGATCAATGGCTTCTTCTATTCCCATGATACAAGCCTCGTACTCAGCTTCATTGTTGGTGACGTCGAATGTCAATCTGGCAGAAAAAGGTATATGAGCACCTTTGGGATTGATCAACACTGCCCCAACACCGTTACCGTTCATATTCACAGCCCCATCAAACATCAGTGTCCACTTGTCATCAGGATCTGGTCCTTCCTCGACAAGCGGCTCTTCACAGTCTTTTATCTTCAGATACATGATGTCTTCATCAGGGAATTCAAACATCATAGGCTGATAGTCGTCGATCGGTTGCTCGGCAAGATAGTCGGACAAAATACTACCTTTGATGGCCTTCTGTGACGTGTACTGAATGTCATATTCCGTTAAGATCATCTGCCAACGGGCAACACGTCCGGTGAGAGCTGGCTTCTCAAAGATGTATTTTACTGGATCCATCCTAGAAATCAACAGAGTAGTATGGTTCAACATATACTTCCTTAGTCGGCGAGCAGCCCAGGCCAAAGCACAGCAAGTTTTCTCGAGCAGTGAATATCTTGTTTCACAGTCGGTAAACTTTTTGCTTAGGTAGTATATGGCATGCTCTTTTCGACCAGACTCGTCATGCTGACCCAATACACACCCCATCGAAGTCTCGGTAACTGACAGGTACATTATCAATGGTCTCCCTGGAACTGGAGGAATCAGGATTGGAGGTTTCTGTAAATATTCTTTGATTTTGTCAAAAGCCTTCTGACAATCATCATTCCATTTGATCGCCTGATTCTTTCTGAGCAGTTTGAAAATTGGTTCACATGTAGCAGTTAGATGAGATATGAACCTTGCAATGTAGTTCAACCTCCCTAAAAACCCACGGACTTGCTTTTCCGTTTTCGGTTCAGGCATCTCTTGAATAACTTTGACTTTTGCTGGATCTACCTCAATCCCTTTTTCACTGACAATGAAGCCTAACAGCTTCCCTGATCTCACCCCAAACGTACACTTGTTCGGGTTCAGCCTCAGCTTGAACTTGACCAGTCTGTCAAACAAGCAAATTTACCAGGTGCTCCTCTTCTGTCTGCGATTTCGCAATCATATCATCCACGTACACTTCGATTTCGTTGTGCATCATGTCATGAAAGAGAGTCGTCATTGCCCTCTGATAGGTAGCACCGGCATTCTTCAGCCCAAATGGCATCACTTTGTAGCAGAACATGCCCCAAGGTGTAATGAATGTCGTCTTTTCCATGTCCTCTGGCGCCATCTTGATCTGATTGTAGCCCGAGAAACCGTCCATGAAAGAGAATACCGAGGATTGAGCCGTATTATCCACCAATACATCAATGTGAGGTAATGGGAAATCATCTTTCGGACTCGCCCTATTCAGATCCCGGTAATCGACACACATTCTGACTTTGCCATCCTTCTTCGGTACGGGAACAATGTTGGCAACCCACGGTGGGTATCTGGTAACAGCCAAGAATCCTGCATCCCACTGCTTCTGAACCTCTTCCTTGATCTTGACAGCCATATCAGGACTAGTTCTGCGAAGCTTCTGCTTGACCGATGGACACTCTTCTCTAAGAGGTAACCGATGCATCACAATGTCTGTATCCAGCCCGGGCATGTCTTGATATGTCCAGGCGAATATTTCCACATATTCTCTTAGCATCTCAATTAGCCTCCTCTTGACAGAGTCTTCTAAAGCAGCCCCAATCTTGATCTCTCTTCTGGCGTCCTCAGTACTCAGATTAACAATTTCCAACTCCTCCTGATGAGGTTGGATGACCCTTTCTTCTTGCTTCAGTAGTCTGACCAATTCTGCAGGGAGTTCACAGTCTTCCTCACTCTCCTCTTCAGCTTGGTAGATGGGATTGTCGAAATCATACTGAGCCATAACAGAGTCGTTCACAGTGGATGCCAAAAGATCACTTCTGCATGTTTAATGTTTTGTTTTTAGAAAAAGATTCCAATAAAGTCACGAAAAACAAAAACATTGCCATTTTTATTATTTTGAAAAAAGTGAAAAACCAAAAAAAGAAAGACAAAGATCTCAAAATTTGATTACAAAACGTCCTTTATTTATAAACATTGTAAACATGATGTGGCCCTACAATGTACCACTACGCCTTGGGCAGAACGTAGGGTTTTCATGCAAAAATGAAAAAACAAAAGAAAATTACTCTGTCAGTAGAGTAACTTGGACCACTTCCTCAGCCGTCCAATTGTTGATAGATTCGCCTGGTGCACTAGGGCGGACCCAAACATCCAAATCACAGTCACAGTCTTCACCATCAGTAGCAAAGACATCCCCATGGTTCATCAGCCCAGCGCTGGTAAAGGTGCTCGGACCTACTTGTACGCTCTGCTCTGCTTGGAGAGGCTCATACCCAATGCCGAATTTATCTTCTTTGATTGGCAAGTCAACCATCTTGCCCCAGCCCTTAGCTTTGCCGGAGTCCACAACTTCCTTGGCTTGCTTGTACGATGTAATCGAAGCACCTGGCTTCCTCTGCTCAGCACAAGCTACCCCTTCAAGCGCCACAGTCTCAAATGCCTGGCACAGGGTTTCATGGATCTCGCCATCGACCTCAACATACTTGAATGAGGAGAGATGACTCACCAGAATTTCTTCTTCGCCACATACGGTCACAATCTGACCGTTCCAGACATACTTGAGTTTTTGGTGGAGAGTCGACGAGACTGCCCCAGCTGCGTGTATCCACGGACGTCCCAACAGACAGCTGTAGGCAGGCTGAATGTCCATCACATAGAACACGATGTCGAAAACTTCCGGACCTATCTTAACCGGCAGGGTGACTTCACCAAACACAGACCGTTTGGATCCGTCGAAAGCACGCACAATAAGGTCACTGGGGGTGAGCACAACTCCCTCGACATCAATCTTCTTCAAGATCTGCTTGGGTAGGACATTCAGGGACGACCCGGTGTCTACCAGCACGTGAGGTAAAACAGCACCTTTGCACTCCATAGTGATGTGCAAGACTTTGTTATGATTACGTCCCTCAGACGTCAGGTCTAGGTCAGTGAAACCTACACCATGCCTGGTGCTCACGTTGGCTAGCACACCCTCCAACTGGTTGACGGAAATCTCTTGCGGGACGTACGCCATGTTCAGCATCTTCAGCAAAGCGTCCCGATGTGCCTCAGCGCACATCAGCAAAGAGAGTATCGAAATCTTAGACGGAGTCTGGTTGAGCTGATCTACGATCTTGTAGTCACTCTTCTTGATTATCTTCATGAATTCCTCAACGTCTTTTTCAAAAGAACCCTCAGCCTCCTTCTGAGCCGGTTCCTCGTCAACCACAGCTTGTTTGCCCTTAGCCCTAGCAGATGCCTCAGCAGTAGCATCTCTCAAAGGTTGAGGAGCAAACAGTCGTCCACTCCTAGTGAAACCTCCTGGCCCTCCAACATTGTCCACCACCGGACTTGTAACCGCAGGAGTTCTCACTGGAGCACTGATTGTTACTGGCGCTCGTACCACTGGCCTTGTCTGATTGCCAGCCCTTCTATCATTGCGATAGGCGTTGTCGTACCTCCAGGGAACAGCCCTACTATTCTCAACTCGTCCTCTGCCGGACGCAACAATAGTAGTTGGTGCACTGATGGTCACCGGAGCTGGAATGGTAACCGGAGTATTGCTCGTGGTAGGTGCACTGACAGCCCCTCTTCCTCGTCCTTCAGACGGCTTGAAATAAATGGTGACAGTAGACACTGCCTCATTACCTTTAACAGCCCGGCTGAACTGGAGACAACCCTCATCAATCAGTCTTTGAATACCAGCCTTCAGCTGGTCACAACCATTATCAGCTTCTGAACAACCCACACAATCTTCTTTACAACCCGGGTCAACACCCCCCTTCAGCAAACGGCCCTTGACTACCAACAAAGACGTCTGAACATCTTCCACATTGTCAATCAAATCTTCAGCCTCTCCTTCTTCAATATTGTTAACCCTATGCCCACCATGCTGAGGCATAGGATTGTTCACTACATTCGGCACCGGAGCGAAATTGATTGCCTTAGCATCAATCAAGTCTTGTACCTTGTGCTGCAAAACCCGGCATCTCTCAGTATGGTGCCCTGGTGCCCCAGAATGAAAGTCACAGCGAACGTTCGCATCATACCCAGGCGGCAATACTGTTGGTGTAGCCATGGTACGCAGTTCAACAAACCCTAACCGGAGTAGTTCGGGTAATAATTCAGCGTACGACATTGGCAATGGATCAAAACATCGCTCAGCCATTCTTTGTCTGGGCTGATACGGACGTGGTTGCTGTTGTTGTTGTTGTTGCGGTTGTTGTTGAACTCTCTGTTGTTGTTGTGGACGAGGTTGAGGTGCAGGAATAGTCACTGCAGCCACTGGACGATACTGATCTCTGTTTGCATTGGCTCTGTACACACCCCCTCTGTGTTGTACAGCATTGGTCTCTCCTTCTCTACGGCGAGGTGCCCCAGAGAAGGGTTTCTTCGAGGACGACGAAGAACCTGCGTCATGAATCCTCCCAGCTTTGATTAAACTTTCTGTTCTCTCGCCACAGATGATGACGTCAGAAAAACTTCCGAATGGGCAGCTTCCCATCCGGTCCATATATACACCTTGCAGAGTACTGATGAACATGTCAGTCAACTCCCTTTCCAGCATAGGGGGTTGAACTCTCGCAGCTAGTTCACGCCACCTCTGGGCGTACTCTTTAAAGCTTTCGTTATTCTTCTGACAAAGACTCTGCAGCTGAGTCCTGGTCGGAGCCATGTCCATGTTGTGCTTATACTGTCTGAGGAACGCCTCACCCAGATCTCTCCAGCACCTGATGGAATCCCGCTTCAACTCCATATACCAATCCAAAGACGCCCCAGATAGGCTATCTTGGAAGAAATACATCCACATCTTCTCATCATCAGTGTATGCGGATATCTTTCTGTAGTACGCCTGCACATGGGTGCGAGGACAGGAGGTACCGTTGTATTTATCAAATGACGGCGCCTTGAATTTGTGCGGGATTCTCAGTCCTTCTACCAATCCCATGTTTGTAACATCAAAACCGAGGGAGTTTTGACATTCCATTGCCCGGATCTTCTCAGCAAGGGCCTCAACTTTACGATCTCTCGCATCATTTCTGCCCAAAATGTCGTCGTCCTCGCTGAGCATAGTGAGTAAATCCTCTTGTCTGTCAACAATCGGAATTCTGTTACGGGCCGGAGCATGGATGACTCTGGCACTAGTAGCATCTGGAGCAATCGGTTGACCGTCGACTCGAATACCCCTCAACTCTTCACCTACAGCATAATTGTTGACGGGAATAGCAGCAGCAGGAATGTCAGGAACTGGGTTTCCTTCTTGCAGAGGCTGGTTGGGCGGTGGCAATGTAGCTTCTTGCCTCTGGACCAGTGCTCGGAGTTCTTCTTGACCTTGCGCAACCCCTTGCATCATGTGAATAAATTGGGCCATGTTAGCCCTCATCTCAGCTAACTCGGCTTGTACTTGGTCCATATTGCGTTGATGGTTGAGTCGCGTTGAGTAGCGGTGCGGCCTTTGATCAGCTATCCTGTCTGGACACAGGAATCAAGGTGAGAAGACGGCACGAGAACACCTGTTTATGCAAAGATGATGCATGCAATGCTTGTGCAAATGCTTTGTTTTCAAGGAACCCTTAGGGTATTATTTGCAATATTTTGAATATTTACACATTTTAATTGCTCATGGAAATATTTCATTCAATATATTGAGACAAAGAAATACAGCATTTTTGATTCATTACAAAGAGAAAAGGTAAATGACATCCTATGGATCCCTAGAAGCTCGGGATGCTGGAAGACGAGAAGTGCACAACTTCTTGATCTCTCTCTCATAGGCAGCCTCCATGTCAGCTTTCTCTTTTGCAAGCCGATCATACCTCCTCTTCCAGAATTTGGATGACTGAGGAAGCAGAGAAGTCCAAGTGTCGTTCGGATCGTCGATCACTCGGTGCTCGAGAAATTCAATCATAGCGTCCTTCTCCTTGAGTTGCTGCAGCAATTCCTCTCTTTCACGGATCCAAGCACGCGAAAGGTCTTCTTCTCTCAACTCCTCTACACGTTGGGTAGGGAGGGTGGAAGACCCAGCCATATCCAACGGTGTAGGTCTTGGATGATCATACGGCATCAGGTAGGTGGCAGCTCTCTGTCTGACCCAAGAGGTGTATGGCTCCAAAGCAATGCAGTTCTTTGGACCCAATTCACTCCTACTCTTCTTGTGAATACTGCGCCAAGCGCGGACAAATCTGGCTTTCAGACCTTGGGGATCTTTACCCTCCTGAAAAAACACACCTCCTAACAGAATGTTATTAGGTTTATCTTTCAGGGGGAACCCAAGCTGACGACGTGCAAGAATGGGATTGTAGGTAATCCCACCACATGTGCCAAGAAGAGGCACATTAGGGAATTCCCCACAATAGTCGATGATCTGAACGGTATCATACACGCGATCATACCAGGTGATATCATCATTGGTGAGAGACATGAGTCTCTGAGACCACCGTAGACATCCCTTGTTCTCCTTGAAAGCAACTGTCTGCAGCAAGTGCGAAATAAACCACTTGTACAGCAGGGGTAAACAGCAGACAATAACTCCTCCATTCTTCATATTCCTCAGGTGCAAGGAAACATAAGCATCGCCCAACAAAGTCGGAACTGGATTAAGAACTGAGAAGATCCTAATGGCGTTCATGTCCACGAACTTGTCGAAGTTGGGAAATAGCACCAATCCATAGATGAGCAGCACAAATAGAGCCTCGAAGGCATCCTCACTCATGGCCTTCCCATAGAAGGTAGCTTGGGCAATGAGGAACTCGGAAGGAAAACCCTGAATTCCGCCTTTGGTAGTCAGATTAGCTCTAATCAGATCTTCATCTATGTGCAACAGACTAGCCATCTCTCGAGCAGATGGAATACTCTCTAGGCCACTGAACGGCACTTGATCCAGAATCGGAATCCCAATAAGGTGAGAGTACTCCTCCAAAGTCGGCAACAACTGGAAGTCCGGAAATAAGAAGCAGTGATGCAAGGGATCGTAGAACTGAGCCAATGTACTCATCAACCCTTCGTCAACCTGAGTGGTGAGCAGAGGTAGGAGTTTCCCATAGCGAGCTTTGAAACCCAAGGGATCTAATACATATGATGTCAGATTCCTTAACTCTTTTACGTCGGGCTGCTTAAAGCTGTACTTCTTTGTATGCCTCTTTGGTCTTTCCATGTCTGAAGATTTTGCAAAATAACCCTTTAAGTTCCTTGAAAATTTTCTTTTTCTGATGACATGAATGCGAATGAATGCGTGAATGCATGAATGCAACAAACACACTCAAGGATCAAGCAAGGCACACCACACAAAGGTCGAGGGAAAGCTCTATGTATCCTTAATATCAATCATCCATTTTGGTGGATTTAGGTTTTCACCTTATCGACACCCAAGTTCCATTGATATTAACGGTACATGAACCGGCTCAAACATTCTTAATATCAACCAGCCGCTTTGATGGATTTTAGGTTTTACACCTGATCCGGGATCCATTGATATTAATAATGTTTGAACGACTCAACCACGAATCACGGGTTTGTTGAGAGTCACGAGCATGGAGTCTCGGTTAAGAACCACCCAAAGGGAGTGTACTAGGGTTTAAACCTGCCAGACATGTTCTATCAGAGGTTCCCATAATCATCGTTCCATCTCTCGAATATTATCGGAGGAACGAATACTCGTATTCCAAGAATATTCTCAAGAGAAACTCTTATGAGTGTAGTATCGCGTAACAATCGTATCAGAACTGACATCTGAACGACCTCCGCACTACGGTCCTAAAAATAGGCCAAGATGGGTTTGGTAAACTAAGGTCCTTGGCTTCTACGGCACATGATTGAAAGAATAATGCCTAACCACAAATAACTTGTGTGACATTATTAGTCCAACATGACCTCCACCAAGTGAATGGACTCGCAAGTCAACTGGCTAAGGAATACTCCACACCAGTCAACAAGACTATGCCATTCTCCTATCCTAGAGTGCACTCGAGTTCGGGTACAGAACTCATCTCACAGATCACCAAAGCACACAGCAATTGTATATCAAGCAATTCACACATTACAATCAATACAGTGATCCCGAATTGTACAAAAATGTCAAATAACAAATAACAATATATCACAACAAGGGTGAAAAGTAGGCAATACCACCAAGGAAGTTATGGTCCCCAGTGGAGTCGCCACTTTTCTGTAGCGGTGTATTCGTCGCTATATGATTTATTGATTAAACCATAAGCAAAGCATACAATGAAATTTCGAGTCGCCACCGCACTTTTATTTATCCAAAGGATTGGCTAAAAAGCGAACAAAAGCCTAAGAAGTTTTACACGTAGAAAACTAATAAAAGATCAGAGAGAGTCTGGGTAAGGGGTAAATTACGCAATGGGAAGGTGTTAGGCACCCACTACGTCCTAGGTACTCCTAGGGAGCCCTTTTCACACTTGTTGTACTAAATTGTTATTTGTTATGACATAAGTATTGTGCAAACATGATTGGGATGATGAGAAAAGAATGTACAAGTTAGTTATTTTTGTGTTATTGGGTTTGAACGGATGAACCCGCTGCCTACGTACCTTCCATCAAAGGTAAGGATCAAAACGCCGTAGTTCGGCTAAAAGATTTCCAAAAGTTGGTGGATTCAATTTTAAACACAAGCACTGAGGCTTTTCATTATCAATGGGAGAACACTCGACCAAAACCAACATCCACCATGTGAGGATAGCTTCGACGTACTAGAGGGGTTAGCCCTGTTTTCAGTACGGAAGTCTTATAGTCGACTCACTAAGGATAGGCAAGATTTACATCAACCACAAAGATAATTGAAACCTATGGCTAATGCATGAAAAGATTAACAATGGACAAAGCCAAAACAAGTGAATGAGTGAAGTTAATTGATTGTGATTGTGAAAATGAAGTCAAAGTATGATTAAGATTGATTCAAAAGAAGTATTATGAAATGGAGTTTGAAAAAGTCAAGGACTTGGGTCCAGGTTTTTAGTTTGAAAACATGAAGATGTTTGCACAAGATCTATGTCAAGTTTGAAGTCAAAGTGTGAAAAGGTTTAGGACACAATGAGAATGAATGGATGGAGATGGATTGTAAAACTTCTTAGAAGGTTCACTTCTTGAAATCATATAGAGGATGATTCAAGTGTGTCCTTTGGAATAGCAATGGATAATAACAATCAGACAAGAAAGAAAGTCAACAAAAGCGGATATCGGATGCCAATCACTGGGCTTATACCAATCTCCTAAAATAAAACTGGATATCAGATGCCACTCAATGGTCTTACACTAATCTCCTAAAACAAAATGAAACTTGGATACCGGATGCCAATCTGTCTGGACTTATACCAATATCCAACATATGATCATAGGAAAGCAAATGCCAACTTGCGGGGACTTACAGTTGCATCCTCACATAAACAAAGAAAAGCAAACATGGATGTCAGATGCCAATCTGTCTGGGCTTACTCTAAACTCCACAGTATGTGTCATACCCCAAAAATTACCCATCATTTTTCCTAAAAAAAAAAAAAAAAAAAAAAAAAAAAAACGAAAAAAAAAAAAAAAAAAAAAAAAGAGAATTTTTTTTTTTAATTAATTAATTAATTAATTAATTAATTAATTAAAATAAATAAATAAATAAAATATAACAAATTATTTTGGACTTGGGTCTCCCTCATTCCAAGCCCATTACCCACGAAATTAGTCTATAAATACTGAAGTTTCAGTAGGGGGAGTTGGACACTTGGAGTTACACTGGGAGATTCACTGAAAAAAAAAGAGGAGGAGAACAGAGAAGAACGAATAGAAGTTTTGGCATAGGAACCCTGCCTACCCGGAGAATTCAGAGTAAAGAAACCCTGAAGGCAGCCCATCTGCACCGAAGCCATCGCCGTCCAATTCCCGCTGCCTAACTTATTCCGATACTACAAGTGGTCAATCCCTTCAACCTTGAATTGGCAAACAGGTTTGCGTATCTCTATTGTTTATACTTTCAATTGGCCATATCTACATATATAATGCATCATGATAAAATGTTGATATATAATTTGCTTTCGTATGGGAATTTAAATATGCCTGAATACCCTGAATGTTTGACCATGTTATTTCTGTGATAAAATGCCATAAAATTCAAAGTTCCTAACATGGGGCTGTTTTCAAATTCAAAATCCGTGGCCGCTCGCTAGCACCTCGCTAGGCGAGCCTGGGGCTAGTATTCGCCTGGCCTTCGCTAGGCGAGGCAGAGGCAAACGAGACAGTAGCTGACTTTTCTATTCTTTTTTTTTTATGTTTTATCATAGCCATGCATTATTCATCCTATCCTATTTATTGTTGTGATATTTCTCCGGTGTAATCTTCGATTGCACCCTGATTTGGTGTTCTGAAATGTTTCTTTTTTTTTGAGTTTCGTAAAGGTTCGCATATCCCAGGAAAAGGTTATTGGCTAGGTATTCCACTTTAGTTGTGGGATACCCTTGTGGAGTTTCACCCTAAATTAATTTTTAATGTATTAATTTCTAATGTATTAATTTTTTTAATATATTATTTTTAATAATTTTAATGTGGAGTTTCATCCTAATTATATAATTAATTGTAAAACTTTGCCTTTGAATAAGTGATCTTGGACCTCTCTTTGTTGCCTTACGATTACGATATTACGGTCATGTCCCGCGAACGTGGGGATACCCTTAGCAAAGACCCTTCGGTTAAATCATCATAAAATAAATTATAGTCCCTCGGATGTTGCCTTCGAATATACAACTTTGTCCCTCGATGACCCTCCGATGTTGCCTACGGTTAAAAGATGATAGTCCCTTCGAATGCTAAGGTATCCTCGTAACTGTTGCCTTCAATGACCAATCGATGACCCTACGATGACCCTTTTACATCCAAAGGATAAAACTACTTATTTCTCAATAATAAGGACAGTTTTACCCTCATAAGGATAGGAAATACTCATAAAGACCTTGGGTCGGTATAACTCTTAATTGCTGGCTCACAACCTAAAACATTTTTTCACACCTCACACCTTTCAAAATACCTTCAGAAAATCACCACTTGGTATACATTCATACTAGAATCATTACCGAGTTATATTTTTCTAAACAATTTTCAAAACTAAACGAGATAATCACTTTGTATACATTCATACAAGAATCATTACAAAGTTAAATTCTCTTTTCAAAACAATTTTTCTAAACAATTCACAAACACTTTTTTTTTAGACAAAAATAATATAAGTGATCGAGCAATTAAGAGCCCATGGATAACCATGGATACAAAGGGTGCTAACACCTTCCCTTTGTATAATGTACCTCCCGAACCCAAAATCTAAATTAAGGTTTTTCCTGTTCTTTTCCACCTTTCCTTATTGGATAAAAGAAAAGTCGGTGGCGACTCTTGCTAACCGCGACATTGCGATTAAAACCACAAAAAAGTCCAGTTCACCGTATGACAGAACTGGCGACTCTGCTGGGGACCTTAAAAAGAGAGGTTACCTTAAAAACAAGATCACTTATTCAATTTGTCTGATTTATTTTTAAGGGATTGCTTGGGTATGTTATGCTTGAGTGAAAGATCCTACACCCGGATCTAGTGTACCTTAGGTAAGTAGCAAGAGATCATCGCGACTGTCCGGCGTATACTGGAATGGTCAAAATGATGGCTACGGTTAATGTGGCACTTTGGATGTCCTGATGTTCCTCATGTTAGTTGAGGAAATATTTGGCATTCGCGTGGTGTCATAAAAGCATTAACCAGACCTTTAGAACCCTAATTGACTCATCCTGGCCATTAGAAAGTAGTGAGATAACTGGCTTCGGTTCCGACTGGAGTTGGTTGAGACTCGATACTACACTCTTTGAGATTGGACTATAGGGAAGCTTCGGTCAACCACTTGGTGTTGCACTGAAGTGGACTTAAGGAAAGGTCAATGATTTGAGATCCTTCTAGAACCCGGTTACTATTCTAAGACAGGTTGAACCAACCAAACTTCAGTGGGGATGGTATTTACCTATGGAACTCACGCAAGCCTTAAAACCTAGGAATGATTGTTGTGTGACTTGCTTGTGCTTGTTATTTATCTAACAACATGACATCATAACAACATAACATCATAACATCATGGCATTGTACTAACCATTTCAAGGATTTAGGGATTTAACTCTGCTAAAAAAAAAAACAGAAAAAAACAAAAACAAAAGCAAAAACAAAAGAGAAAAGAAAAAAAAAAGCTCTTTTTGTTAGTTTATGCAAAGTTAAATCCCGAAAGTCCTTGAAAACATTTCATACATTGCATTGCATCGCATAACAGGTATTCTAAAGGATCAGTGTTCTCACGATTTTCCTATCAAACAGAACAGCAGATTCAAACAGATTGAACAATGGCTCTCGAACAAACTGTCAAAGATCTCCAGGCCCAGAATGCTCAATTCCAGGAAATGATGCTGAGCTTATCTAAGGGGCAGGAAGAACTGAAAGCTCTTTTGATGGAGAAGAAGAAGGACCAGAAACCTGTGGGTTACATCAACCCGGGGAGAAGGCTTAAGGGACAGGTTACAGGAGTCAAGATTAGAATTCCGAAGGATTCAGAAGAAGAGACCGAGAATGATTCGGAAGATGAGAATCCTAATCTCGTCAATTCTGAGGACGACGATGAAGATTATGAACATGAACAGTACTCTCCGAAGGATGATAAGTACAAGTTGCTGGAAGAACGTATGCTAGCTATGGAGGGGCAGAAAGTGCCCGGTCTGGATTTCGAAAACTTGGGTCTGGTCTCTGATGTGGTCATTCCCCGCAAATTCAAGGTTCCCATTTTCACTAAGTATGATGGTGCCTCTTGTCCTCAGATGCATCTAAGGGCTTATGTGAGAAAGATTCAGCCGCACACTACTGATAAGAAACTGTGGATCCATTTCTTCCAAGAGAGTCTGTCTGGCACACAGTTAGAGTGGTATTATCAGCTTGAGAGCTCTAACATCCGCACATGGACTGATTTAGCAACAGCTTTCTACAAGCACTACCAGTATAATTCTGAGTTAGCGCCTACTCGGCTACAGCTACAAAATATGACTATGGGCTCTAAAGAAAGTTTCAAAGAATATGCTCAAAAGTGGAGAGATTTGGCTGGCAGAGTCAAACCCCCTATGACTGATCGAGAGTTAGTGGACATGTTCATGGGTACACTGACTGGCCCATTCTACAGCCATCTACTGGGAAGTTCCTCGTCAGGTTTCACTGAACTTATCTTGACAGGTGAACGGGTTGAAAGCGGCATTCGAAGTGGAAAGATACAGGCAGCTACTTCTGCAAGCACCAAAAAGTCCTATCAGGGAAAGGTTGAATCAAATGCTGTGTACAGTGAGAGGAAGCATAACAAGAAGAATCGTGACCATACTGTTGGGGCAGTTACAATTGCCGCACCGCCATCTCAGAACTTCCAACACAGACAAGACAGGTCGAGAAGACAGTTTACCAAGATCAATATGACTTTAACCCAAGCACTGCAGAGTATGTTAAAGGCCAATTTGATTACCCTCAGAGGCCCTCCTGCAAATCCCAACACTACTTCTCCTCGTTATAATCCCAACGCCAGGTGTGCCTATCACTCCGATAGCCCCGGGCATGATACGAATGATTGCTGGTTGTTGAAGAACAAGATTCAGGATATGATCGACGCTGGAGAAATTGAATTTGATCCTCCGGCGACCCCCAATGTCATCACAGCACCTATGCCTAATCATGACCAGAATGTTAATGTTGTGGACGACAATTCTCACGTTACTGACGTTGCTGATTTAGCATCTCCTCTCCTGATCGTTAAGAAGAATTTATTGCAAGCTGGTTTATTTCCAGGTTGTGCTGAAGATTGCGATCTCTGTGTACTCCGACCCAATGATTGTTTGAAGTTGAAGAACGGCATTCAACGGCTGATGGATGATCGTACAATTCTATTTGAAAGGGTTCCTAAGGTGGACAACTCTATTGAAGAGGTATCTGTGATTGCTAGGTCCAAAGCTCCAGTAAAGATTACCGCTACTAGAGTGCCTGTGAAGATTACCGCTGAGCCCAAAGTGGCTCCCCTGATTATTACCGCACCTGGCCCCGTGCCATATTCCTCCAGCAAAGCTATTCCGTGGAACTATGGAGGCGACGTTTACATCCATGGCATAAAGCAGGTTGGTAGTTCTGCTAATCCTAATGATATTGTGGGGACTAGTAAAGTTACTCGAAGTGGAAGGATCTACTCCCCAGAAATCTCACCTCCCGCTCCCGAAATTCGAGGAAAAAAACCAGTCAATCCTCCTCAGTCAGAGACATCGGTCGAAGTTACTTCTGAAGATGTTGCCAAACAGGAAATGGAAGAGATGCTGAAAATCATCCGTAAGAGCGATTTTGATGTAGTGGAACAATTGGGGCATACTCCGTCTAAAATCTCAATGTTTTCCTTGTTATTATCCTCTGAATCCCATGTCAATGCATTGATGAAATTCTTGAAGACCGCTCATGTGCCTCAAGAAACATCCGTCGATCAATTCGAACATTATGTTGCTAATTTGACTGTTGACAATGGCCTAGGCTTTTCCGATGCTGACCTGACGCCAGCAGGAAAGAATCACAATAAAGCTCTGCATATCTCCATCGAGTGTGAGGGGATCACCCTGGCTCACGTGTTGATCGACAACGGCTCTTCCTTGAATGTGCTCCCGAAAGCTGTACTCGATAAATTTGACTACAAAGGCATTGAACTGAAACCTAGTGATGTTGTGGTGCGTGCTTACGATGGTGCGAAGAGTGTTGTCTATGGTGAAGTGGTTCTCCCTATCAAGATAGGACCTCAAGTCTTCAACACTACCTTTCACGTGATGGACATTCGTCCCGCCTACTCCTGCTTGTTGGGGCGCCCTTGGATCCATGGGGCAGGTGCGGTAGCTTCGTCGCTTCATCAAAAGCTGAAGTATCCAATAGCAGGCATGGTTGTCACTGTATGTGGAGAAGAAGAGTATATTGTCAGTAGTGTGCAAGCCTTCAAATACGTCGAGATGGATGGTGAATTCTTTGAGACTCCTTCTCAGTCATTTGAAGTGGTTCCTCCACCCAGTCCTGTCCTTAAGCCAACTCCCCTTGTGCCCAAGGTTGTTCATGCTCCCCCTGTCATGATCTCTCTGAAAGATGCTCAAGCCGCGATTGAAAATGGTGATCGTGCTGGTTGGGGTCAACTGATCAATGTACCGTACAAGTCTGATAAAGCTGGCCTGGGGTTTAACTCTGGAAAGATAGTCAAAAATCAGATTAATGCTATGGAAGATGCTGATAGTGATTGCGACTTGGATAGCTGGATTTTCCCAACAATTGGTGACGGACTCAACAATTGGAAGACTGAAGACATTATCCCGATTTCCTTTAGTCAGGAGTAATTGTTATTGCAAATTTTAATTTTCTTTTACAATCAAACTTCTTAAAGCATTGTGTCTATGCCCGAGGCACAATGGCTAATTTGTTAGGGGTTTTGTCATTTTCATAAGCATATTTATATTCAATAAATCAATGGACGTTTTGCATTCAAATATTGCGCTCTTTGTCTTTCCTATTATCTTTCAAACAAGCTATGTTTTCTTACACACACGCACGTAACGAATTGCAGATCCCTATCCACTCTGGATCCTGTTGATAATAGTTCTACTACTGTTCATTATGACTTTGAAAATCCGATCTACCGAGCCGAAGATGGAAGTGAGGAAGATTGTGAAGTACCTGAAGAACTTGCCAGACTGTTACTACAAGAAGAAAGGACTATACAGCCGCATGAGGAGTCAGTTGAGACTGTAAATCTGGGTATCGAGGTGGACAAGAGAGAAGTCAAAATAGGAGCAGGCTTGGAAAGCAGTATCAAGGAAAGATTGATTCAGATGCTACATGACTATGTGGAGATTTTTGCTTGGTCTTACGAAGACATGCCAGGGCTGGATACCGATATAGTAGTGCATCGTTTGCCGACGAAGGAAGATTGTCGTCCTGTTAAGCAAAAGGTTCGTCGCATGCGTCCTGAAATGTCCGAGAAAATCAAGACCGAAGTCATGAAACAATTCGATGCTGGTTTTCTGGCGGTTACTTCTTATCCTCAATGGGTTGCTAATGTGGTACCAGTGCCAAAGAAGGATGGTAAGGTGCGAATGTGTGTGGATTACAGAGATTTGAATAGAGCGAGTCCCAAGGATGATTTCCCACTGCCACACATTGATGTTCTGGTAGACAACACCGCTCAACACAAGGTATTCTCCTTCATGGATGGATTCTCGGGTTATAACCAGATCAAAATGGCACCTGAGGACATGGAGAAGACTACGTTTGTGACGCAATGGGGCACCTTCTGTTATAAAGTAATGCCGTTTGGTTTAAAGAACGCAGGAGCAACGTACCAGCGTGCTATGGTGGTTTTGTTCCATGACATGATCCATCATGAAATAGAAGTATATGTGGACGATATGATAGCCAGGTCTCATACTGAAGAAGAACATCTCGATCATTTATACAAACTGTTTGAGAGGCTGAAGAAATACAAGTTGAGATTGAACCCGAACAAATGTACCTTTGGAGTAAGATCCGGTAAACTCTTGGGCTTTATTGTCAGTGGTAAAGGTATTGAGGTTGACCCGGCCAAGGTGAGAGCTATTCAAGAAATGCCAGTTCCCCGTACGGATAAAGAAGTCAGAGGTTTCTTGGGACGTTTGAATTACATTGCCCGGTTTATTTCCCATTTGACCGCTACTTGCAAACCCATCTTCAAGTTACTGAGAAAAAATCAGGAGATGATATGGAATGATGAATGTCAAGAAGCTTTCGACAAAATCAAGAAGTACCTCCAAGAACCTCCGATTCTGGTACCACCAGTTGAGGGAAGACCTCTAATCATGTATTTGACCGTTTTAGAAAACTCAATGGGGTGCGTGTTGGGGCAACATGACGAGTCTGGTCGAAAAGAGCATGCCATATACTACCTTAGCAAAAAGTTTACCGACTGTGAAACAAGATACTCACTGCTCGAGAAAACTTGCTGTGCTTTGGCCTGGGCTGCTCGCCGACTAAGACAGTATATGTTGAATCACACCACTTTGTTGATTTCTAAGATGGATCCTATCAAATACATATTTGAGAAACCCGCCCTCTCCGGAAGAATAGCAAGATGGCAGATGATTTTAACAGAGTATGATATCCAGTATACCACCCAAAAAGCAATCAAAGGAAGCGTGCTAGCTGATCATTTGGCTCATCAGGCAGTGAATGATTATCAGTCTATGAATTTTGAGTTCCCAGATGAGGATGTCATGCTTGTTACTGATTATGAAGAACCTGGACCAGAGGAAGGACCCGAAGTGGGATCCCGATGGACTATGGTTTTTGATGGATCGTCTAACGCATTGGGCAACGGTATTGGCGTCGTGATCATTTCCCCCAAGGGTGGCCATACGCCTTTCACCGCTAGACTATGTTTTGAATGCACCAACAATATGGCTGAGTATGAAGCGTGTATTTTGGGACTCAGAGCTGCTATAGACCTAAGAATCAAGTTCTTGAAGGTGTACGGAGACTCAGCCTTGGTAATCAGTCAGGTCAAAGGAGAATGGGACACTAAACATCCGAATCTCATCCCTTATCGAGAACGGGTGTTGACATTAATCCCATACTTTGAAGAGATCACATTCGAATATATTCCACGAGAGGAGAACCAGTTGGCAGACGCATTAGCTACCATGTCATCTATGTTCAGAGTCAGATGGGACAATGAAGCTCCCCGGATTACCATTGAACGACTAGACGAACCAGCATATTGTTATGAACTTAACGCTGATGAAGTAGAAGAGAAGCCTTGGTACCACGAGATAAAAAGATATTTAGAAGCTCAAGAATACCCTGAAGGGACATCCATCAATGACAGGAAATTTCTGAGGAAGTTCTCCGCTAAATTCTTTTTGAGTAATGGAATATTGTACAAACGTAACCATGATTCGACTTTGCTTCGCTGTGTGGATAGAAAGGAATCAGAGAAGATTATGGAAGACATGCACGACGGTATCTTTGGGACTCATTCTAGTGGACATACAATGGCCAAGAAGATCCTGAGGTCAGGGTATTATTGGTCTACCATGGAAACTGATTGCCACCATCACTCCAGAACTTGTCATAAGTGCCAGATCTATGCGGATAAAGTACATGTGCCTCCTGCTCCATTAAACGTGTTGACCGCGCCGTGGCCCTTTGCAATGTGGGGCATTGATGTGATTGGCGAAATTAAACCTACCGCCTCTAATGGACATCGTTTCATCCTTGTTGCTATTGATTACTTCACAAAGTGGGTGGAGGCAGCCTCATTTGCTTCTGTTACTAAGAATGTGGTGGCATGATTCATCAAGAACAGCCTCATCTGCCGATACGGCGTCCCTGAGAGGATTATCACTGACAATGGCACTAATTTGAACAACAAGATGATTACTGAACTCTGCACGCAGTTCAAAATAAAACACCATAACTCTTCTCCGTACCGGCCAAAGATGAACGGCGCTGTAGAAGCGGCTAATAAGAATATTAAGAAGATTATACAAAAGATGACGGTAACATACAAAGACTGGCATGAGATGTTACCATTTGCTCTTCATGGTTATCGTACTTCGGTACGAACTTCGACAGGGGCAACTCCTTTCTCTTTAGTCTACGGAATGGAAGCCGTTTTACCAGTAGAGGTTCAGATTCCCTCTCTAAGGATCATGAAAGAGGCGGGCTTAGACGAAGACGAATGGATTCAGACTCGACTCGATCAGATAAATTTGATGGATGAGAAGAGACTTGCGGCTGTATGTCACGGGCAGATATATCAGAAGCGCATGACCAGGGCATTCAACAAAAAGGTCAAGAGACAAGTGTATCAAATTGGCGACTTGGTAATCAAACGCATCATCCTACCACAAACTGACCCCAGAGGCAAATGGACTCCCACATACGAAGGGCCATTTGTAGTTAAGAAGGTATTCTCAGGTGGAGCCATGATACTCGCTACAATGGATGGTGAAGACTTCCCACATCCCGTGAACGCGGACATAGTTAAAAAATACTACGCATAAAAGAGACCCGCTAGATCGACGTATCTAGGCAAAAGTAAGGGCATCCCGGCGAACCAAAAGGGTTCGGGCAAAAATTAGGGATATATAAAAAAAAAATGTACACCCGGCAAGTCGAAAACCTGAAAAGGCGGCTTGGGCAAAAAAGGGTATCCTGGTGGACTGAAAACCTGAAAAGGCGGTCCAGGCAAAAATTAGGGATTAAAGCATATGACTATGTCCCGTTCTTAGTCAACTTCATCCAAGTTCAAGGGACTGAACAAGCCAATCACTTCCATCCGACAGCAGGGGATGAGATGCTTGAAGACATAATGACAGTAGTAGACTTAAAATCAATAGGACTTCTTCCACATAGCTTTCTCTTTGTTTTCGACAATTTCCTCTTACTAGGATTTCTGTCTCCTTGTACACAAATTGCCTGTTTATAGGCCTTCTTTCAAAATCAATACAACCTTCTTTCAAAAGATGCTTTTGTTTTTTCTTTTTCTGTTTTGTTTGCGTAAACGTCCATTGATTTAATTTGAATTAATATATGCATTTGAATATGACCAATGTTTACCAAAATACATGCATAGAATAGCAATAGCAATTACTACAAGACTTCAGGATCGAGGATAAGGTCTAACCATGCTTCCAATGAATCCGCTACCAATTCTCTTCCCCAGCAAGCCTATTTTTCCCAGAAGAAATTGGCAGTATTCCCCGGCACAGCCAGCTATTCCCCAACAGAGGTCGGCATCGCCAGACAGGCTGATCATCTCATTCATCTCCAGCCCGACTCTGCTGAATATTTCCACCATCAGACAGAAATCAAGCATCCCCAGCCGAGAAAGGGTCATCGACACAAATGTCTCAAATCAGTAGATGGGGATTTATTTTCCCCAGTAGAGTCCCCAAGCAGAACTTCTCATACGCATAGCTCATTCATTACATCATTTCACAGCATACGCATGCATACAACATTCGCATTTATTTTAGCATAACACGAAACATCTCATACATCATGACATAGCATGAAGCTAACTTTTCTTTGCAGGTTATTTATCCTCCTGATATAGTCAAAATAAAAGGTTCATTCAGACAGACACCTTTATCAATCACATTCAAGATTCAGATACATATTTCAAATACAGTTCATGGGAACATTCATTCTGACAACACTTCGATATCCTCCTAACGATGGCATCTCTAAGCCCATCCCAGACATTTATTGCAAGTACAACATATACAGGTTATCAGATACAGCCTAACGTACGGTTCATTCTGATTCAGCCCAACATATGACTTCTTCAGCAACTCCAATGCGGTCTAACGTACGACCCATTTGGACCTTCAAATCCTCAGATGCTGCCTAGCGTACGGTACATTCAGGGGTGTAGTCTAGCGTACGACTACTTTCTTTTTCAGATGCAGCCTAACGGACGGCTCATTCTACAACTCGGATACGATCTAACGTACGATCCATTCTGAACTTCAACAACCCCAACGCGGTCTAACGTACGACCCGTTTGGATCTTACAACCCTCAGATGCTACCTAACGTACGGTACATTTCTGAAGTGTAGTCTGGCGTACGACTACCGCTTTCATCATCAGATGCGGCCTAACAGACGACTCATTCTGCGACGGTCTAACGTACGACCCGTTCGGATGTCCATCCCCTCAGATGCTACCTAACATACGGTACATTTCTGAAGTGTAGTCTAACGTACGACTACCCCTTTCGTCATCAGATTCAGCCTAACGTACGGCTCATTCTGCAACTCAGATACGATCTAGCGTATGGTCCATTCTGACCCTTTATCCCCAACAGCATATGACACACTCCGACTCCCCAACGAAGTCGGCAGCCTAATGGATGACTCATTATACGGTCTAACGTACGACCCAGTGTGGCACCCATGTCTTCAAATTGGCCTAATATACGGCGCGATCTGAAGCTTTCGTCATCAAACCTCCCAGATGGCATCTTTAAGCCCATCTCCATCAAGACCAACTGTCGATTCTCAAGTGCAAATTTTTGGGGCATTCTAGTGTTCAATAATCTTCCACCTCCAGACCACGAATGGCATACACGCCATCCTAACTCTCTCGGTTCAAGAATATTGAACAGGGGCAGCTGTCATACCCCAAAAATTACCCATCATTTTTCCTAAAAAAAAAAACGAAAAAAAAAAACGAAAAAAAAAAAAAAAAAAAAAAAAAAAAAAAAAAAGAGAAAATTTTTTTTTAATTAATTAATTAATTAATTAATTAAATAATTAAAATAAATAAATAAATAAAATATAACAAATTATTTTGGACTTGGGTCTCCCTCATTCCAAGCCCATTACCCACGAAATTAGTCTATAAATACTGAAGTTTCAGTAGGGGGAGTTGGACACTTGGAGTTACACTGGGAGATTCACTGAAAAAAAAAGAGGAGGAGAACAGAGAAGAACGAATAGAAGTTTTGGCATAGGAACCCTGCCTACCCGGAGAATTCAGAGTAAAGAAACCCTGAAGGCAACCCATCTGCACCGAAGCCATCGCCGTCCAATTCCCGCTGCCTAACTTATTCCGATACTACAAGTGGTCAATCCCTTCAACCTTGAATTGGCAAACAGGTTTGCGTATCTCTATTGTTTATACTTTCAATTGGCCATATCTACATATATAATGCATCATGATAAAATGTTGATATATAATTTGCTTTCGTATGGGAATTTAAATATGCCTGAATACCCTGAATGTTTGACCATGTTATTCCTGTGATAAAATGCCATAAAATTCAAAGTTCCTAACATGGGGCTGTTTTCAAATTCAAAATCCGTGGCCGCTCGCTAGCACCTCGCTAGGCGAGCCTGGGGCGAGTATTCGCCTGGTCTTCGCTAGGCGAGGCAGAGGCGAACGAGACAGTAGCTGACTTTTCTATTCTTTTTTTTTTATGTTTTATCATAGCCATGCATTATTCATCATATCCTATTTATTGTTGTGATATTTCTCCGGTGTAATCTTCGATTGCACCCTGATTTGGTGTTCTGACATGTTTCTTTTTTTTTGAGTTTCGTAAAGGTTCGCATATCCCAGGAAAAGGTTATTGGCTAGGTATTCCACTTTAGTTGTGGGATACCCTTGTGGAGTTTCACCCTAAATTAATTTTTAATGTATTAATTTCTAATGTATTAATTTTTTTTAATATATTATTTTTAATAATTTTAATGTGGAGTTTCATCCTAATTATATAATTAATTGTAAAACTTTGCCTTTGAATAAGTGATCTTGGACCTCTCTTTGTTGCCTTACGATTACGATATTACGGTCATGTCCCGCGAACGTGGGGATACCCTTAGCAAAGACCCTTCGGTTAAATCATCATAAAATAAATTATAGTCCCTCGGATGTTGCCTTCGAATATACAACTTTGTCCCTCGATGACCCTCCGATGTTGCCTACGGTTAAAAGATGATAGTCCCTTCGAATGCTAAGGTATCCTCGTAACTGTTGCCTTCAATGACCAATCGATGACCCTACGATGACCCTTTTACATCCAAAGGATAAAACTACTTATTTCTCAATAATAAGGACAGTTTTACCCTCATAAGGATAGGAAATACTCATAAAGACCTTGGGTCGGTATAACTCTTAATTGCTGGCTCACAACCTAAAACATTTTTTCACACCTCACACCTTTCAAAATACCTTCAGAAAATCACCACTTGGTATACATTCATACTAGAATCATTACCGAGTTATATTTTTCTAAACAATTTTCAAAACTAAACGAGATAATCACTTTGTATACATTCATACAAGAATCATTACAAAGTTAAATTCTCTTTTCAAAACAATTTTTCTAAACAATTCACAAACACTTTTTTTTTAGACAAAAATAATATAAGTGATCGAGCAATTAAGAGCCCATGGATAACCATGGATACAAAGGGTGCTAACACCTTCCCTTTGTATAATGTACCTCCCGAACCCAAAATCTAAATTAAGGTTTTTCCTGTTCTTTTCCACCTTTCCTTATTGGATAAAAGAAAATTCGGTGGCGACTCTTGCTAACCGCGACATTGCGATTAAAACCACAAAAAAGTCCAGTTCACCGTATGACAGTATGGTCCTAGGAATACAAATGCCAAATTGCAGGGACTTACAGTTGTATCCTCACATACAAACAAACAAAGCAACATGTGATCATAGGAAAGCAAATGCCAACTTACAGGGACTTACAATTGCATCCTCACATAAACAAATGCATCAAGCAAAGATAAGATGAGTGGCCAAGGTGATGGTCTTATACTCACTTCCATATCATAGGAGCAATGGCCAATGAATGGTCTTACAATTGTCCTCAATGGGCAAACAACAATGATAAGTCACAAAGACAAATGAGATGATTATGCATTAATGAGCAATAAATGATGATGAGTGCATAGAGCATACAAGTAGATATGTGTATATGAAGCAAATGATCAATCAATGAAAGCAATCAGCACACGCTATAACCAAACAAGGAGGCTCATACAAAAGGGTTAGGCACTGAGGCCAACTGGAATAGGTTCAAAGGTGCTCTTAACCTTGCCATTGAGGGGCTAAGGTGAAGCAGATGAAAGGAGATGAGGGGTGTGCCTCATTGCTCTTATCCCTGATCAGGGAGAGCATTTAAATATCAGAAAGTGTGGGAGTTCAGAAAGTAGGAACTCTCTCCACATATTATTGACTCGATTGATCTTGGGTTTTGATCTCAATGCTACAACCATGTAATGGGAGCAATGAGAAGACTCACTGAATAGTAGGGGATAGGCTACTTATCCCTTTGATCTACCAATTGCCTTACTTGAAGGACTTTTCCTGCTTGGGACAAAATTAAACACACACAAGCATTGCCTCTTAAGGAGGACTTCAGACAGTTGCCTGGCCAAATAACAGGCCAGGTCTTCCAGACTACATGAAGAAAAAGGAATTATACCTCAAAGCAAATTGCTAAATAGCAAAGCAAAGCAAGTTCAAAGAACTAAGCAACTAATGGTACCTGAAATAGTCAAACAAAATCAGTACACCATTCAACAGTCAAAGCAAAATGAAGTAGTCAAAACAGATAAGCAAATGTGCAAAGCACAAGGCACAAGGCTTATGAGCCAAGCAACCTACAAAACAAAGAGGTTAGCACATGATAAACAATCAAGCTCAAACAAATTGGATTGTTCTCTTTGAAGCATTTGTGCTTAACCTGAAACAATGAGCTCAAACATAAGCAACAAGACCACTAGGACAAGCCTAGGGTCAAAATGAAATGAGAAAGTCAAAACAACAAGGGATAGTCAACCAAAATCAAGTTTAAACAATCAAGAAGCAAACTCAATTGGTCCCACATGCATATCATTCATCATCATGATTTCATAAGCAAAGGAAGGCAAAGCATGGCAAATTGGTGCACATAGAAGTCAACAGAAAGACTTGCATCAAAAGTCAACTCAAACATTTTCAAAAATCACCAAATAATTCATGATCAATCCTAACACCTAGAATGATAAGCATGTAAAATTTCATCATAATTCGACAAGTGGAAGGCAGTCAATGAAAATCATGAAGTCAAAGAAAATTTGAATATGCTCAATGAAGTCAACAGCAAGACTTAGCTCAAAACCAAACATAGTCAATTCCAAAAATTATCAAATAATTCAGGGTCAATCACAATCCATAACATGACATGCATATAAAATTTCAGCTCAATTGGATCATGGGAAGATGGTCAACTAAAATCAGGAAGTCAAAATAATTTCAAGTATGCACAAAGAAGTCAAACCAACATGTATCAACTTAAAAAAATCATAACTAAATGAAAACAGATGAGAAATGAATGGGATCAACACCAATGCAAAGCTTAAGATGTCTAGTATGCACATGTAAAATTTCATGATCATCCAATAAGGTATGAGAATTTCACAAAGGAAATGGCAAGATGTATCACACAAGGTCAACATTTGACTAGGCAGGGGAGAAAAATCTCAAACAATTAGGAAATGGCATAATTAATTCCAGGAAAAATCACAAGTCAACTAGACATATAAGAGAAGGATCATGCAAAATTTTACATCAATTGGAGGTCAGGAAGCATGTCAACAAAAATCATGAAATTGCATATCATTGGTGTGACACAAATTGTCACACCCTACTTCAAAAATTCATATCTTAACAACCACATGTGATAAATTCAAAAACTCTACATCAAAACAAACATGAATGAGTGTAGATTAAGCACAAACAATTTCAGGGTCATTGGATGCATCATCATCATTTCACAAAAGAAATGGCAAAAGGTACAAAATGTGCCTACATGTTAAGAAACCTAATACCATTAAAAATCCAGCCAACCAAAAAAATCATTAAAAATCATGATAAAATACTAGACATTCAACAGGACATGATGCAAAAAATTCCATGATTTTTGGAGTTGAAATGAGTGAGAAATGAATTTTGTAAGTTGAGGTAACAAATTGGAAAGAACGAACAACATAACATGATTTAGCAAGTCAACCAATTGACCGAGTGGCATTTTTGCAATTCCTGCAGTCACTAATCAAAACGCATCGTTTCAGCAAATGGAACCAAATATTCTGATTGGTCGGTTCTCAATGGAACAGTACATACACACATGCAATACGTGAAACCCAGAAAACTGGAAAATAATTAGGGTTTAGCACAGTGTTTAGGGTTCAAGCTACAGTATTCGTCTTCATCAACCAACAGAAATCGTGAAATTCAAACATGCCCCGAAACGTCAATCGAGCACACCATTATGATCAGCAAGCAACACATAACACGAATATGGCATCCATTTTCACTAATTCATCTTGAACAAAGCAAATCGAGCAAAAACTTATTTGAGCATAAAAAATGAAATCCAGATTTCTCACAGCATAGTTAACCAATTCGATTGATACAAGGTTCACAATACTCAGCAAGGCAAGAACTACACAAAACATGGCAACATTTAGAGAAATGAGAGATTCGAAACTTTACTTGATTTTGAAGAAAAAGTGAAACAATGGTTCTTTGGATGATGTTGGCTCGAACAGATGGAGATAATGGTTGATGTTGATGGATTCTTGAAGCACTTTAGCTCAGCCCACTTAAATCCAGCTTAAATCGAGTTTGGCCATTGAAGATGCTTGAAGAAAACAGAACATGAAATGATCTTCCAGCTGGTATTTTATGCTCCAAATGGTTTCCAGATGATGGCTAGGTGATGAAGGAAGCAAGAGTGGCTCGAGTGTTTTGGGAGTTTTGCTCAGAAATTGCAAATCATGAAAATGGTGATTTTTGCAAATGAGAGAATTCTGGTGTTTAGATGGCTGCAGCTAGGTTTAAATCTCACAGAAAATGACTTATATATGGACTGTTTAGCATTAGTTAATGATGTGCTAAGCTTGGTTAACTCAAATGAAGCCAAATGCCAATTTGCTAATTTTCCAATATATGCATATGGGGTGTATGGTTCTGGCCGAGTTTGGGCCTTGAACAAACTTCAAATGTCATCTTAAACAAGTTCCAAATGGCCACAAGTGTTAAAATTGCTTAAATCACAAAGTCCCTTTTTGCACATACTTGAAATTAATGAAGGAAAGTCAAAAAATGCCATTTTGATCCATAGATTTTTGGTACATGAAAATTATATTTTTGGAAAGAGGAGATGAAATATGGTTTGTAGGAAAAAACCCCACCAAAATTGGCCAAATGGTTTGAGAGATATGGCCTTTTGAAGTTCAAGATTTTGTGAAAATGATTTGATCATATCTTGACAACCATGCATGGGAATTGAGAGTTCTTGGACTTTTTGGAAATGGGAGAACAAGATCTTCAACTTTCATGTTGGGAAAAAATTCATTTGGAGCTTGTATCATGATGCAAGTTGAGGATCAAGAAGTTTCCATTTTTGGCAGTTAAAATTACAGGTCAACTTTCTATTTCTGGAAATTTTCTGTTTGACTTCAAATTCTTCCATGATGAGGTTTGGCATGATATATGAGGCTTGTATGGACATGAATGAGCTCCTTCAAATCAATTCCATCCATCAAATCACTGATTAAATCCACAGTTGACCAAGTTTGACTTTTCTAGGGTTTTGCATGATTGATCCACTTCTGATGAATTCCAAACCCTAATTCTTTGAGACCTTGATTCCAAGTGATGTCCCAAGTTATATGAACTCTTGATTATTGATCATGGTACCCAAATTCTGCAAGAATGGCCACCATCCACTGCTTTGACTAACCAATGACTGACTTTGACCTAATTGCTGATGATTGCTTCAACTGCAAGCAACAAGGTTAGACTGACAATATTTTTGTACTTTTTGATTGATAAACATGCGAAAGGCAAAGATATACAAATGCAAAACATGCTTGGTGATCAAGAACCACACTCACAAGGCAACCTACCCATTAGGAGGGGAGCTAGGGCATGCAATGATCCTTGAGGCCATGATATGATATGATATGGGCCATGTTATGCTATGACCTAATATGAGAATGTATGTACAATGATAGGTGCAAATTTGAGGTGCTACAATATGGATTTTTGTATGTTATCCATATAAGGCTCAAAGCTTACCAGGGTTAATGATCTACTGTTAATGATATATAATTTAGAGTCTAGTCCTACCTATCATACTAAAAATGCACAGCAAATTTTTCACATCACACCACAAGACTTTAGTAAAGAGAACTAAGAAAAATACTCATAATTGTAACTCAAAAACCAAAGGAAAAAAGCATGCAATTTTTTATTTTTTTTAAGAAAGTAAGCAAAAACCAAAACAAAGAAAAACTGAAAACAAAACAAAGAAACAAAACAAATAAATGGTTCCCTCCCCCACACTTAAAACATACATTGTCCTCAATGAAAGAGCATAAAAATAAAATAAGAGTAAGAGAAAGGAAAAAACACACCCGAGGAGTCAAGACGGATAAATGATCGCATAAGCAGCCTTTCCCAAAGAGAGCTCTTCTACAGTCTCTTCTTCCAAAGTCGGGTTCTCATGGAGTAGCTTTGGGTAGTGTCCATTGACCTTAAAATTTTTATTAGTGCATTTGCCTTGTATTCCAGGATCAAAAAAGTATCTTCGATAAGTAAAAGTGTTGAATGGGCACGTGAAAGTGATCTCCTTTTTCACAACATCAAGAATTAAAGGATTACGGGGCTGCCTCACTATTTTTGTTTCATCTTTAAGTGATATCCTATGCATACATATGGATGAGCTAATATCACGAGTGTCATCCAAAGTCCATCAAATTCCCTTCTTATATTTCTGCTTAAGTTGAAGCTTTGATGAATAATATGAATCCTCGGGAAGTGGTTTAGGCTCTAAAGCATGTGGTTGTTCAATGGATGGTATGTTTGGGGCAGCCAGAATGTCAAGAGCTTCAGCCACATAAACAACTTCGTTTATACTATCACCCTGCAAGGCATCATCAATCTCAGCACAAACAACATAAAGGTTAGTGTCAGTACAATCATCACATGAGTAAACATCATCAAACTTTGATAGAGATGGAAAATCAAGTGAAAACAATTCAGAAAAAGTGTCATCAACCAACTCAGAGATCAATTCAATATGGAAAATAGAATGCTCCTCCAAGGGATGTTTCATGGCATCGAAAATGTTAAATTTTACGACAATGTCACCAAATTCCATGGACATGGTTCATTGTCGACATCAATTTTTGTTTTCGCCGTTTTTCATGATTGGTCTGACTAAAATAATGGGCAATCTGCTTGAATTTGTTTCTCTATACATGTCCAGAATGTAGAAATTTGCAGGAAAAATCAAGTCATTAACTTGAACAAGCACATCTTTCACTACTCCAATAGGGTGAGCATTACTTCTGTTTGCTAGTTGAATGATTAAACCTGTACGCTGTAAAGGACCAAGATCAAGGTTATTATAAACAGAAGTAGGCATAACATTAATTTCTGCTCCCAAATCAAGCATGCAATTGTCGAATTTACTATCCCCAATGGTACATGGAATAACAAAAGTTCCTGGATCCTTGAACTTTTGGGGTATGACCTGATTGAGGGATGAAACAGTAGCTTTTTCAGGTGAATGTTTGGGCTGGATAAGGGCTGAAATGTTCCGTCCCAAATTTACTCTCACATTTTCCCTTCATCCTTCTCTTACTTGTGCACAAGTCTTTTAGAAATTTTGCATACTTTGGAACCTTCTTAATAATATCAAGAAGCGGAATGTTTACCGCCACTTTTCTGAACACATCTAAAATATCTATCTTCTTGTCTCCATCATCAGTCCTTTTAATTTTCAGTATTCTATGTGGTAAGGGAACTGGTGGCACATACTCCTTCTCTTTTTCTTTTTCAGTTTCTACCACAATATAGGGTTCAGTTTCTATCACAACGGAAGAAGGTTCAGGTGTTACCTCAAGATTTTTTTTATTTTTTTCTGGGGCTGGTTCTGTTACCTTCCCGGATCTTAACGAAATTGCACTCACATTAGCATTAGGGCCTTTTGGATTCACACCTGTTTGGGCATGAAGTTGGTTTGATCCTTGGGCTTGCTGCATGGCATTCATCGAAGTGGCAAGCTGTCATACGGTGAACTGACTTTGTGTGTTCTTGCTTTGGAAAGCAAATGTCGCGGATAGCAAGAGTCGCCACCGACTTTTCTTTTATCCAATAAGGAAAGGTGGAAAAGAACAGGAAAGACCTTGATTAGATTTTGGGTTCGGGAGGTACATTATACAAAGGGAAGGTGTTAGCACCCTTTGTATCCATGGTTATCCATGGGCTCTTAATTGCTGGATCACTTATGTTTGTCTGAAAAAAGTGTTTGTGAATTGCTTAAAAAATGTTTTGAAAAGAGAGTTTAACTTTGTAATGATTCTTGTACGAATGTATACAAAGTATTTATCTCGTTTAATTTTGAAAGCGGTTTAGAAAAATATAACTTGGCAATGATTCTAGTACGAATGTATACCAAGTGGTGATTTTCTAGTATTTGCAAAGTGTGAGGTGTGAAAAATGTTTTAGGTTGTGAGCCGGCAATTAAGAGTTATACCTACCCAAGGTCTTTATGGGCATTTCCTATCCTTATGAGGGTAAAAATGTCCTTACTATTGCGAAGTAAGTAGTTTTATCCTTTGGATGTAAAAGGGTTTTCGTAGGATCATCGATTGGTCATGGAAGGCAACATTTGTAAGGATACCTTAGCATTTGAAGGGACGATCATCATTAACCGTAGGCTACAACGACGGGTCATCGAGGGACAAAATCATATATTCGCAAGCAACATTCGAGGGACAATGATTTATTTTATAGGGACATGATGATTTAATCGAAGGGTCTTTGCTAAGTGTATCCCCACATTCGCGGGACATGACCATAATACCGTAATACCGTAAGGCAACAAAGAGAGGTCCAAGATCACATATTCAAAGGTAATATTTTATAATCAATTAGGTAATTGTAATCAATTAGGTAATTAGGTCCACGTTATAATCAATTAGGTAATTAGGGTGAATCTCCCCCAAGGGTATCCCACAAATAAAGTGGAATACCTAGCAAGCTACCTTCTCCGGGAGTATGTGAACCCTTACAAAATTCAGCAAACAGGTCAGAATACCAAATCAGGGCGCAATCAAGAGTTGCACCAACCAAAGGAAATCACAACAGTAATGATGTCAGGTAAACAATGCATGGTTAGAATAAAACAGATCAGATAAGCAGAGAACAGAACAGAAAAATCAGCGACTGTCACGTTCGCTCCTGCCTCGCCTAGCGAAGGCTTAGCGAATACTCGCTACATGCTCGCTTAGCGATGTGCTAGCGAGCGGCTGCAGATTCTGGTTTTGGTAACAGTACAATTCCAGAAAACTCCAAACCCTATGGCATCCATTATAGAAATTACATGGTTAAACGTTCAAGATATTCATACATACTTAAATTCACAGGCAAAACTTAAGATATTTTTATAGATTCAATCATAATGCCACATGCAAGTTAAGAACATAAAGCGGTAATAGTAATGCAAACCTGTTTGCAACTGAATTGCAACCTTGAATTGGCAAGTCGCTCTTAGGGTTGGCGCCGGATTGAGTTGGGCGGAGGTAACCTTGGTGCAGATGAGTTTCCTTCAGGGTTTCCTTGAGGGTTGCTCTGAATTCTCTGGGTTAGCCTCCAGGGTTTGCTGTGTTGCTTCTGTTAGGGTTTCCTTGATAGGGTTTCTGTCCGTCTGCCTCTGTCCCCTTTTTCTGAATGAAGCTCTGCTATTTATAATAATTTTTGTGACCTGATGGGCTCAGAATGAAGCCCAGAATTTTCTGGTATTCGCAAGCTTCGCTAGGCGAGTGGCGTAGCGAAGGGTTCGCTAGGCGAAGGAGTTGCTCGCCTAGCGAGCATGCCAGTTTGGGCCATTTTCTGGATTTGGCCACCTGTGTGCTGGGTCTTTGTTCCTTTAAGATCAATGCCTTGAACAATGAGTTGGAGTGCCTTGAAGAATGTCTTGAAAGATTAACGGGCAAAATTTGGGGTATGACAGCTGCCCCTGTTCAATATTCTTGAACCGAGAGAGTTAGAATGGTATGTATGTCATTCGTGGTCTGGAGGTGGAAGATTATTGAACACTAGAATGCCCCAAAATTTTGCACTTGTTAATCAAAGGCTAGTCTTGATGGAGATGGGCTTAGAGATGCCATCCAGGAAGTTTGATGATGAAAGATCAGAACGGGTCATACACTGCTGGGGATAAAGGATCAGAATGGATCATACACTAGATCGTATCTGAATCGCAGAATGAGTTATTCATTAGGCGGGTGACTTCGCTGGGGAGGAAAGATCAGAATGGATCATACGCTAGATCATATCTGAGTTGCAGAATGAGCCGTACGTTAGGCTGTAACTGAAAAAAGGGGTCAGAATGGATCGTACGTTAGATCGCATCTGAGTTGAAGATCCAAATGGGTCGTACGTTAGACCGTATTGGAGTTGCAGAATGAGCCGTACGTTAGGCTGTATCTGAAAAAGAAAGTAGTCGTACGTTAGACTACACCCCGGAATGTACCGTACGCTAGGCAGTATCTGAGGATTTGAAGGTCAGAATGGATCGTACGTTAGATCGTATCTGAGTTGCAGAATGAGCCGTACGTTAGGCTGTATCTGAAGAAGAAAGTAGTCGTACGCTAGACTACACCCCGGAATGTACCGTACGCTAGGCAGTATCTGAGGATTTGAAGGTCCAAATAGGTCGTACGCTAGACCGTATTGGAGTTGCAGAATGAGCCTTACGTTAGGCTGTATCTGAAAAGGGGTCAGAATGGATCGTACGTTAGATCGTATCTGAGTTGAAGATCCAAATGGGTCGTACGTTAGACCGTATTGGAGTTGCAGAATGAGCCGTACGTTAGGCTGTATCTGAAGAAGAAAGTAGTCGTACGCTAGACTACACCCCGGAATGTACCGTACGCTAGGCAGTATCTGAGGATTTGAAGATCCAAATGGGTCGTACGCTAGACCGTATTGGAGTTGCAGAATTAGCCGTACGTTAGGCTGTATCTGAAGAAGAAAGTAGTCGTACGCTAGACTACACCCCGAAATGTACCGTACGCTAGGCAGTATCTGAGGATTTGAGGATCAGAATGGATCGTACGTTAGATCACATCTGAGTTGCGGGAGTCATATGTTGAGCTGAATCAGAATGAACCGTATGTTAGGCTGTATCTGATAATTTCTGTATATGTTGTATTTGCAATAAATGTCTGGGGTGGGCTTAAAGATGCCACCATGGAGGATGTCAGAGTGAATACCCATATGGATTATATCTGAAGGATGTATTTGAATCTTGAATGTGATCGATAAAGATATCCGTCTGAATGGATCTTTACTTTGACTGTATCAGGAGGATAATTAACCTGAAAAATAAAGTTAGCTTCATGCTATGTCATGATGCATGAGATGTTTTATGCTTTCGGAAATAAATGCGAACATTGTATGCATGCGTATGCTGTGAAATGATGTAATGAATTATGTGTGGGGAAAATAAATCCCAATATTCTGGTTGGAGACATTTGTATCGATGACCCTCTCTTAGCTGGGGATACTTGATTTCTGTCTGATGGTAGAGATATTCAACAGAGTCTGGCTGGGGGATGGAGGAGATGATCCATCTGTCTAGCGATGCCAATTCCTTCTGGGGAGTAACTAGTTTATGCTGGGGAATAGAACTAGCAACCGGATTCGTTGGAAAGCATGGTTAGACCTTCTCCTCGATCCCGAAGTCTTTTAGTAATCGCTATTTCTATTTTATGCGTGCATTTTTGGTAAACATCGATCATGTTCAAATGCATATATCAATTCAAATTAAATAAATGGACGTTTATGCAAACAAAACAGAAAAAATAAAACAAAAGCATCTTTTTGGAAATAACATTGTATTGATTTTGAAAGAGGGCCTATAAACAGGCAATTTGAGTACAAGGAGACAGAAATCCTAGTAAGAGGAAATCGTCGAGACAACAAAGAAAAGCTATGAAGAAAAAGTCCTATTGATTTTAATTCTGCCACTGTCATTATGTCTTCAAGCATCTCATCTCCTGATGTCAGATAGAAGTGATTGGCTTGTTCCGTCCCTTGAACTTGAATGAAGCTGTCTAAGAACAGGACATAGTCATACGCTTTTAATCCCTAATTTTTGCCTGGACCGCCTTTTCAGGTTTTCAGTCCACCAGGATACCCTTTTTTGCCCAAGCCGCCTTTTCAGGTTTTCGACTTGCCGGGTGTACATTTTTATATGTTTATCCCTAATTTTGCCCGAACCCTTTTGGTTCGCCGGGATGCCCTTACTTTTGCCTAGGTACGTCGACCTAGCGGGTCTCTTTTATGTGTAGTACTTTTTAACTATGTTTGCGTTCACGGGATGTGGGAAGTCTTCGCCATCCATCGTAGCAAGTATCATGGCTCCACCAGAGAATACCTTCTTAACTACAAATGGCCCTTCGTATGTGGGAGTCCATTTGCCACTGGGATCACTTTGTGGTAGAATGATACGCTTGATCACCAAGTCTCCGATTTGATACACCCGTCTCTTGACCCTTTTGTTAAATGCCTGGGTCATGCGCTTCTGATATATCTGCCCATGACAAACAGCCGCAAGTCTCTTTTCATCAATCAAATTTATCCGATCGAGTCGAGTCTGAATCCATTCATCCTCGTCTAAACCTGCCTCTTTCATGATTCTTAGAGAGGGAATCTGAACTTCCACAGGTAAGACGGCTTCCATTCCGTAGACTAAAGAGAAGGGAGTTGCCCCTGTCGAAGTTCGTACTGAAGTGCGATAACCATGAAGAGCAAATGGTAACATTTCATGCCAGCCTTTGTACGTTACTGTCATCTTTTGTATAATCTTCTTAATATTCTTATTAGCAGCCTCCACGGCGCCTTTCATCTTTGGCCGGTACGGAGAAGAGTTATGGTGTTTTATTTTGAACTGCGTGCAGAGTTCAGTAATCAGCTTGTTGTTCAAATTGGTACCATTATCAGTGATAACCCTTTCAGGGACGCCATATCGACAAATAAGACTATTCTTGATGAACCGTGCCACCACATTCTTGGTGACAGAAGAAAATGAGGCTGCCTCTACCCACTTTGTAAAGTAATCAATAGCAACAAGGATGAAACGATGTCCATTAGAAGCAGTAGGTTTAATCTCTCCGATCATATCAATGCCCCACATTGCAAAGGGCCAAGGGGATGTCAACACGTTCAATGGAGCAGGAGGCACATGTACTTTATCCGCATAGATCTGGCACTTGTGACAAGTTCTGGAGTGATGGTGGCAATCAGCTTCCATGGTAGACCAATAGTACCCTGATCTCAGAATCTTCTTGGCCATCGTATGCCCACTAGAGTGAGTCCCAAAGATACCGTCGTGCATGCCTTCCATGATCTTTTCTGCTTCCTTTTTATCCACACAACGAAGCAAAGTCGAATCATGATTACGTTTGTATAATATTTCATTACTCAAAAAGAATTTAGCGGAGAACTTCCTCAGAAATTTTCTGTCATTGATGGATGCCCCTTCAGGGTATTCCTGAGCTTCTAAATATCTTTTTACTTCGTGGAACCAAGGTTTCTCTTCTACTTCATCAGCGTTAAGTTCATAACAATATGCTGGTTCATCTTGTCACTCAATGGTGATCATGGGAGCTTCATTGTCCCATCTGACTCTGAACATAGATGACATGGTGGCCAAGGCGTCTGCCAACTGATTCTCCTCTCGTGGAATATGTTCGAATGTAATCTCTTCAAAATATGGGATTAATGTCAACACCCGTTCTCGATAAGGGATGAGATTCGGATGTTTAGTGTCCCATGTTCCTTTGATCTGACTGATTACCAAAGCTGAGTCTCCATACACACTCAAAAACTTGATTCTCAGGTCTATAGCAGCTCTGAGTCCCAAAATACAGGCTTCATACTCGGCCATATTGTTGGTACAATCAAAACATAGTCTAGCAGTGAAGGGCGTATGGCAACCCTTGGGGGAAATAATTACAACACCGACACCATTGCCCAACGCATTAGAAGATCCATCGAAAACCATAGTCCATCGGGATCCCAGTTCGGGTCCTTCATCTGGTCCAGGTTCTTCATAATCAGTAACAAGCATGACGTCCTCATCTGGGAACTCAAAATTCATAGATTGGTAATCATCCACTGCTTGATGAGCCAGATGATCAGCTAGCACGCTCCCTTTGATTGCTTTCTGAGTAGTGTACTGGATATCATACTCTGTTAAAATCATCTGCCATCTTGTTATTCTTCCGGAGAGGGCAGGTTTCTCAAATATGTATTTGATAGGATCCATCTTAGAAATCAACAAAGTGGTATGATTCAACATATACTGTCTTAGTCGGCGAGCAGCCCAGACCAAAGCACAGCAAGTTCTCTCGAGCAGTGAGTATCTTGTTTCACAGTCGGTAAACTTTTTGCTAAGGTAGTATATGGCATGCTCTTTTCGACCAGACTCGTCATGTTGCCCCAACACACACCCCATTGAATTTTCTAACACGGTCAAATACATGATTAAAGGTCTTCCTTCAACTGGTGGCATCAGGATTGGAGGTTCTTGGAGGTACTTCTTGATTTTGTCAAAAGCTTCTTGACATTCATCATTCTATATCATCTCTTGATTTTTCCTCAGTAACTTGAAGATGGGTTTGCAGGTAGCGGTCAAATGAGAGATAAACCGGGCAATGTAATTCAAACGTCCCAAGAAACCTCTGACTTCTTTATCTGTACCGGGAACTGGCATTTCTTGAATAGCTCTCACCTTGGCCGGGTCAACCTCAATTCCTCTGCCACTGACAATAAATCCCAAGAGTTTACCGGATCTTACTCCAAAGGTGCATTTGTTCGGGTTCAATCTCAGCTTGTATTTCTTCAACCTCTCAAACAATTTGTACAAATGGTCGAGATGTTCTTCTTCAGTATGAGATCTGGCTATCATGTCATCCACATATACTTCTATTTCATGATGAATCATATCATGGAACAAAACCACCATAGCACGCTGGTACGTTGCCCCGGCGTTCTTTAAACCGAATGGCATTACTTTGTAACAGAAAGTGCCCCATTGCGTCACAAACGTAGTTTTCTCCATGTCTTCAGGTGCCATCTTAATCTGGTTATAACCCGAGAATCCATCCATGAAGGAGAATACCCTATGTTGAGCGGTGTTATCTACTAGAACATCAATGTGCGGAAGTGGAAAGTCGTCTTTGGGACTCGCTTTATTCAAATCTCTGTAATCTACACACATTCGCACCTTACCATCCTTCTTTGGCACTGGTACCACATTAGCCACCCATTGGGGATAAGAAGTAACAGCTAGAAAACCGACATTAAACTGTTTCATAACTTCAGCTTTGATTTTCTCGGACATTTCAGGACGCATGCGACGAACTTTTTGCTTAACAGGATGATAATCTTCCTTCATCGGCAAACGATGCACTACTATATCAGTATCCAGTCCTGGCATGTCTTCGTACGACCAAGCAAAAATCTCAATATAGTTATGTAACATCTGAATCAATCTTTCCTTGACACTGCTTCCCAAGCCTGCTCCTATTTTGACTTCTTTCTTGTCCACTTCAGTACCCAGATTTACAATTTCGATTGACCCTTCATGCGGCTGTATAGTCTTTTCTTCTTGCAGTACCAGTTTGGCAAGCTCTTCAGGTACTTCACAATCTTCCTCACTTTTATCCTCGGTTTGGTAGATCGGATTTTCGAAGTCATAATTAACAGTAGCAGAACTATTATCAACAGGATCCAGAGTGGGTGTGGATCTGCAATTCGTTACGTGAGTGTGTGTAAGAAAACATAGCTTGTTCGAAAGATGACAGGAAAGATAAAGAGCGCAATATTTGAATGCAAAAAGGTCCATTGATTTATTGAATATGAATATGCATATGAAGATGACAAAACCCTTAACAAATTAGCTATTGTGCCCCGGGCACAGACACAATGCTTTCAAGCAGTTCAATTGTAAAAATTAACAATTTACAAAAATAGGAAATAACAATTACTCCTGACTAAAGGAAATCGGGAGAGTGTCTTCAGCCTTCCAATTATTGAGTCTGTCACCAATTGTTGTGAAAATCCAGCTATCCAAGTCACAATCGCTATCAACATCTTCTACAACATTAATTTGATCTTTGACCATCTTTTCAGAGTTAAACCCCAGACCAGACTTGTACGGTACGTTGATCAGTTGACCCCAACCAGTACGACCACCATTTTCAACCACGGCTTGAGCATCTTTCAGAGAAATCATAGCAGGAGGAGCACGAATAACCTTGGGCACAAGGGGAGTTGGCTTAAGGACAGGACTGGGCGGCGGAACCACTTCAAATGACTGAGAAGGAGTCTCGAAGAATTCGCCATCCACCTCGACGTATCTGAAGGCCTGCACACTAATGACAATATACTCCTCTTCTCCACACACAGTAACAATCTTACCCTCTATTGGATACTTCAGCTTTTGATGGAGAGATGAAGCTACGGCACTTGCCCCATGAATCCAAGGGCGTCCCAGCAAGCAGGAATAGGCCGGACGGATTTTCATCACGTGAAAGGTAGTGTTGAAGACTTGAGGTCCTATCTTGATAGGGAGAACCACTTCACCATGGACAACACTTTTCGCACCGTCGTACGCACGCACCACAGTATCACTAGGTTTCAATTCGATGCTCTTACAATCAAGTTTATCGAGCACAGCTGTCGGCAGCACATTCAAAGAAGAGCCATTGTCGATCAATACGTGAGATAAGGTGATCCCTTCACACTCGATGGAGATATGCAGAGCTCTATTGTGGTTCTTTCCTGCTGGTGTCAGGTCGGCATCGGAAAAGCCTAGGCCATTGTCAACAGTCAGATTGGCCACATAGTTTTCGAACTGATCGACGAATGTCTCCTGAGGTACATGAGCAGTCTTCAAGAATTTTATCAATTCCTTGTGTCGCATTACGCGAAAAACCGGCGGGAAAACAAGAACAACAGAGCCGCCACCGTGCGTTATTTATCCCAAAAGAGGGAAAGGAAACGCTCAGAGTAAACCTGGAAAAAGCATGGTCTCGCGACCAAAGAGAATGGGATCGGGAGTCGGTTATGCGAAGGGAAGGTATTAGCACCCCTACGCATCCATCGTACTCGACGGGATCCACGCACAATAGGAAGGAAAATGGTTGCTAAAACACTGCTCAAAACATCACACACACATGGCTGAAAGAGACACAAGAAAACGGACTGAAATTGACTCGGCAGGATATCGCATCCTGGGCCTACTTAGTCTATCAAGCATAGACATCAGAGTCAAAGTAGTTCGGACTGGGGGAAAACATGCTCGCTAGGATGTCGCATCCTATGCATACGTATCTTCTCGGACGAAGAAGAATCAGAGCATTCGTAGCTCGGCTAACACACGCCAGACAAAACAACACAAACACGAGCAAACATGGAACCCGAATGCCAATCGCTGGACTTACATCAGCTTCCGAACCAAACGCACACACACTGGAAACCAGATGCCACTTGATGGACTTATACCGGACTCCAAGCATACAACAGGAAGAAGGGTCTCGATTGCAACTAGGGCAAGAGAAGGGGAAGGTCTCAATCGCAACGAGGGCGAGAGAAAAGAAGTTAGTGTTAGTTGTTAGTCAAACTCGACAAGACATCGCATCTCGTGCCTACATATCTCATCTGGACATGAGAATCAGAGTTGCCGTAGTTCGGCTAAACTATTCCTGTTGGTTTGTGTTTTTTAAGTGGATAACGTCACTACGCAATCTACCGGATGCTCGACCTTTGGAGGCTTACTCACCTGTAGTAGAAGGAGTTGACGTATCCTTAAGAGGGGATAATGTTTGTTTGTGTTTTAGGAAAGCTCAAGCAAGAAAGGAAGTCCTATACGAAGGAACCGTGCTACCTTAATTGACATGCAAACGAGACTACGCGGAGTCTAGCAAACCTAGGGGATACAATCACACCACACAAGCACATACAGCATGAAGTAAACACACCAACAAGGGGCTCAAACATCAAGGCTAGGCTTTAGTCGAGGGGTCATGTCAACCTCGACAAACAAGCCTCTGTATCAAGGTGAGGTTAGCTCTTAACCTTGACATTGAGAGTCAAGGTGAAGCTGATGAAAGGTGAGTGAAGATGAGACTTCACAGCTCTTATCCCTGGTCAGGGAGAGCTTCAGACAATGAAGTGTGGGTCCAGAAAGTGGGAACCCTTCTACACTTATGACACTGACTCAACTGATCTTGGGTTAATGTCCACAAGGCATCAACATGTGATGTGAGCCAAGGGACGACTCAACAGAATAGCAGGAGATAGGCTACATATCTCTTTTGTCTACCAATTGCCTCATGTGAGGTCTTTTCCTGCTTGGGGACAAAGTAAACAATCACAAACATTGCCTCTTAAGGAGGACTTCAGACAGGTGCCTGGCCAAGACACAGGCCAGGTCTTCCAGACTACATGGAGACAAGAGATTCTACCTCAATGCTTAAGCAAAGCAAAGCAAGTTCTCAAAGAACTATTAGCAACTAATGTACCTGAAATCAATCAAATACAGTCAGTATACCAATCACAAAGTCAAAACAAGCAAATAAGAATCAACAGACAACACAATCAATCATATGTGCAAAGCACAAGCCCCAAAGCAAGTGAGCTAAGCATCCTACAAAACAAACAAGTTAGTTCACAACAAGCAACCAAACTCAATCAACTTGCATTAATCTCCTTAAAGCATTTGCTTCTCAACCTGAAAAGCATACTCAAACATGAGAAACAAGACCACTAGGACAAGCCTAGGGTCCAAAGGAGGTGAAAAATCCAAAACAGCAAGTGAAAATTATCCAACATAAAGATCAAACAATTAAGAATCAAACCCAAGTGGTTCCACATTCATATCATTCATCATTATCATTTCATGAAGGAAAAAGCATCAAACATGCAATTTAGAACTTCAAAGGACCAAACAGAATGATCACAATCAAATCAATACCAAAACATTTCAATAAATCCTCAAAAAATTCATGATCAAACAGAATCCATAACATGTCAATCATACCAAATTTCAGCTCATTTGGATCAAGGGAAGTAGGTCAATGAAATTCAAAAAGTTCAGACAAGTTTAAACAAGTCAATACAAGGCATCAAAACATGCATTCACTTCAACCAATCGTAAAACAGAGACAAAACATGATAAATGAATGGGATTAAAACCATGATGTACTTCAAGATGTCTACAATACTCATGCCAAATTTCACATCCATCCAATTAATAACCAGAATTTCACAAATCAAATACAAACATGTCTCATAAATGGTCAACAATTGGTTAAACAGCAAATAAAACCCCAATCAAATAGGAAATGGATCCAAAAATTCCATAAAAAATCACATGTATTCTCAACATTCACAAGTATTCTCATGCAAAAATCCAGCTCAATTCAAGTTCAACAAGCATAGAAAATAAAATCAAGAAGTTTCACAAAGCATGGCATGGCACAAAATGTAACACCTCTAAAGATCATGTCATAACTCTCAATCCAGGAACTCAAAAATTGCAAACCACATATCAAAATGCTCCTTAAGATGTCTAGAACACACTTGCAAAGTTTCAAAAATTTCTAATGAAGCCTCAAGATTTTATGAGCAAAAGAGTGAGCATGGTGCACAAAAAGACATATTCAAACAAACCCTAGCCAAATATTTTTTCCACACGTGCACAATATTATTAAAAATAACCAAAAAATAAAGCACATCACAAGGATAATGGCACAAAAAAATTGCATCAAATTTGGATCAAAATTGAAGGAGTTATGATTTTTCTAAGATTGGCATACAAAATGAAATAAAAAAAGGAATCAAAAAAAATGAATTAAGTGAATTAATGACTGAAAATGGCAATTTCGTAATTACATAACCACTTAAGTGAAACGCTGTGTTTCATTTAAGTGGCTGGCAGCGCGTGATTGGTTGGAGACCGCGGGAAACATGAATTTGAAAGCCAAGCCAGGAAATATGGATCAAACAAGCATCTGGAACGCGTTCTTGAGCATTCATACAAGTTCATCATTCCAGAAATCATCAAGAACAAATCATCACGAAAATTGGCAAACTATATATCAATGAACGCGTCTAATCAAGCACATCAACAATATCCACATGATTCAACCTAATTCTAAGTATCCAGCACGAATCGATCAAAAGAAAATTTGACATCAAACCTTCAATTCCAGATTTCTCACTCAAAACCTAATGAAATTCAAAACTACAAGTTGCAGCATGCTCTTTGATCTAAGATCTACACAAGCCATATCACAATTCCATCAATTAAAGAATTCGAGATCTAACCTCTTGAAGTGGCAGTTGCTCGATTTGGTGAATTCACAGCTCCAATTGATGAAACAGAAGTAGGTTAATGCTCTAGGAAGTGAATGGAGTAGATCTTGTAGCTCAATTATGCTTCAGCTTCAAGAATGATCAATTTGCCATGGATGCTCAAGATGATGACAGCTGCGATTCTCCAATGTTCTTGCCACAATTTTGCTCAACAGATGTTCACCAATACCTACAGAAGATGGATCACACAAGAACAAGCACGATGGATGATGAATTTCAATGGAAATGGTGAAAAAAGTGTGAAAAAGTTTTGAAGAAAATTGAGAGAATTTGGTGATTTCTCAGTTTGGATCTGAAAAGTGATTGTGATTATTCAGTTTCTGTTATGATTAATGCTTTATATGACTTCTTAATCCAATTGTTAAGCATGATTAGCAAAATGAATGAGATTAGTGAAATGGAGTTTTATGCTAAATTGGCCAAAATGCCCTTTTCCAAATGCAGCCAATAAAACAGTAAAAATGCACTTGAGGCAAATCCAAATTTCTGTTTATGATGTGTTGGAAATGGTTTGAAGTGCAAATGACATGTATTTTTCAAAAACACCTTTTTTCCCACCAAAATACAAAATGAACACTTGAAAAATGGACTTTTGCTATGATGATTTTTGATGAAATGTGATGATGCATCATGAAAGTTCATATCAAATGTGGTTTGCTCAAAAAAGAATCACCCAATTTGGCCTTTCCATTCAAAAGTTATGACACTTTGAATTTCAACTTTTTCTGAAAATGATTTGATCATAACTTGCCAATCACACATGAGAAATGAGTGTTCTTGGACTTTTTGGAAATGGGAGAACAAGATCTTCAACTTTCATGTTGGACAAAAATCCATTTGAAGCTTGTATGATGATGTAAATTTGAGGAGAAGAACTTTCCATTTTTGGCAGTTTCCAATTACAGGTCACTTGCTATTTTTGGAAACTTTTCATCTGACCTCAAATCCTTCACTCTTGATCTTTGATATGTCAAATGAGACTTGTATGAACATGAATGAAGCCTTTCAAACCATCTCCCACCTTCAAATCCATAAAATCAGGCACAGTTGACCACAGTTGACCTTCTAGGGTTTCAGCTGAAATTCAGCTTGACTGTTGAGCTTTGATCATCCAATCTTTGGCCAATCTACTTCAAAATGATCACATAATCATATGAACTTGATAAACCAACCCTAGGGCTTTGTTTCAATAGGAATGCACTTGCTTGCTTGATTGACTGATCTCCTGATCATCTTGACCTAATCTTGTCTGATGACTTGCACTTGGGCAAAGGACAATGCAATGCTATGCAGTGGACTATGTTATGTTAATGACCTAATAATGAAAATGTATGTACACAAGGTAGGTGCAAATTTGAGGTGCTACACCTTGGCATGAGATTCAGAAGATAATAACAAGGATAACATCGAGATCTTAGACGGAGTATGCCCCAGCTGCTCTACCACATCAAAATCACTCTTACGGATGATTTTCAGCATTTCCTCCACTTCATGCTTGGCAACATCTTCAGTAGTAACTTCGACCGATGTCTTTGACTGAGAAGGGTTGATCACTGGTTCCTTTCCTCGAGTTTCAGGGACGGGAGATGAGATTTCTGGAGAGAAGATCCTTCCACTTCGAGTAACTTTACTAGTCCCAACAATGTCATTAGGATTAGCAGAATTACCAACTTGCTTTACGCCATGGATGTAAACATCACCTCCATAATTCCAAGGAATGGCTTTGCTTGAGGAATACGGTACTGGGCCAGGTGCAGTAATAATTAGGGGAGCTGCCTTGGGCTCAGCAGTAATCTTCACAGGTACTCTAGTAGCGGTAATCTTCACTGGACCTTTGGACCTGGCAATCACAGATATTTCTTCCACAGGGTTTTCCACCTTAGGAATCCTTTCAAAGAGAATTGTACGATCGTCCATCAGCCGTTGAATACCATTCCTCAATTTCAGGCAATCATTGGGTCGGAGTATACAGAGATCGCAATTTTCAGCACAACCTGGAAATAAACCAGCTTGCAATAAATTCTTCTTGATGATCAGGAGAGGAGATGTTAAGTCCTCTACAATAGTAATGTGAGAATTGTCATCCACAACATTAACAGTCTTGTCATGATTAGGCATAGGTGCAGTGATGACATTGGGAGTCTCCGGAGGATCAAATTCGATTTCTCCCGCGTCGATCATATCCTGAATCTTATTCTTCAACAACCAGCAATCATTTGTATCATGCCCGGGGCTATCAGAGTGATACGCACACCTGGCGTTGGGATTATAACGAGGAGAAGTGGTGTTGAGATTTGCAGGAGGGCCTCTGAGAGTGATTAAATTTGCCTTTAGCATACCCTGCAGTGCTTGTGCTAAAGTCATATTGATCTTGGTAAACTGCCTTCTCGGCCTGTCTTGTTTGTGCTGGAGGTTTTGAGCTGGCGGTGCTGCAATTGTAACTGCTCCAATGGTATGGTCACGATTTTTCTTGTTATGACCCCTTTCACCGTACACAACATTTGATTCATTCTTTCCCTGATGGGTCTTTCTGGTGCTTGCGGAGGTAGCTGCCTGTATCTTTCCACTTTGAATACCACTTTCAACATGTTCACCCGTCAATATAAGGTCAGTGAAACCCGATGAAGAACTTCCCAGTAGATGGCTGTAGAATGGGCCAGTCAGTGTACCTATGAACATGTCCACTAATTCTCGATCAGTCATAGGGGGTTTGACTCTGCCAGCCAAATCTCTCCATTTTTGAGCATATTCTTTGAAGCTTTCTTTAGATCCCATAGTCATATTCTGCAACTGTAGCCGAGTAGGCGCCAATTCAGAATTATACTGGTAGTGCTTGTAGAAAGCTGTCGCTAAATCAGTCCAGGTGCGGATGTTAGAGCTCTCGAGCTGATAATACCACTCCAACTGTATGCCAGACAAACTCTCTTGGAAGAAATGGATCCATAGTTTCCTATCAGTGGTATACGGCTGAATCTTTCTCACATAAGCTCTCAGATGCATCTGAGGACAAGACGCACCATCATACTTAGTGAAAGTGGGGATCTTGAATTTGTGAGGAATGACCACATCAGAGACCAGACCCAAGCTTTCGAAATCCAGACCGGGCGCCTTTTGACCCTCCATAGCTAGCATACGTTCTTCCAGCAATTTGTACTTATCATCTTTTGGAGAGTACTGTTCATTCTCATAATCTTCATCTTCGTCCTCCTGGCTGAAAGGATCAGCATTCTCATCTTCTGAATCTATCCTCTCTTCTTGATCCTTCGGAAGTCTAATCTTGACTCCTGCAGTCTGTCCTTTAAGCCTTCTTCCCGGGTTAATGTAACTCACAGGTTTCTGGTCTTTCTTCTTCTCGAGCAAGAGAGCCTTCAGTTCTTCCTGCCCCTTGGATAAGCTCAGCATCATCTCCTGGAATTGAGCATTCTGAGCCTGGAGATCTTTGACAGTTTGTTCGAGAGCCATTTTTCTGTTTGCAATAGGAAGACCGTGAGAACATGGATCCTTTAGAATACCTGTTATGCAATGTCATGTCATGCTATGCAATGTATGAAATATTTTCAAGGACTTTTGGAATTTAACTTTGCGTAAACCACCAAGAAAGGAACTTTTATTAATAATTTTGTAATCAATATTTATTACAACAAAATAATAAAATACAATGACAGCTCAAGTCTCCCAGGGACGGCTTCTTTTCGGGCGAAGATATGTATTGAGTCTTCGTTCCTCATTAAGCTGGCTGGTGAGTTCTAACACTTTCTTCCTTTCAGCATAGAACTGGGCTTCAAAAGTATCCCTTTCCTCTCTCAACTGGATCCAGGATCTTTTCAATTCTTCAACATTGGTAGGCATATCCAGATAAGGAATGATCTGAGAAATACCTCCTTCAACTTCTGGCTCAACAATCAGCGGTCCGACTGCAAGATATGGCATGCCAAGTTCACGAGCTCTTGCGCGTACCCATCTGAGATAAGGTTCCATAGGAATAGAGTTTTTCTGTCCTAAAACGCTTCTTTTCACCATGCCCCAAGCTCGTACAAATCTTTGACGGAGACCTTGGGAATCGTTGTCATAGTCAAACACAGTGCCTTGGATAATCATTTCATGTGGACCATCTCTTCGAGCACAACCAAACTGACGTAGGGCTAAAGCAGGATTATAAGTGATACCTCCCTTCATCCCCAGGAGTGGTACGTTAGAGAATTCTCCACAACGATCAATGAGGATAACATTTTCTTCGAGATGAGGACACCAACGGATGTCTGAATGGGAGAGTGACATTATCCTTTGAGACCATTTCAAATTCTGCTCATTCTTCAAGCCTGATTAAGGAAGGTGCGAAATAAACCACCTAGATAATAAAGGTATGCAACACATGAGAGTCCCTCGCCTTTTCATAGTACGGGTGTGAAGGGAATGCAAAATGTCTCCAAGCAAGGTAGGCACAGGGTTATGAGTGAGAAATATCTTAATAGCATTCATGTCTATGAATTGATCCAGGTTAGGAAATAGCACCAAACCATAGATTAGTAATGCTAGGACATCTTCGAAAGCATGGACATTCATATCTTTTAAGAATTCTCGGGCCTTATTTATCAGAAACTTGGCAAGTAAACCCTTAACTCCACTTCTTGTTACCTAATTAGTTTCAATGTTGGACTTTGTCATGTGTAAAGCTGCGGCAACTTCTTCAGACTTCGGACTCTTTTCTAAACCACTGAAAGGTATTTGATCAAGGATAGGTATCCCAAGCATCCTGGAGAATTCTTCTAATGTGGGTACCAACTGATAATCTGGGAAAGTGAAGCAATGATGTTTAGGATCGAAGAACTGGAATAGAACTCTCATCATATCTTCTTTGAAACCAGTGGTAACCAAATTAAGGAGAGAACCATGTTTCTTGATGAACTGAGCCTGATCAGGAAGTTCTGACACTAAATCCTTTAGTTGAGGAGAGATGACTACAAAATTGATCTGGATGGTCTTCCTGGAAGCCATAGCCTTACGAAACAGAGCAAAGTTAAATCCCTAAGTCCTTGAAATGATTAGTGCAATGTCATGACGTTATGATGTTATGATGTTATGATGTTAAGTAAACAACAAGCACAAACAAGTCACACAACAATCATTCCTAGGTTATAAGGTTTGCATGAGTTCCATAGGTAAGTACCCTCCCCACTGAAGTTTGGTTGGTTCAACCTGTCCTAGAATAGTAACCGGGTTCTAGAAGGATCTCCAATCATTGACCTTCCTTCAAGTCCACTTCAGTGCAACACCAAGTGGTTGACCAAAGCTTCCCTAAAGTCCAATCTCAAAGAGTGTAGTATCGAGTCTCAACCAACCCCAGTCAGAACCGAAGTCAGTTATCTCACTACTTTCTAATGGCCAGGATGAGTCAATTAGGGTTCTAAAGGTCTGGTTAATGCTTTGATGACACCACGCGGAAGCCAAAATTTTCCTCAAGTAAACATGAGGAACATCAGGACATCCAAAGTGTCACATTAACCATAGCCATCATTTTGACCATTCCAGTATACGCCGGATAGTCGCGATGATCTTTTGCTACTTACCTAAGGTACACTAGATCCGGGTGTAGGATCTTTCACTCAAGCACAAAATACCCAAGCAATCCCTTAAAAATAAATCAGACAATTTAAATAAGTGATCTTGTTTTTAAGGTAACCTCTCTTTAATGTCCCCAGCAGAGTCGCCAGTTCTGTCATACGGTGAACTAACTTTGTGTGTTCTTGCTTTGGAAAGCAAATGTCGCGGATAGCAAGAGTCGCCACTGAATTTTCTTTTATCCAATAAGGAAAGGTGGAAAAGAACAGGAAAGACCTTGATTAGATTTTGGGTTCGGGAGGTACATTATACAAAGGGAAGGTGTTAGCACCCTTTGTATCCATGGTTATCCATGGGCTCTTAATTGTTGGATCACTTATGTTTGTCTGAAAAAAGTGTTTGTGAATTGCTTAAAAAATGTTTTGAAAAGAGAGTTTAACTTTGTAATGATTCTTGTACGAATGTATACAAAGTATTTATCTCGTTTAATTTTGAAAGCGGTTTAGAAAAATATAACTTGGCAATGATTCTAGTACGAATGTATACCAAGTGGTGATTTTCTAGTATTTGCAAAGTGTGAGGTGTGAAAAATGTTTTAGGTTGTGAGCCGGCAATTAAGAGTATTACCTACCCAAGGTCTTTATGGGCATTTCCTATCCTTATGAGGGTAAAACTGTCCTTACTATTACGAAGTAAGTAGTTTTATCCTTTGGATGTAAAAGGGTCTTCGTAGGATCATCGATTGGTCATGGAAGACAACATTTGTAAGGATACCTTAGCATTTGAAAGGACGATCATCATTAACCGTAGGCTACAACGACGGGTCATCGAGAGACAAAATCATATATTCGCAAGCAACATTCGAGGGACAATGATTTATTTTATAGGGACATGATGATTTAATCGAAGGGTCTTTGCTAAGTGTATCCCCACATTCGCGGGACATGACCATAATACCGTAATACCGTAAGGCAACAAAGAGAGGTCCAAGATCACATATTCAAAGGCAATATTTTATAATCAATTAGGTAATTGTAATCAATTAGGTAATTAGGTCCACGTTATAATCAATTAGGTAATTAGGGTGAATCTCCCCCAAGGGTATCCCACAAATAAAGTGGAATACCTAGCAAGCTACCTTCTCCGGGAGTATGTGAACCCTTACAAAATTCAGCAAACAGGTCAGAATACCAAATCAGGGCGCAATCAAGAGTTGCACCAACCAAAGGAAATCACAACAGTAATGATGTCAGGTAAACAATGCATGGTTAGAATAAAACAGATCAGATAAGCAGAGAACAGAACAGAAAAATCAGCGACTGTCACGTTCGCTCCTGCCTCGCCTAGCGAAGGCTTAGCGAATACTCGCTACATGCTCGCTTAGCGATGTGCTAGCGAGCGGCTGCGGGTTCTGGTTTTGGTAACAGTACAATTCCAGAAAACTCCAAACCCTATGGCATCCATTACAGAAATTACATGGTTAAACGTTCAAGATATTCATACATACTTAAATTCACAGGCAAAACTTAAGATATTTTTATAGATTCAATCATAATGCCACATGCAAGTTAAGAACATAAAGCGGTAATAGTAATGCAAACCTGTTTGCAACTGAATTGCAACCTTGAATTGGCAAGTCGCTCTTAGGGTTGGCGCCGGATTGAGTTGGGCGGAGGTAACCTTGGTGCAAATGAGTTTCCTTCAGGGTTTCCTTGAGGGTTGCTCTGAATTCTCTGGGTTAGCCTCCAGGGTTTGCTGTGTTGCTTCTGTTAGGGTTTCCTTGATAGGGTTTCTGTCCGTCTGCCTCTGTCCCCTTTTTCTGAATGAAGCTCTGCTATTTATAATAATTTTTGTGACCTGATGGGCTCAGAATGAAGCCCAGAATTTTCTGGTATTTGCAAGCTTCGCTAGGCGAGTGGCGTAGCGAAGGGTTCGCTAGGCGAAGGAGTTGCTCGCCTAGCGAGCATGCCAGTTTGGGCCATTTTCTGGATTTGGCCACCTGTGAGCTGGGTCTTTGTTCCTTTAAGATCAATGCCTTGAACAATGAGTTGGAGTGCCTTGAAGAATGTCTTGAAAGATTAACGGGCAAATTTTGGGGTATGACACAAGTTGTCCAATCTGTGTTTGCAAAGTCTGAATACTGGAATCTGTTCGTTGCTGAAATTGGAGATTGTTCACAACCATTTGTTTGACCAGATCCTCTAATGAAGGTCCGGAAGGTGCAAAGGTGGAGACTTGGGGAGTGGTCTGTGGTTGTGGCAGGGGTATGACTAATTGTTGTTGGGTGGGTTGTTGGTTTCCATATCGAAGGTTTGGATGGTTCCTCTAATTAGGGTGATACTTGTTGGCGGACAGGTCAGAAATGTTGTACCCTTTCTAATTGTTGCTTTGGTTGAAAAAGTTAGCTGTATATTGTTAGATACCCAAAAGTGCTTATTTGAGCTATCAATTAAGGGTATCTTTCACTCTATTTCCTTGCTAAATTGTCAAAACCACCTTTGTTTTAACATGAAATGCAATACATTGATAAACGATCTTGGTACCTTTGATTTGTGTGTTATTGTGCAGGAAGAAGGCATGAAACAATAGAAAATGAAGACACAAGAAAGTTGGCAAAGGAACCAAATAAAACAAGCATTCATCAGCTCGCTCGCTCGGCGAGGTCTGTGGCGAAGCACTCGCTAGGCGAGCGTCCAGCGAGAGTCCAGCGAAATGCTCCAGGATTTTACAGTGGCAAACATGACCAAACTCGCTAGGCGAGCTTCTAGCGAACGTTGCAGCGAACGCTTCCAAACTTGGTGAAAAGCGCAGCCAGCACTCACTCGCTAGGCGAGGCTCTAGCGAGTTCCCAGCGAGCATTCCAGTAGCAAAACCTCTCAACCTCGCTGGGGCGAAGGTTGAAGCGTGTCCTTCGCTAGGCGAAGGTTTGTTCGCTAGGCGAAGGTTTGTTCGCTAGGCGAACATGACAGTCTGAGATAGACTGTGTCTCTGGGCGCAGGTGCCTCAGGTGCCTAAATTAGACTCTCGCTAGGCGAGCCATTCTGCTCGCCTAGCGAGCATGACAGCCCAGTACAGCTCTATAAGTAGCAAGTGCCACTTTTTGGAGCCATACCTTAGTTTTACCTAATTTTTCCACTTTTGTACTTTCTTAGAGATATTTTCCAGCATTGTTCTTAGGATCTTTTATGCCCTAGATTTCATTTCTCTTCATCTTGTAACCATCTTCTACAAAAAGAAGGTGGATTCCCATCCAATCTCGATTATCCGACTTGGATGTTGATCAACCTTCTTCCGAAACTTGCCGACCAAGCTACCATGAAAATGAGTAGCTAAGTCATCCATTTGTCAAGGTTAGATGTAGGTGATTACTAGCTTTGTGTGTAAATGTAAGGATCTTCAAGTGTAAACTCTTTAATGGTGAATATATGATGAAAACTTTGTTTCTATTTAAAACTCTTTGTGTTGGTTTATGATCGAGAGATGTTTACCAACTCTTGACCTAGGTTTTCATCCAATCTTGTTTGTTAGCTAGAGATAGTAATGAATGATTTTGTTCACCATAAGGTTGAACCAAAAAGTTGTCATTTTGATAGATTGTGTTCGAGAGAAACAATGGATCAAAATGGGAAAACTCACAATGTGTGTTCGAGAGAAACATATTGGGAGGACTTTGTGAAATGATTTATCATCTAAAGGAGTTTATAAGATTGTTGACCGAACAAATACATGCAAAGTGATCATCGAACCCTAACTTTGGCAATATTTCTCATTTATTCAAACAAAAACTTTTACCGCAATTTATTACCTTTTTATGCAAGATAACGTGACAACCAACCAAAACCCTATTGTTACATTGAGCCAGAATTAATACAACCATCGAACGGCGGTGATATCTTACAATCCCTGTGGATACGATAACAAAAACCCGACACTTAAAATTACAACTAACAAAATGGCGCCGTTGTCGGGGATTGTAAATTGATATTGCGAGCATCGCAATGGTTGTTTAAGTTTTAGCTTGTGAATTTTTGACTTGTGCTTGTAATTTGTTTGGTTTAGTGTGCAGCTTACGTTTTATGCGAGGGAAAATCCCTGTGGACGAACTTCTTTTTGATCCCGAGATCGAGAGAACCGCAAGGAGGCTCAATAGCAAAACGAGACGTAGGAGGCAACAGGCTAGACAACGCCAAGAGCAAGGAGAAAGTTCTTCGACCACAAATCCACCACCATTCATACCAAACATGGAGCCACCACCACCACCACCTATTTCTACTCCATGCATAAATAGTCCCAGGAACACCGCTCAGTTTGCCAACCACACAGGAAGGCAAGCTGAGATGAAAACGGGAACTCTAAATTTATTATATGGAAGTCCATTCACCGGAATGGACCATGAAGACCCATTTGCTTTTCTCACAAAATTTTATGAGATAGCATTGGCTGCCGGAGTGGATCAGGCTCAGGAGCTTCCGTTGTTCAGACGATTATTTCCCCACGCTTTGCTCGGTAAAGCAAAGGATTGGTACTTAGATCAAACACCAGCCGTAATGACAGACTGGAACGTGTTAGAAGAGAAATTCATCGAAAGATTTTTCTCCCATAACCGATTCATGGAATCCAAGACAGCCATCTCGGTGTTTTCACAAGGAACCAGTGAATCCTTAAATGAAGCGTGGGAAAGATTCAAGTCCATGCTTCGGAAATGTAAAGGGCATGGATTTGATGAATTGACTCAAATCCATATCTTCAAAAATGGACTTCAACCAAACTGCAAGACGTTGTTGGATGCTACCTCGGGTGGTTCTTTATTGTCAAAAAGTGCCGAAGAAGCCACAAACATCATAAATCGAATGGCTTTAAATGATCTTCAGAGTCAAAGTCGAGGAAACTCTTTGAAGAAGTCGGGAGTGCTTGAGCTAGGGACGAACGATGCCATCCTTGCCCAAAACAAGCTCATCTCACAACAAGTGGAACTCTTAACGCAACAAATCAAAGAGTTAAGAGAACCGTCAAAAGCTAAACAAATAGCTTGTTGTGAACTTTGTAAAGGTGAACATGACACCGGATTTTGTCCACCTCCCGGTTTTGACGAAGTAAACTACATGGCCAATCAACGGGACTATCAACCGAGACCACAACAACAACAACAACCTTATCAACCAAACCCTCAAAATTACCAACAACATTTCCAAGGGAACCAAGGGTTCCAACCTAGAAGTAACTATTACCAAAACCAAGGTTATGGAGGTGGTTCTTCTAGCCGTCAAAACCCTCCTCAAAATCCTTATATACCTCAACAACCGTCGGTCGTAACTTCGAAGTTGGAAGAGACATTGACGCAATTCATGCAAATGTCAATGGCAAATCAAAAAAGCAACGACGCGGCTATAAAAAATCTCGAGACTCAAGTTGGGCAACTTGCTAAGCAACTCGCGGAACAACAAACCGGTCCTTCCTTTTCGGCAAACACGCAAACAAATCCTAAGGAGTATTGTAAGGCGATCACAACGAGAAGTGGGAGGGAGTTGATGAGTGAGAATAAAAAAAGAGTTGAGAGAGAAAATGAGGAGGAATTAGTTGAGGAAAATATTGATGGTGAAGTGGGGGAGTGGAGTGAAAAGGAAGAAGTTGAAAAGAACAAAACGAATGGTGAAGTTGAAAAGAAAAAAAGTGTGGAGATTGAGAAAAATACAAGTGATGAAGTAGTGGTGGAGCCAGTGAAAAAACCTAGATGGAGGAGTTCGAGAATTGCAAAAGGAAAGGAGGTAGTGAGCGTTACTCCAATCCAAAACCTTCCTTATCCTCATGCTCCGTCCAAAAGGGAGAATGAACGGCATTACGCCCGGTTCATGGATATTTTTAAACAATTGAAAGTGAACATTCCGTTTGCTGAAGCCTTGGAGCAAATGCCAAAGTATGCCAAATTCATGAAGGACATACTTACAAAAAAACGGAGGTACACGGAACCAGAGACAATCTTGCTTGATGCACGATGTAGTGCCATCATTCAGAAAACTCTCCCAAGGAAGGAATCCGATCCGGGACGAGTCGCTTTACCGGTAACCATCGGAGACACCTACATGGGTAATGGCTTGATTGACTTGGGATCTAGCATCAATTTAATTCCCCTGTCCATTATCAAAAGATTGGGAAATGTTGATATCAAACCTGCGAAGATGACTTTGCAACTTGCTGATAAATCTACCACTGCACCATATGGAGTGGCTCAAGACATGTTAGTCAAAGTTGATAAATTCTTCTTCCCGGTTGATTTTATTATTATTGATATGGAAGAGGATGATGATGCTCCGCTCATCCTGGGCCGACCATTCATGAAAACCGCGCGAATGATGATAGACGTAGATAACGGTTTGATGAAGGTAAGGGTCCAAAATGAAGAGGTAGCCTTCCATCTTTTTGAAGCCAAAAAGCATCTCAATGATAAACATGATTCTTTCCGAATCGATGCCACAGAGGAGAAGCTAGTGGAGGTCGCAAACCAGGTTCATATTTCTAATCCTTCCGAAAGACCTCTTATAGGAGTCTACCAAGTTTCGACCAAAACTAAAGAAAAAAAGATGGAAGCATGGTTGCATGAATTAGAGGCTTACGGAGAACTTTTTTATCATGATGAGACAAGGGAAGGCGTGGATATGACCAATATAGTGGAGGAACCAAAACTGGAGCCACATTTGAAATATGTGTACCTTGATGATAACTGTACTAAACCCGTGATCATCAGCAATAATTTGTCCACAAACGAAGAGAATCAATTGATGCGGGTGCTGAAGAAGAAAGAGGTTGTCAAACTGGTAGAGGCCGGGATGAATTATTCTATCGCCGACGGTGAATGGGTGAGCGTTGTGCAAATAGTTCCGAAAAAGGGTGGTATTAGATTTTATCGAAGGTTCATCAAGAACCTCGTGAAGACAACAAAGCCCTTGAGAAAGTTGCTCAACAAAATGGATCCCGGTAGCTCAAACAACAAAGTGGATCGCGGAAGCTGCACAATTCCGTTGGATGCTCCTCTGTGAGCATCACACCGTCGAGCTTAGCCGACGTTAAACAAGCGCTTGTTGGGAGGCACCCCAACATTGTAAGTATTTACTGTTTTCCTGTTCTGTTGTATTGGGTTTCAACTTGTTAAAACCATGCTGAGTGTACCTGGATTGCTGCCTTTGGAAAAGGCAATTGCTGTCATGCTCGCTTGCTGCTTGCTAGGCGAGGCAGTAGCGAGCTGATTCACTTGCTACTTGCTAGGCGAAGCAGCAGCGAGCGCTGCTTGACAGCACTTATTTAAAATCTCAGTAGGCCACTCATTTTGGCCCAAACGCAACTTTTCTGTTTTTGTAACTCTGCTGAGGCATTTTAACCGAGCACTCTCCACACTCTCTCATTTTCATCTCTCACATCTACACTCAAACCCTAATTGGAACATTGCAAACCTTACTCCACTTCACATCTCAATCAATCTGTGTAACTAAGGTTTGCCCTAATACCATGTCTTTATGCTTAAGCTTTGTTTATTGCTGATTTGAATGTCATTTAGAATGAAGTTGTTGGTATGGGAAACTTTAGATTTGCATTTGGGATTTTAGGTTTTGCATGTAAATGTGTAATCCCCAATAGCCATAGAACGTTTGTTTAATCGATAAATCATTAGGTTCTGAAATTGAAACCGTTAGAGTATGGGTTTTGGGAAATATTCTTTGAACATGCTGAAAACCCCAAAAACCTGTAAGGTTCGCTAGCACTCGCTAGGCGAACCTGGGGCGAGCGTTCGCTGTCACTTCGCGAGGCGAAGCAGCAGCGAGCCTGACAGTCTTTTGAAAAATGGTTTTGCTGTCTAATCTGTTTGGTGTGTGTTGTTTCCTTTTATATTTTGCAGATGGAATCAAGGTCTGGAGCGTCAAAGAAAAGAAAGGGAGGAAACACTTCCCGGTCTGTACCTATCCAGTTTGATAACGACAAATTTGTCGGCCCGAAGCAGGCCGCCAGGTACATTTCTCTGGAGAAACGGAAAATTCTTCCGGAGAAGCGATTTCTCATCAACCCTCAGGGCACGAACAGATCTTTTGCCGGGTTGATTGACACAAAGAAATGGGATCGGTTGATTAATCCCCTAGAGCATTATGACATAGCAACGGTGCGTGAATTTTATGCAAACGCACTGCCTGATGACGACGAGCCCTTTACTTGGATATCTAGAGTGGCCGGGCGTCCAGTTGCATTTGATGGGATGCCATCAACCGAGTCCTTGGGGAACCGCTCCAGCTGGGAGCTGAAGAGAGGGACACATACCACACTGACCTACGGCTTCACCGGGATGTTCCAGCCATTTCTGCCGCCCTGCTATTAAGGGGGAAATCTGTTGAGCTGAACCCATCTGGGGTTCCAATGAGGTATCACAGGGAGGACATGACTCCCATGGCTCAACTGATACTGTTGTTGGTGCTGACAAACATCCAGCCTAAGTCCCACACCTCTACTGTGCCGATCCCAGTGGCACATTTGGTCCATTCTATCCTCACCAACGTCCAGATCGATGTGGCGAGGATCATCGCTAATGAGCTTAAGTCCGTGATCGAGAGCGGGCTAAAGTCGGGGGCTCGTGTGAATTGTCCCCTAGCTTTCCCGTGCTTGATCATGAGTTTGTGCATTCAGGCAAGTGTGAGACTTCCGTCTCGGGGTCAGGTAAGGATCCCGTCGCCGATCGATGATCGGTACGTGGCCAAATATTGTAGAGCCAAGAATGCCAGAGGCAGTGCAGCTACAGAGAGTACCCGGGCTTCTGATGGTCCTGGTACTTCTACTCCTGGACTTGATCCCTACCTGCGAGCTGTGTGCGATTACAGTTTTGAATGGATGACGGCATCCCAGAGAGCCATGATAGATATGCACGACTCTATGCAGCGGTTACAGCTGCAGGGAAGTGGTGCTCATGCCTTGATGACGCGTGAGCAGTTTCTGCTTAACGCCAACTGGCCTGTGGACAGGCCTGTGTATGGTGAGGGGGCGGGCGCTGGTGCGTCTTCGGGTGCTGCAGCTGATGATGATGATGATGTTGATGATGAGGCTACCGGTTCTGAAGCCGGTAGCGAGGAGGATTCTGAGCCCTTGGAGGGTTAAGTTGTTGTATTTTTCAGTTTTTATGTTTATTTCTATTGTATTTTCGGATTCTGTATTTTGACTTTGGTTTTGTACTTTTTGGGTGTTTTGTCCCCCATGAACAAATTTAAATTTTCAGTAATGTTATTTATTTATGTTTTTAATTTTGTTTGTTTAATAAATTTTTGGTTGATTGAGTGGCAAACCTTCTAGATTGGTTGCTCCTCAAAGAAGTACCCAATGAAGGTGCATCCGAGCTTGGATGGCAATGATAAGAATAAACAAGTGAATGAGGCTAAGGTACATGGTTACCTCCGGCTAGAATTTTAGAATGCATTAAGAACTTTACTCTTTTTGGTAAATTGAATATTGTCTTTTTGCAACATAATTGAATGAATGTGTCATCTAGAACTTAAAACCACAAATTGTGAGGAAACCTCCATTGTACACTTAAATGCTGGATTCTAATAAGTTTTGTTGATTCATTTGATTCATGCTTTGTCTTTTATTATTGTGAAATTATGGAAGCAATTAGAAATGATCAAGGCACTTGTTTTCTTTTGAGCACAACTACATCCAAAAACAACTTACCTGTGAGCAGAGAGAGTATTCGTTAACCCCTTTGAGCTTAAACAGTTGAATCTCTGCTTGAAATAAAGCGAGATTTCAAAAATCTTTTTTTTTACAACCCGGAAAATCTTGATTATTGTTCTTTTGCCGTAAAAAGTTAAGAGCATTCACTTAGGGTGAGTAAGAAATAAGTTGGGGAGAATCGGTAAGTACCACAACTCTTGAAAAAAGAAATGAAAAACCGAGCAAGCATTGAAAATAAAAATGTAGAAAAGAAACATCTGTTTTGTAAATATGATGTGAAAGAAAAGAACAAAAATAGAAAGAATGAAAATGAATGCTTGCTTGGAAGAAAAATAGTGAAAAATAAAAATTGAGTTGTGAAATATGAGTTGTGAAGGTTTCAAATAAGAAACAAATGAAACAAAGTCGAGATGTGTGAATAATATACTGTGAATGTCTCTTTTGCATCGGCACTTTCGTTTCAATGGCCTTAGAAATGACCCTTGTTTGTTAACCTAACCAAGCTTCAACCGAAAAGCCCTTAGTGATCTTTATGCTTCCACATTACCATTTATGATTGTTAGACATTGTATGAATCTATTTGATTTCTTCATTGTTTGTTAGAAAGTGAGATTATTTCCGCGGTTGCAAACGCGTAAATTCTTCATTCCTTATTCGAAGAGGAGAGATAGGGTGATTCATTCAGAATAATATTGTTATAGATAGATAAATATTTCGCATAGCTATTAAGTTTTAGTTCTTGTGTATTATTTTATTCGAACCGTTGGACACCTGTATATGCTGATTCGCTTGTGTTTGAGCCGTTTTATCCAACTTCGGAGAAACCTTTTTCTTAAAGCAAATCCTCTTGTCCTTCAAGAGGCATACTTTGCTTGAGGACAAGCAAGAATCTAGTTAGGGAGAGTTGTTAGATACCCAAAAGTGCTTATTTGAGCTATCAATTAAGGGTATCTTTCACTCTATTTCCTTGCTAAATTGTCAAAACCACCTTTGTTTTAACATGAAATGCAATACATTGATAAACGATCTTGGTACCTTTGATTTGTGTGTTATTGTACAGGAAGAAGGCATGAAACAATAGAAAATGAAGACACAAGAAAGTTGGCAAAGGAACCAAATAAAACAAGCATTCATCAGCTTGCTCGCTCGGCGAGGTCTGTGGCGAAGCACTCGCTAGGCGAGCGTCCAGCGAGAGTCCAGCGAAATGCTCCAGGATTTTACAGTGGCAAACATGACCAAACTCGCTAGGCGAGCTTCTAGCGAACGTTGCAGCGAACGCTTCCAGACTTGGTGAAAAGCGCAGCCAACACTCACTCGCTAGGCGAGGCTCTAGCGAGTTCCCAGCGAGCATTCCAGTAGCAAAACCTCTCAACCTCGCTGGGGCGAAGGTTGAAGCGTGTCCTTCGCTAGGCGAAGGTTTGTTCGCTAGGCGAACATGACAGTCTGAGATAGACTGTGTCTCTGGGCGCAGGTGCCTCAGGTGCCTAAATTAGACTCTCGCTAGGCGAGCCATTCTGCTCGCCTAGCGAGCATGACAGCCCAGTACAGCTCTATAAGTAGCAAGTGCCACTTTTTGGAGCCATACCTTAGTTTTACCTAATTTTTCCACTTTTGTACTTTCTTAGAGATATTTTCCAGCATTGTTCTTAGGATCTTTTATGCCCTAGATTTCATTTCTCTTCATCTTGTAACCATCTTCTACAAAAAGAAGGTGGATTCCCATCCAATCTCGATTATCCGACTTGGATGTTGATCAACCTTCTTCCGAAACTTGCCGACCAAGCTACCATGAAAATGAGTAGCTAAGTCATCCATTTGTCAAGGTTAGATGTAGGTGATTACTAGCTTTGTATGTAAATGTAAGGATCTTCATGTGTAAACTCTTTAATGGTGAATATATGATGAAAACTTTGTTTCTATTTAAAACTCTTTGTGTTGGTTTATGATCGAGAGATGTTTACCAACTCTTGACCTAGGTTTTCATCCAATCTTGTTTGTTAGCTAGAGATAGTAATGAATGATTTTGTTCACCATAAGGTTGAACCAAAAAGTTGTCATTTTGATAGATTGTGTTCGAGAGAAACAATGGATCAAAATGGGAAAACTCACAATGTGTGTTCGAGAGAAACATATTGGGATGACTTTGTGAAATGATTTATCATCTAAAGGAGTTTATAAGATTGTTGACCGAACAAATACATGCAAAGTGATCATCGAACCCTAACTTTGGCAATATTTCTCATTTATTCAAACCAAAACTTTTACCGCAATTTATTACCTTTTTATGCAAGATAACGTGACAACCAACCAAAACCCTATTGTTACATTGAGCCAGAATTAATACAACCATCGAACGGCGGTGATATCTTAAAATCCCTGTGGATACGATAACAAAAACCCGACACTTAAAATTACAACTAACACATATGCTTGAGGCAACTGAGTGACACTCATCTTGAAGAATAGGACATGTGTCAGTTGGATGTTCAGTAGAAGTACAAATACCACACAACTTTGATGTTTGAGGTTTACTCACTGCCATTTGTTTCACTAAAGAAGTAAGCTCTTCGATTATGGTTTCTAAAGCCTTATTGGAAGAGGAAACCTAAATGTCATTCACACCTTTTGTTTGGACCATAGAATTATTTCTGGTTGTGAACTGTTGGAAATTGAGTGACATGTTCTCAATCAGGGCTTTGGCAGCAACTGGAGTTTTATCGACAAGTGCTCCACCACTAGCAGCATCAAGAATGTTTCTATCCATTGGTAACAATCCCTCATAGAAATACTGAATAAGCAGTTATTCAATAATTTGATGTTGAGGGCAGCTGGATACTAATTGTTTGAATCTCTCCCAATACTCAACCAATAACTCATTTCCCTGTCTAATACCACATATATCTTTTTGGATTGATGCAACCCTGGAGGCAAGAAAGTATCTCTCTAGGAAGACTCTCTTCAAATTATTCCAAGTCGTGACAGAATTCAACTCAAGATAATATAACAAATCCTTGGCAGCACCCTGTAGTGAAAACGGGAAGGCTCTTAGCTTGATGTGATCTTCGGTGATTCCTTCAGGTCTCGTGTAGAGCAAACAACCTGAAATTCCTTAAGATGCTTATGCGGATCCTCACCTGCAAGACCACTAAACCTTGGCAACAAGTGTATTAAACCATATTTCAACTCAAAAGGAACAGTAACATTAGCATATTCAATACATAAACCATTGTAATTCATATTAGGAGCAGCAAGTTCTCTCAGAGTTCTTTGGTCATCCATATTAAACTCAATAGAAAAAAATCAACAAACAATGAGAAAACACATAACTAATTCAGCAATGCAACAACAAATAGGAAACTACTGACAATGTCCCTATTAAGAACAAACAATTGAAATACATAACAAACTATTAAAATAAAAGGAAACAAATAGAAAAACACAAAAATTAATCTAATAACGTCAATTAATTTTTTTGAGAATTTTCTGAAACTATCAAAACAGAAATAAAAAAATAGAAAAATAAGGAATTTCGGGTTTTTATGATGATTTCCACTATTTAGTCCCTAAATAGAGGCTTTTGATCCTTGATTTTTTCCTAGTTAATCGACAAAGAATCAGAATTATTTGAGACGACTTTCTTAAAAAAAACATATTTTTTTATCCTAAAACGCAAAAACACTAGAACACAAGAAAATTAGGGCAAAAAAATGTTAAAACACAACACTTATGACTATAATAATAGTTAGACTATAATAATGGTTAAAATCTACAAGAATCCCCGACAACGGCGCCAATTTGATCCGCTGTCGCACACGGGTCAAAACGAGTAATTAGAAAACTGTAGTTTAGCGGAAGCGACAACTCGAGTATCGTATCGCAAGGATTCTTATATTATTGTTAACCTAATGAAATCGATTTAAGGGGGGTTTATGTTTTAGTGGTCGATTTAGAAAACAAAGCAAAAAAAGTGATTAAAATAAGCGATTATAAAATAAGCCAATCTACTGTTTTTGGTTTCCGGCTAATCACTGGTTTTTACCTACCAATTCCCTAAGTGGCTTCGATCTCTATTCAATTCAAATTCGATTGACAAGCACAATAGATATATGACAGATTTATATTCCTATATTCCAAATTAAGCAAACGGATAAATACAATCGTGAATTAAGCAAACACGATTTACAAACGCAATTTAACGACAAAGTGACGAAAACGGCGATTAATAGTTAGGAATGCAATCATACGAATTTAATCAAAACCGTTCCATAAAGTACAGATTAAGCAAATCAAATTTCACATAATAGAATTGAAAGAGAACGAAATTAAATTGATAGAATAAAAACCTCAAAGCCTTGGAAATTCTGTTACAGCAGATTGACTCTAGAAGATTAGTTCCTCTTCATGATCGCACAAAAGCAAAAAGTTATCGTGAATAATGTGTATTTGCTTTAGTACCGCGGTTTCCCTTTTAAACAGAATAAGGGTTTCACTTATAATTTAAACTGGGCCAGAAAACCTTAATTCGGCTCAACAAATGGCCCAAAAGAAAATATTTCCTAAAGTATGAAACTTCAACGAACTATTTGAACATTTGCACTCTGAATCAGCTTTTGGCTTCAACATAAAGGTTGTAACTCTTTCTCTTAGCTTTCCAATTCATGTCAGAACTTGCAAAACGGAATCTCATAGCTCAAGTTATGATCCGAACAGTGGACAGGTATTAAATAACCGCTAAAATTAAAAATAGCAAACGAAAATAGATTAAAGGCAAACATGAACTTAAATCTAAAAACATAATAAATAGTAAAATAAGAAAAATAAACTAGATAAATTCCTAAGTACAATTATAGAAGAATGTGCATCAAAATACACTGATCACTTGTACCAATCATCATTCTCCTTTAGGTTTCATACTTATCCTTTTAGGACAATTTAATCAGAATCCATCTTGTGAATCAAGAGTTGTTTGGCTGTGAAACCACACATTTAATTCCTTTTGTTTTCAATCAGTCTAATACAATGATATTATGCCTTAGACCCCTCACTTGCTGGTCTGTCTGTTTACTCTTTGATTCAAAGTTCATTTACCTTTATGGTTTCCCATGCCACCATGTTCTCTTGGTATAAGTCAGACTGATCATCACTGCAATTATACCCTTGAAGTTGCGTTTGTCTTGTTAGTCCTAGTTGTGTCGGAAAACACCTATTTATTTCTTCCCTTTGCTTTTGTGGTTCCACGAACTACGATGCTCTGACTTTCTTATTACACGATGAGAATACGTAGGCACAAGGCTTCAAACCATTGGTGAATACAATCCTAATTATTCCTTTTGTCTTAGGGCACCACCCAGATCTATCATGATCCATTATCTACCTTCAATCATAAACATTCATCCAAGTGACATATTGTTTCTTTGAAACCAAATACAATTTTATTTGGAATTCCATATATACCCTTTTAGGACACTTGTCCACCTTTGTGCCAAGATATGTTTGCTATGGAACCAAACACTTATTTCCTTCTTTTTGGTTATGACAATATACTGGGTATACATTTGTCCCTCCACATCTTAGTATATACCACATTTACTCTATGGTACAAATTTACTTCCCTCCTAGGGATTCCAATATACGTTTACCTTTGGGTTTCAAATCATATCCTCAGTCACTTTTACCAAATCCTTCATTTCTGTGACTTTGGTTACCTTTCTCTATCATTCCATTCATCTCCATGATGCATTCGTAATTCTACCTTCATTCACTTCATATGATATACTCTTGCTTTGAGCCAAATACATTATCTCTTTGAGCTTCATCTTGTGTCTGCTTGTGAACCAAGAGATGTTTGCCTTAATGCCAAACACCTAATTCCTTCTTTTTGGTTATGACCATACAGCGGTATGCCTAGTTTCCTCCACGTCTTAGTCTATACCATCTTTACTCTTGGGTTCAGATTTCATCACTTTTAGAGTCAAACAATATTATCCTTTAGTTCAAACCATATTTGTTATCACACTTCTTTTCACCTCCAATCACTAGTTCTATTAACTATGGAGCTCTGAATTCCTTATTGCACTATAATGATACGTATGCATGAGGGCCCTAACCCTCACCGAGTACTTTATCTTATCTTTTTTTTCTTTTTCTCTATTCTTTCGCGAGTAATCTTTAGATATAACATTCATCCGAGCAAAGAACAATCAAAACGGTTTCCGTTGAGTACGACGAATGTTAGGGGTGTTAATACCTTCCCCTTGCATAACCAACTTTCTTACCCAGTTTCTCTTTTCCCGGGTTTTATCGATGTTTTCCCTTTCCTTCGGGAATAAATAAAGTTCGATGGCGACTATGTTGTATGTTCGAGCATGCGATGTGTTCGGGTATATTTCTGCTAGCTTCAATGACGTTCCTTTGAAACTTTTATTCTCAGTCTTATTTCAATCGTTAACGTAAAATAATTGAAAATGGCCCATAGTTTCAAGACAAATGGATTTGGAACATTATTGATTTTGGTGGACTGATAGTTGTTTTTGCAGGTACATAATATAGAGAATTGACTGCTATTCTGATAAATATTTGTCCAATTCATGATTCAGCGAATGCATTTGTGCGGTGGCGTGATCTCCATGGTTTTTCTGTTAAATCAACATACTTCTTGATAAATATGCCGAAGATGGTTCGATATAAAAGAATAAAACCAAAGCGTTAAAACTAGAATGGTCCTCTAATTTATCAAGCAATATTCAGACATTTGTCTGACAGTTAATTCTTAACGGGTTACAAACTATAGACGAATTAGCGAAATATGGAGTGGCATCGGGGCAGCATGATCAGGTTGTTTTGGGGGCCTAGGAAATCTCATCTTGACCTCTTTCTCCATTGAACAGTTTCCGCATGACACTCTAGGTGGCTTAAGGTATCTACAATAACAGACGAAGAATCTCTGGTGACTTATATTCTTAGCTTCAATACGAAGATGAAAGGCAAGAACGCCAAGAACTAAATATTGTTTAAAAGGTCCTTCTAAGAATCTCTCATGGGAATGGTTAGAGCTAGATCCTTAGGATCTTTGAATATTAATAGGAATGAGTGGTTTATTTATCCCTTAACCACTTTTACTTTGTAATTAGTGTAATTTAGGTCCTTTATTTTTGTATTTGGGTTAAACACTAACTTCTAATACAATTATCATTACTTATCGGAAAAAAAAAAGTTTTAACTTACATCATCAATATTAATGGTGCACGAAATTGGTGGTACATAAAAATGGTAACATTAAATTTAATTAATGAAAATTTGAACATTTACACATTCTCTCATACAATTTTTTTTAACTGATCAAAAATATGCAGGAGGTGGTTTTTTAAAATAAATAAAAATGGGATAATAATTTCACAAATTTCAACCATGATAGATTTGAATACGGAGAAAATTATTTTTACATCAAATGCATTCAAAAATAATGGATACCCACACTTGAGAAATTTAATTCTTCACAAGATGCTTAAATGGTGAATTCATGGAGGTTTCCAGTCGATTTAAAAAAAATGGAAGAAACAATTGTGAAAATATAAAATATAAAATAAATAATAGTCTTTCTTGTGTTATCTGTGAATTAACGAAAACAACATTTCTATTAATTTACACTATAGCTTTAAACTTAAAAATGATTATTAAATTGGATATTGATAATTCTTTATTTGAATGGTCACTTTCCGTCAAGGATTTGAAATTAGAACTTTAAGGATTCACCCGTAAAAGAATTATTTCTATAAGGTTTAATTATATTGGGACTTTAGTTAGTATAATTAGAGTAATGAACAACATAATATGAACAATAATTAATTTTTGCATAAAAATTATATGTTATTTTACACAAACAAAAATTACATGGTTAAACACTAAAAAATTATAAACGTATCAAGACACAAATTTAAGTTCAGAAAGTTGTTATAGAAGTTGTGTTAAAATAAAAAAAGTATTGATGAATTGGATTAAAAAACATGTGTCAATTGCATAAAATATTTAAGGTTGTTTTGTTAGACATTCCTATAATTAGGGTTTGAGGGACAACAAGACCAACGTTTTCTCTGTTATGGTTTTATAAACCGGGTCTCTATTTTCACGTAAACAGTAAATCTGTTTTTCATTTCAATTAATTTCAACTAATTTTCAGGAGAAATTCATGGAAAGGTTTTTATTTATAAAGTTTATGAGCTTAATTTTTGTTTCCTGTTTATTCTACACACAGAATACTTTTTTCATATACACTGAGTCCTACTTCTTCAACTCTCCATTTTCCAACAGGTTCTTATTTTCACTATTTTTTCATTTTTTTTACAACTTTTACTTGTAAAATTTAATCATGGCTGATTACTATTTTTGTCTTGTTATAATTGGGAATAAAATAAATTTATTAAGCAAGAAATTCTATATAGTGACACTCCTTTTTTCATGTTTTGATGCAGAATTCAATTTTAAAATGGCAAAAACAAACGGTTGCAGTCGAACTCGTCCTTCTAATAAAAAGAAGGATAATGAGTCAAAGAAGAGGTTGATCGATGGGAACAGAGATGTGGATCCTCAGTTATGGCATGCTGTTGCTGGAGGAATGGTTCGAATTCCAGAACTTAACTCTAACATCTTCTACTTCCCTCAAGGCCATGCTGAGCATGCATATGAACCTGTCCATTTTCCTGCCGACTTCAAAATTCCATCCCAAATTCCATGTAGGGTTGCGGCTATCCATTATAGGGCTGATCCTGACACAGATGAAGTGTATGCAAAACTCAGACTTGTTCCGCTACATATTAGTGAAGTTAGTTTTGATGATGACGCTGTTGGTGGTGGCATCGATAACATGTCTGAAACTAAGTATCAGTCTTATACGAAAACCTTGACACAATCTGATGCAAACAATGGTGGCGGATTCTCTTGTCCTAGGAAATGTGCAGAAACACTTTTTCCTCCATTAGACTATTCAGATATGCTTCCTACTCAGGACATTTTTCCCATGGATGTGCATGGAGAAACATGGAGCTTTAGACATGCTTATAGGGGCATGCCGAAGCGGCATCTGTTAACAACTGGGTGGAGTGACTTTGTGACCGATAAGCTACTTGTTTCGGGGGATTCACTTGTGTTTGTGAGAGATGAACACAGTGACCTTCATATTGGAATACGAAGGTCTAAAAAACGAAACGACTGTATATTTAAATTTTCATCAAAAAGGAAACTTGGACCATCATACGGTAGACTTACTTCCTCTTTTGGAGAGTTGAGAATAAGTGATAAGGTGATGGGAGTTGGTAAAGTGAAGGCTGAAGATGTTATTGAAGCAGTAGAACTTTGTGTCAATATGAAACCGTTTGATGTGGTTTACTATCCTCGGGTTGGTACTCCCGAGTTTTTTGTGAAACCCTCTTTGATTAGAAAAGCCCTTCAGGTTAGGTGGTGTTGTGGAATGAGGTTCAAGATGGCCATTGAAACGGAAGACTCGTCAAGGACACATTGGTTAATGGGAACAATTGCTTCTGTTCAGGCTGCTGATCCAGCATGGCCTGACTCTCTTTGGAGAGGTTTGCAGGTATAGACATGATTCTTACATACTCCTTTTGAACTCAAATTTATAAGCAAATATAACTAATTGTATTTTTATATTTTGCTTGATTAATCTTTTGATATAATGATAATTTTAGGTTACATGGGACCAACCTGATTTAGTTACAAATACCAAAATGCTGAATCCGTGGGAAGTCGAAGTAGTATCGGACATGCCTCCGTTCCCTTTTGTCCCTTTCTTGCCATCAAGTAAGAAACTGAGATGGGATCAACAGCCAAGTTTCGCCATGGATGGCCAATTAACAATGCCAACATTTCCAAACAATGAAACTCCAAATGTTGATAGTACTACAGGCATGCAGGGAGCCAGGCATGATGATATTAGTTTCTCCAAATCATCCTTTCACCTTGAAAAAATTCCATTAGAACCCTTTATGTCTCATTTCCGACAATCATTTAATCATGATGCCTCAACATCCACTTCTGTCTCTAATAGCCCCACATTGCAAAAGGAGAGCAACAATAAATCATCACAGCAACTGGATCATGCGAAGCCGAAAGAGTTGGTGCTTTTTGGCCAAACAATAAAGCATGCAAAGCCGAAAGAGTTGGAGCTTTTTGGCCAAACAATGGATCATGCGAAGCCGAAAGTGTTGGTGCTTTTTGGTCAAAGAATACAAATTGACAGTGAAAACGAAAATGCTGAGATGAAAATCACTAATTATTTGTCTGATCCTTTACAATGCAAAAAAGATAGTAATTCTGAAGGAGAAACAGTGGAGATTGAGCATTCCGGTAATAATTAGAAATGAATAAAATTTAGTATCTTTGTTATATTGCAAAAACTGGTTCATCTCTTAGAAATTGATATATGATAATAATATTTTTTGTGTTGTTTCAGGGAGTTCATCAAAAGAGCCGGCGTGACTGTTGTATATATTAGCAATGGAAGGAAGAAGTCTGATCTTGTAATGTGACAATCCAATAGCCATAATTTGCTATAAACATGATCTTGGGTTGATAAGAAGTTATCTATGTATTCTAGTTCAATTCTGATTCATCTGATATAAAGCTTTTATTTTAAGTTGATTTTTGTTTTGTTATGTTATTAAAAGTTTATGGTTTAGAGAATACATGCAGCACTCATATTATAAAACATGGCTAATTAAGTTTTCAAGTACCCTTCAGAGTGTAGTGTGGAATAATGACAAATAATAACCTAATGCCACATTTTGTCGCGGCCAGCCAGATAAATCTTAGGGTGGTTTTCATCAACCTAATTTAAGGAAGACATGTATTAGTGATTTCAAAACATTATCATGGCATTGTGCTCACATTCTTAACAAAGAACAATTAAGGTCTGAATTTTTTGCAATCATGGTTTTTCCGAGTTCAACAAGTCATATCAAAAGTCAACTTTGTATCTATTTTATATTGTTCATTGATATCGGTTATGTTGTAAATAGTTACTAAAATCTTATATTATATAAGGCTTTAAGTTAATAGTAAACAATTGATGGAGTTACTGAAGCTTTGACTTCGTCTCTTATTGCACTTACTAAGCTCTTATGATACCACCCATAATGACAAAATGTGTTGACCCGAGAAAATCACCAATGTTAATGATCTTATTTGGTCTGCAAAGTCACACTCATAGATTTCCAAACATGTTTATAACCAGTGAGATATAATCATTCTTTGGAGTAAGTAGTATGGGACTTGGATTTGGTCTAATATTGAGAATCACCAATGTTCATTAATGAATAGATGTCTGAGATTGGAGTAGGATGAAAAAAATGAGAGAGGAAGTACAAGAGGATATGTATCGAGTAGTATGTGGTTCATGTTGGGGAGACAGGAGAAGACGGAAGCGATACCAAAATCAATGTTTTAGTGAAGAAAATGTCATCGGTTTAGTATATTTTAAGTGTTTATACATTCGAACCAAAAGTTTAATTGGAGTGAATGATACTAAGGAAATTTAGAACTACTTGTAAGTTGTGAACTTTGTTATAGATAAAGCCAATTCACTTCATTTCTCTACCAAACGGGTTGCAGAAGCTGGCAATAAGGGAAGGAACGTTCACATGTTTTCTTCTTCTTCCAAGGCTTTGGATGATTTTAGTCACATACGACAGGTTAGAGTCCTTTTTTTTTCTTTCCTTTCTTTTTCATGTAAAGTCATTTTTGTCTTGTCTTTATCACAACATGGTATTTTCATAGATGATACAGTGATGACTGTCTCTAATGACCTGACATTGCAAAAGGAGAGAACCCGTGAGAATGATTCGTGCTCGATATCAATTTCTACACCGCGGTCAGAGGAACTGGATCATGCGATGCCGAAGCAGATTGTGTTGTTTGGACAAACAATACAAATTGGCCAGGACAAACAATACTTTGGAGCAGAAACAGTGGAGATTGAAAATTTTCAAGGACATAATTCACTAGATCAAACAGATTTTATTAAAAAAGGGAAAACATTGATTTATTAATTCAAATATTAATAAGGGAAAAATCTAGGAATTTTGATGACTCTTGAAAATCACAATGTAAAATGAGAAAAATCATCCAAACGGCAAAAATAAATAAATTATAGTGATGTGAAAGATTCATATTTTTCATACAAGAATCAGTGTAAGTATCATTATCCTATGATATGACCATGGAGGAGTTTGTGAAGAAGAACTATAGTTATATTGTAGAACAATATGATATTTATAAAGATGATGAAAAGTTAAGTGTTGGAATTGTAGAACAATATCATATTTCCATACAAGACATAAGTTCATGAAATTCAAGAGAGAGTGAAGCAGTACATGGTTTTAGATCCTAAGTTTTCTGTTACTGTTCGTTCAGTTGATGGATTTCAAGGTGGTGACAAGAAATTGTATCAAGCTATTGAAGATGTTTTGTTTGCATTTGAGCTACTAAATCATTTTGCATCAGCATTTAATAAACTAAGGATATGGGACATTTCAAAATAAAATGTTTTCTCTAGGTAAGTCAAGCATATGTGAAAAGTAGAAGTTTAGGATCATCCTTATTATAACTAATATTTGGATGAATTTGTATTTCACAGAAAACCATTTACATCATGTAAAAAAAACCAGAGCAGAATATATGTAAGTGAACTGTGAAAGTAAGCAAAGGAGTAGCTGAAAGCAAAGCCCCACATCGTTATCTCAACAAAAAAAAACTCAAGTGTTTATATAATCTGCAAGTAATGTGTAAATTGAAAAGATGTTTAACTGGGCTTCTTGCTCAAACTTAGCCCATAAATTTATTTAAAGAATTTTAATTAATTAATTTTTAAAAAATTATCATATTTTTATCCCAAGTATACAAAAGTGGAGGGAGTTTTTAAAATGAAGGATCGAACTATGGAATCAAAAATAAATATAAGTCTTTCTTTTTTATTACTAATAATTAATATGAGATTAAAGGTAATGTAATGATGGAATGTAGGTCGTTGATTTATTGAAAATACAAAATTTTAAGATTAAAGCGTGATGTGACGGATGCGCGCCGTTGATTGGTTGAGCGTCGTTGATTGGTTGAAAATATAAAATTTTAAGATTAAAGTATAATATAAAATTTTAAGATTAAAGCGTGATGTGATGAAATATACGTCATTGATCGGTTGAAAGTATAAAATTATTTGAACACGATTAGAAGATTAGAATACCGCCATGTCATCATTCCTCCTCCTCAAAGTTTAGGGTTTTTCAATTCATTTTTTTTATGTTATTTTTAATTTGTTCATATTGTTGTGTGATTATTAGTCAATTTGTGTCCAATTTGCAATTTGGTAGGGTTATAATTGTTTGCTCTGAAGTTGGGAACAATGTATTTAACTCACTCAAACTATGGTTAGAACTACAAGTGCTATGTGCAATTTTTTTTTATATAACTTGTCTTAAAAATAACCTTCACTATTTTCTTGTTATAACCGTTTCAAAGCTTTTATTTTTAACTCACCCTATTCTTTTACTCTAACTCTTTCAAACCTCTCACTATCTCATAAACAATTTTACATCAACCTCTAACTAACTTGAAAGTTTCAGTTGCTTAACTCCTCTTCACATCTCTCTTATTGATTGCAGAATCAGGTACTATTTTCCTTTTCTTTTTCCTTTCTTTATATTCTTTCTTCTACTCTTCTTTTATTTTCTATTTCATTTTCATTGCTTCTTGATTTTAACTTTCAATTATCAATGTGATACTGAAAGTGATTATGTTGCAATAAGGGAGTATTGTTTTACTTTTTTTCTCCCTTTAACTTTGCAGGGTTAGTCCTTAATATGCATTATCTCATTCAAATTCTCTTGTGTTTGTTACAATCATTCAACAAAAATAGTGCAACTTGTATTTGTGTACAATCATTCTTTCTCTAATTTCTGTCTAATTCATATCACAACTTTTCTTTTTAATATATTTGCTGCCTGCAACTAAGTATACCGTTTGATTTTGTGTGCAATCATTGAAATGCTGCGAAGAAAATCACAAGTTCTTGTTCTGAACCTCTACGTTCCTCTGGTGAGAGGCTGGAGTGTAATCTGGATAACAAGTGCAAAAAGATTGAAGATTGAGGTAATAATTAAAAATAAATAAAATTTAGTAGTATCCTTTTATGTATTGCAAAATAGGCAGCGTGGCAATTCTATTAGCTATGGAAGGAATAAAATTTAGTATTCTCCTTTTAATATATGACACTTATTTGTTTATTTTTTAAAGAGTCAATTTCAATCCTTAAACTATTTTAAAAAACATATTTTTTTAACACATGAGCAAGGTCACAAAACTAGATCTACTGTGTTTAAGCATACACAAAATTATACTTTTTTCTATAACTAATGATAAACAATTTAATTTCAATTGTTCTTTGATGTTTTTATTTTGTCTGTGTGCCTAAGCACCGTATATAAGACTTGCTCTCAACATATATCATTAATTACTATTTACTATACCCTCTTTGTTTCAAATTATATATAAAAAAACAAATTGATTAAAAATTTATAAATAGAGTTTGATAATGTATTTTTGTTATTTTGAAATAAATTTCATGAGTAAATGGAAAATCAAAAGAAGAATTGGTTGAATTTGTTCATGCAATAATGAAGAATTGGTTTGAAAATAGAAAAGAGAATTTTTTTGTAAGTGTTGAAAATCAGCTAGTCAAATGATTTAAACTCAGGATAACGAGATACATATATAATTTTGTTGCAGCATTATAGTATCAGAACATAAATTTAAAAAGAAAATTTTGTATTAAAGATTGGTCGATAATATATCTCGAGTATGATTGAAATTTATTTATCATGAAGTTGTCTGAGCATAAAAAACAAGTCCATATAACTCAAAGTGTGGTTATAAACTTATAAGAAAATGCACTATTCTGTGTGCTTGTTTAATTTCATGGAAGATGAAACTCCATAGATTTATACATATGAATGAGGTTTACACGCATTAGAAAAGATTTTGATTTAATGATGATAGTGTGATCAAGCGTGAAAAATCATATATCTCTATTATAACAAAATGAGAGGTAGATCAAGAGAGATATTTGAAAGTTGATTATAATATACTGCACATAAAAAAAACAGATGTGTAAGATAGCCTATCTAAAAACTACAAATATGAAATCATCCACGGAATTAGTTAAACTAAAGGTGCTTCTAAGAAGGTCAAACCAACACTGAGTGACAATTCAACCAAGTCGTCATCATCCTATTTCAAACATGTCGATCCACTTTATTCGGATTCTCTGATTTCACAATCTAAAAAAATTCTATTAAATGTCCTCACATAAGCAAATCATCTTCTTCACCACCTTTACGAAAAATGATACACATTGAAGAAATGCATGTTTTTATGTACACATATGTTGACTGAATTGTAGATGTTAAAGGTGATGGTAATTGTGGATTTCACACTATTTAAACTTTCCTAGGTAAGGGAGAAGAAAATCATACATTTGTCATACAACATCTTTTCAAATAGTTAAAGGCCCATATGGAATCATACATGGAGGCTATACAGGAAAAAAGAACAATACGATAAAATTCACGATGCTCTTATTCCTTGTGTTAACGCTGCAACACCGATGGAAAAATAGATGTATTTTTGTGAAATGGGTCATGTTATAGAAAATGCATATAACAAAATGTGTATCGATCTTACAAAATATAGTTTCTCAAAAATATATTTTCACTTCAAAGTGGCTCACCTCAAAATTCAGTCAGACACATTATGTGTATTGGACGGATTTAAAAATCACAATATTTTATTCAAGTTTATTTAAAATTAGGATATCTTATTACCACGAACACCCCTTGAATGGACATCTCAAACCACAAAAGAAGTTGAAACTTGGCTGAATACATTTTTGGATATAATTGAAGAGTTAACCGAGTTGAGTGATATTGAAAGAGAATCAAATTAGAAAAAGTCAAAGGCAGACACACCCCTTACTACTACACATAATACATTTCATGACAAAGTTTCACCTCACCCAACAAAAAACCAAGGTATAATTCCAAGAAGCACCATGTTTTATTTTTTAAAAAATGAATACCACATATTCTCTTAGTTTCTAAATACAACCGAGAGAAAAAATAATCCAGGACATGCTTCGAAATCCAGCAAATGTAATTTGTATTTTTCTTTCTTTAAAAGTGATATCTTTCTTTTTTCTTTTATTTTTTATTTTTAAATTAATGATACAGTCATTCGGCATTCTTTAATGGCCTAGGGATTAGATAATTAGATTTAATGTAAAAACACTCGTTAATCAAATTTTACCCTAAACCTAACTTATTTGTACCCGCTACAAACCTGTACACATCATTCTTTGGGATGGATTGTAAGACATAAAATGTCTTCAATGTTCTTCTATCTTGAACAAAATATTTTTTTGTTCTGCCAATCTATCTCACATAATGATGTTGATGTTATTGTTGTGTTTTTGGAATAACCTTCTAATGTTGTCAATCAAAGAAAATACTCCATAATTTATTGCTTTCCTCGGTTGACAATATTGAGAAATTTATTCCTAAACATTTTCTCAAAATAATGAAATCTTTGAACAAAATATTGGGATGGATTGTAAGTGCAGAAAAAATTCTCATAGTTGGAACAAAAAACTTACCATAAATTGGATGCATGCAATCCATTGAACTTGAAAATAATGTGTACAAAGGGTATACAAAAAAAATGAATAATAGAAAAGATTTGTTATTTTTCAAGAATAACTTGAAAATATTTGTTGCTCTCCAAGAATGCATTGTCAAAATTTGGATTTGTTTAAACAATGTATTTTAATATTCGATGTAAACAATGTAATTAAAAAAAACTTATTGCCCTCGTTTTTTTTACAGAAATCGAGAGGTATGTGGTGCTTGGGATGAAACATATTTTATTGTATTTTTTATTTAAAAAGAAACACATTTTACCTCTGTTTTGAGTAATAATCGAGGGAAAATATAAGCGTGTTTAATGAGTTTCTTCGTCGTCCTTAAACAAGTATAAGCGTGTTTAATGAGTATCAACGCTCAAGACACTACCATTAGTGAGCCACATGAAACCTAAAAGGCATTATAAAAGCATTCTGAATATTAAAAATTGATAATGAAACATTTGATATGAAAACTTTGAAACTTAAAGAAGTTTGGAAAAGTTCTCTATGATGGATTGCAAGAGCAAAAAATTATTTGGGTTCAAGGTTTGTGTTCTTAAATAAGCATATAATTGAATATTTATTTTATTTATCTAACCCTTTTTTGTTTTATATCAGAAACAAATGCATGAAATATCTAATATTTGAGTTTCCCCAAGACTCAATGAAACGATGATCCAACATTTGTTCTTCCCTAAGATATCTAGCATTTATTCTTCACCGACAGCGATGATGATGAATCAAATTCAAAATTTGTTACATATTTTTACTTTAATATTTTGTGTAAACAATGTAATATTTTGTATAAACAAATTAATTTATTAATATTCTATGTAAACAATGTAATGAGTATTTTTTTTAAAGAATTTATATTTCCCCTCGGTTTTGGCCATAAACCGAGAGATATGTGACACTAATTTTGGAAATATAAAAAAGCTATTGTTGGGGATCGAACCAATGACCATTTCAACTATCCCATCGGTTACTCTAAAATTGAGGGGTATAATTGAGAGTTTTCATGACGCCCTTCGTTACCTCGTCTATGTAATCGAGATTAAATCAACTTCACTTGGGGATATGAAAGGTTAACACTCAATCACAGGTTAGTATGGATCGTTTAAGATGATTATCCATCGAAAAAGATTCATAGAAAGGACTCACTAGGGTGAGAGCTTGTTGGGGAAGACTTTCATATGAGACTCTGCGGGGGAAGTTACCTACTAGGGAAAACCAATCAGCATTCTTGGTGAGATAAGAAGTCTACTTGGGAAAATGCAATTGACTTAGTTTAGGATTAATTTTGGCTTCCGTGAGCGGTTATAGAATCATGGCCTATGTTATGTATTCATGTTTTGTGCAGATGGATGATATGTTTTGGATCAATGTATTTGCGTGATATGTCTTGGGTCGATGCATTTGTTAATGCATGACATGTGAATGCATGAAATGAAATTTATGGTTGATACATGTGATGGATTAATGGATGGACGATAATTGAAATTGGATTTTAACGTAGGCATGTCAAGCATGGATTAGTTTTCTTTTGACGAAAAAGTCCAAGCAAGGTTGAAATTTGGAATGCCAATGAAGATTGGACTTTGGTGTGTCAATGGATTGTCAGTCGAATACTGGACTCAAAAGAAGGCATGATTAGATCTCCAGACGAGTAATGGACCTTGAAATGGAAACAATTTGATTTCCAGACGTGTACTGGTCTTTAGGACGAAGAAGATTCAATTTCCAGACAGGTACTGGATTTAACAATTTACTAACAGACAAAAACTGGATTTTAAACTGGAGACCGCCAAACTGATACTGGACTTTAATTCATTAACATATTATAACTGGATATTAACTAGAGACCTCCAAACGAGTATTGGAATTTAATTGATTACGATACGAGAACTGGATTTGACTTCCAGGCGAGAATTGAAATAAATTGATTATCAAACGAGATCTGGATTTGACTTCCAGGAAAGAACTAGACTTTAATTGATTACCAGATGAGAACTAGATTTAAAATTGAATGAGTTTCAAACGAACGTCGAATTCTAAAGAAGAAAAGGTTTTGAACTTCGCTAGACAAGTATTGGTCTTTGCGGGTGCCAAACGGTGTTAGTCTTTCTGGATTTAAAGAGTATAGGTGGTGACAGACGATCTTTGGGAATAAGGGTGAGTGCCATACATGACTCGTGTTATGCAAGATGATTGATATTTATTTTTATGCATGAAATATGATTATTTTTTATGTGACACGTGTTAGAAATGCATGAAGTGTGATGACTGATTGATGCATTTGATTTTGTTCTAAGGGAGATTAGGCTTCAGGGTAGGTGCCAAGTGGGACAAGTCTTTTGTGATATGCCAAGCAATGTTGGGCTTTTGTAAGGTGTCAAGCAAGGTTGGGATTTCAAGAGGTTCCAAATGAGGTTGGGCTTTGGTGTTTTTAGATGTGTCGAGTGAGGTCGGGCTCTTGGCTTTTGAGGCGTCAAGTGAGTTCGGGCTTTTGATTGTAAATGTGGGGTGCCAAACAATGTTAGGCTTTTGACTTTTTATGCTTGTGTTACAAGGCTTTTTTATGTTGACAAATTCATGCTATGGGAATATGCCCGATGGATGAGGTGATATGCATGGTTTAATGCTAGAGTGATGTTAAATGATGATGATGATGATTTATGTGATGACTTGAATGTTTCAACAAGTTCCTATGTGGAGGGCCATGGATGGTTAAAATTGAAGATAAGAGTTCTTTTATGGCAAAAGTATTTGTCGAGGGGATAAGCTATTTGACGAAAGATGGTTCTAGCATGATCTCCCAATACTCATTTCGAACTCGATCATTGTTGATGTATTGTAGGTTTTTCCTAAGCATTTTGAAATATGGAGAGAAATCGCCTCTAGAGTCTATCATACCCTAGTCTGTTGGGTCTTTGAAGATATTTTCCTCAATACATGTTTTGAAGCAATTTTTCATAATATGACCTTAAGACGTGTAATGCCCCAATATTCTGAATCTTGAAGCAGTTTTCCCCTGATTAATCGACTCTTGGAGTGGTTTACCTCTGATTTAACGATCTTGGGAGGGTTGAGTTCATTATGCTCCTTGGGTGGCTTTCCTTAGTATGAGCCTTGAAGAGATTCGTCCTCGACTAACCGACTCTTGGAATGGTTTGCCCCTAATGAACTGTTTCTTGAGTGGTTTCTTTTGATCAAACCTCACAAAGATCTGCCCTAGATTGACTGAGCTTTTGAAGGATTTTCACCTCACCAACATTGTCTTTAGGAAATTTTCCCATGGTCAATAAAGTCTTGAGAGGGTTTCCTTAGATTGTATACTTTGCGAATGATTGAATTCCTTGTTGATTTCTCATTATCGGAACTTCCTTGATGCTAAGTGTTGGCTTGCAAATAAGATTGTTCCTTTAAAATGGTATTTCTAATGCAATGCACATGCAAGTTTTAAAATCAATGTTGAGATCATATTGTGGTGTACAGTGAATGGATCAATGGTGAGAAAGTAATGTTTATTTAGACATTTAAAGTGTGGAAATGGTAATGCGCAAGCATGATACCAATGAAAATGATTAGAAAAGACCTCTGGAGTCAAGTTAACTCAATCTTGATGTAGTGCGCTTTCAAAATAAACCTTGATTCAATTAGGTCTTTTGAGGGTTGTAACATGGTCTGGTTCATGATTTTCAAAACAAAAGGATATAAGGCTCAAATTTTCAATTTAACCCACCCCATTCTCCTTGATGATCTTCATTCCTACATTCAATTGATTTGAAACACACATTCTATTTTCAAGAAAATTTTGAAATTGAAAATGTGATGATATGATGACTCAAGAGCCAATGAGGTTTTTTTGCTTGAGGTGGAAGTCACTTTATTTTATTTGCTTTGGTATGATGGTCATGTAATCTTGTTTTTTTGTTAAAAGATTTTTATGACCTCTTTTTTTTGTTGCTTTTTATCCCTAATTTTTACCTGGACCGCTTCTTTGAAGCTTTTAGTCCATCAGGATGCCCTAATTTTTGCCTAAGTCATATTTTCAAGTTTTGACTTAGCGGGCTTTTCTTTCTTTTTATTTTTTTGGGAGAAAGGTTGTGAGTTCCTTGTTATTGGTTGGTGAGAAATAAACACTAAAAAAAATTGGTCTTTCACGACTTCTTCGACACTTTATGATGTGTGCAAGGAAGAAGATGTGGTTGAACCTCTTATTATAAGGTGTACACATGGAATGATTCTCTTGGAATTCAAATGCATAACCTAACTAACTAAAAAAACTACCCTTCCACTAGTTAAGCGTGAGGGTTTTTTAATACAGAAAGAAACACCAACTTCTCGGTTCAAAATGGTTGACTGAGGATTAACTCCTTAACTCTTTGGTACTTGTAATTTGAAACAATGCCTTACACTATCAGTAAGGTTTTATTCAAAAACATACCGTCAACAATTTTGGGTATTTTATTTTCATCATTCTCCCTCTGATCTTTGCTTAAACAAAAATTTGATGAAGGAATATGAATGGGAGAAGTATTGATATGTTTTTTGTGTGATAGAAATAGAAAACAAGTGAACATGAAATGATTGATTCAAAACATGCATGCTCATTTCATTATTATTATCGTATAAAAATAACAAGTTTACAAGCAAGCCACATTTAAAAAACGAAGAAATTACAAACGGAAATGATAACATAATGATTGTAAATGTAAAGGAGACTCTCTCATGCTTGATTCATTGTTAGATTGGCCTTTTTACCCACTCTGAGATTGAAGTCGATAGGTTTGTCGAGGCTGAGAATGTGCTTCAAGTTTCATCATGATTTGACACTGAATCCTCCAAGCTCCTTTTTCTTTAGACTTTTCTAACATTAGGTTCTCAACTTTTGCTGCATCTGGGAGACTATCTTTGATTCTTCATATCTTTAGTTTTCTGTTTGGAGCAGGCTCGCGTGCTGTAGTCTTTTTGCCTTCTTTGAAAATATCTAACTTTTGCATGGACCGATATTTCGAGTTTTCAGTCCAACGGGACAATACCTTTTTTTTCTTAAGTTGCCCTTTCAATTTTTCGACTTAGCGAACTCTTTTCCTCTTTTGTTTTTTAGGAATAAATTTTTTTGACTGCACAGAGTAATGGGGTGTGGAAACTCCTATCCACTGTTGTAATAATCAATGTTCTGCCTTCTTTTCTATAAGGTTCAGTTGGTTAAACCTTGCTTGGACCCATTTCCATTGGACGGTGATGAAGGAAATTATGATTAAGATTTTGCGGTTGAGGGATGATATAATAACGCCCCACACTTGCAGCTACGTGTTGTTGATTTTCTCTTTTCTCCATCCAATATTGTAAGGCTATCAAAAACCTCTCCTAATTTCTCTTTCAATTTGCTAACTTCGCGTTTTAGAGCTTCTTGTCTTAGCACAAACTTTTCCATGACTTGCGAGAATGAGTTCAATATGAGCGTGAAAGACCATTTGGCTTTTATCTGGTGGGTGACGACAAGTATGCATTAGGTATGAATGCAATGCAACAAAATGAATGCTATGAAATTAAATGTAATATGCTGAGATTTTTTATTTTATTGAATGCAATGCAACACCATGTGTGGGCTCAAAAAATTATGGATTTGGAATCATATGGGTAATTAGACAACAAAACAACCTATATGAAAAGGCTCCTTACGATATGATAGTTCTAAGTTTCTCTACCCAACACCTCACATAGTTTAGCTCTAGGGGTTTTGTTTGTTTAAGAACGAGCCTAAAGTCATAAACCTCATTTGAAACTTCGCCACGAGTATGGACTAACGAATTCATAGTGAAATTACAAAGGATCTCCCTTAGGTGGAGCCTTCGTATAGACCTAATGATATGTGTATCTTGTAGGCCATACTACAGGGTCTACAGGCCCAACATTTGGTATGGATCCTAAACAAGGTCCCCAAAGTCAAGGATCATGTTTGAAATCTTGTCATGAGGGTGGGCTAGCCAACTTATGACTAAAGTATCAGACATATCTACTCTAACGGAGTCTTTGTATAAAATCTATTAGGGTGTTCATCCCATTGACCCATACTACACAAAATCCTTTCTAACTTATGGTTTTTCTCAAGTCCGGGTATAAAGCTTATCTCAATAAGCAGTTCCAAACCAACATGATATATGAATAAAACATAAAGCATTACAATAAGACATAAAAAATTGAAAAATAAAAATAAATAAATAAAACATAAAAATATGCAAACAAACAAAAACACTCAACCTAAAACTAACAGGAATAGGCTTGACTCACAAAGAAGTCTCTAGCAGAGTCGTCAGTTGTCTCAGCGTGAAAAATACTTGAGTGTACTAACACTCGAAATAACTATAAAGTTATCACCAAAGTTTTATTTTTAAGGAAAACATCGATAAAACCCTTGAAGAGCGAAAACATGGTCGTCGCAACAAGTTTTGGATTCAGGAGTCGATTAAGTGAGGGAGAATGTATTAGCACCCCACAAATCAGTTGTACTAAACGGGAACCTTCTAATTAGCTTAGAGAATATAGTGTTTAGCTTAAAGATGTTTTCAATTTTCTGTTTATTAAAAAATAATTACATAATGGAGGAAAAGCTTAGTTTTTTATTGATGAGCCTGGCGAGATGTTGAATCTCGCTCCTATATATCTCCAGGTGCGATAGAAATTTCAAGGCTACATAATTCTTTGGTATAAAATGTTTGTGTGTTGGTTGTGTTTATAGAATAGGTGTTTAAGTCATCTGAGCAGTTAAACATCTTCATGTATGCTTGCACGATAGAGGTTGAAGTGTCTGTTTGTATTTTACATTGAAATGAGTCAAACACCATTTTTTTAATGAAAAATTTGTTTTAAATACACTAGGACAAAAATAGATTTGATGAGTTAAAATTTATTTTAAGTTTATTGGGAAGATTGTTTGCGGAAGGCAAATGATTGTGCAAGCGAAGCGTGCGTTAAGCTCTTGATTATTCAAGAAGCAGGTGAATATGCATTCAATCATTCCTTCCCAATTAATTATGGTATTTTAAAATGGGAATTTAATTTAAAAAGAAATAAAACTATTTTTGTATTTTTATAAACTTTATTTTTATTCTCGTATTTTAAGTTAATACTAATTACAAACAATAAAAATGATAAATTAATAAAATAACACAGTTTATCTAACTATCGATGTACATCTTTTTTTGTGTTAAATAACAACAAGATTATGTGAAGAGAGAGAAAATAAATAAATTCATATTCTCATTTATTTTTCATACCATCTTCAAAACATAGTAAATCATTGATGCAAAGGAAATGAAACAAATAAAAAAGTAAAGAGGGAACAAAGAGGGAGAAGGAGGCTGATCGGAGGAAGATGGATGTTGCAGTTGGGCGACAATTACGTAGTCGTGGAAGGTTTGCGGAGGTGGACGACACAAGCTTGAGGTGCATGGTGGTCAAGTGGCTTTTTACTTGTGGAATTTTTTTCTCCGAGTTTCTATTCTACTATGAAATTGAACTCCTATTTATACTAATTTTCAAGTTAACATAAAAGGAAAAAAAGTCACATTGACAAATCGTGACCAATTAAAAACAAGCATGACAAATTGTGACCAATTAGAAACAAGGATTACAAATTGCGATCAATTAGAAACATAGATGACAAATCGGAAAAAAATTATGTACATTATGATTTTTTATATTGTGATTTTTTGATTAATTTGTGA